>NC_053166.1:156368072-156689572 GCF_016835505.1 Polypterus senegalus | reverse complement strand
ATAAACTTCCTCCTGCCTGTCTTTGCTTAACAGTCATTTCTACTAAACCTTTTAAACCCATTGCTTCGTTGACAAAGCTTTACGACCTCCAAGGAACACTTCCCTAACAATATGGGAAACTTCCTAATACAATACAATACAATTTGTATAGCCAAAAATCGGTCAAGAAGGGCCGCAATGGGCGTTAACAGGCCCTGCCTTTTGACAGCCCCCAGCCTTGGCTCTCTAAGAAAACAAGAAAAAACTCCCAAAAAAAGCCCTTGTAGGGAAAAAATGGAGGAAACCTTGGGAAAGGCAGATCAGAGGGAGACCCCTTTCCAGGTAGGTTGGGTGTGTCAAAGTGAAGGGGGTCAATACAGTACAATACACAGAACAGAACACAAGTAATCCTCAATACAATATAATAGTGCAATAGAAATATTACAAGTACAGAGCAGAGCAGAATTCAACAGGAAATGATGAGAGCACAAATGTTGATGATCACGAAGCAACAAAAATGGCGGCAAAAACAGCCCAAATATATTTGTAGAACTTGAACCAACCCACTAATCTGCAAATTAATGGTAAAATCCCAAAACAAGTCTAAAATCTCATAAAATAGTTTTGGAATTGAGACAAAATATTAAAGAAAACCACAAATTACAGCAGACTTTCAATGTGTCCACGGATGTAAAACTAGACGCTAAAGGCTAACACACCTTGGTCCCTGAGGTCATTATGACCCATGGAGTCGGATACTATGGGCAATGTCACTTTACTACTGCGCTGTGCTCTACTGGGCGCATCTCCCCTCAGCCTGCTAACCCTGTGAGAAAGGAAGTGGCATAGTGGCATGCTGCCACACCAGGTAGCCTGTATCTAATTCATTATTTTAGTCACGCAGGATGTACTGATCTTCTTCTTCTTCTTCATTCGGCTGTTCCCTTTTGGGGCCGCAACAGCAGATATTCTTTTTCCATATCGTCCTGTCCTCGCCATCTCGCTCTGTTACACACATCACCTGCATGTCTTCTCTTACTGCAACACATAAACCTTCCTGTTTTCCTCTTGTCTATCAGCTCTATCCTTAGCACCCTTCTCCCAATATACCCCTCTCTCTATATCTCTCCTCTGAACATGTCCAAACCAACGCAATATCGCCAATCTGACTTTGTTTCCAAACTGTCCAACCTGAGCCGACCCTCTAATGTCCTCATTTCTAATCCTGTCCATCCTCGTCACACCCAACGCCAATCTTAGCATCTTTAACTCTGCCACCTCCAGCTCTGTCTCCTGTGCCAACATCTCCAGCCCATATAACACAGCTGGTATCACTACCTACCGTCCTGTAGACCTTCCCTTTCACTCTTGCTGATACCCGTCTGTCACAAATCACTCCTGACACTCTTCTCCACCCACTCCACCTTGCCTGCACTCTCTTCTTCACTTCTCTTCCACCATCCCAGTTACTCTGTACTGTTGATCCCAAGTATTGAAACTCCTCCACCTTCGCCAACTCTACTCCGTCCATCCTCACCATCCCACTGACCTCCCTGTCATTCACACACATGTATTCTTTTTTGGTGGTCCTACTGACCTTCACTCCTCTCCTCTCTAGAGCAGATCTTCACCTCTTCAGTTTCTCCTCGACCTGCTCCCAACTCTCGCTACAGATCACAATGTCAGTCGCTCAGAATGTACAGATAAAGTATAAAAATACAAAGGCAATACAGTATTTATCAAGAAAAGAAAAAGAACAACAGAAAAACATAATAAATGAGAGGGAATATAAATAAATAGTAAATACAGTAATAGCAGTCTGGATATGAAGCCTTCACTACAAAGCCAAAAAGCTTAAACAATATTTTCCATAAAGATAAAAGCCACATCTCTGTCAGTTTAAGAGTATCGTTGGGCCACTTTCAGATCCAGCAGTTGGGCTGATGCATGGATGTCCAGGTAGATGGTTTCTTCTCTCTCTTTCTCTAATGTCCCAGTTTTCTCTCTCAGATGGCTCTTCATAAGTCAAAAGGCACATATGGGGTTCTCTTGTTCATAGTGTGGTCCCCGGCCGGGGCTGGAGCCTGACCGGGACGCCCAGGAGGACGAGAGGAGGGCGTGTGCCTCCTCCAGACCGAGAGGGGGCGTCCGTCCTGGTTATGCAGGAGGCCTCGGGTAAAGGGCTTGGAACCCCAGCCCTGTAGAGACCTGTGACCACCGCCAGGCGGCGCCCCGGTGCCTGAATATCCTGGGAGCCCAGCACTTCCGCCACACCAGGAAGTGCTGGGGGGAAGACGACGACAGGGGACATCCAGACGGCTTCCGGGTGCGCAGCCGGCATTTCCGCCGCACTGGGGTGTGGCTAGGACTGATTGCCGGGAAGCAGCTGGAGCCCATCCGGGTTCCCATTTAAGGGGCCGCCTCCCTCCAGTCATTGACAAGAGTCGGGTGGCAACGTCTGGAGGAGGAAGGAGGAGATAGGAAGAAAAGAGAGAGAGAGAGAAAAGAGAAGAAGAAAAGAGAAGGCATTGGAGTGGCCTGGACTAAGGAGTATTGGGGTTGGTGAGCGGAATTGTAAAAGAGAAATGAAGAATAAAGATGTGTTTGTGGGTGACGTTAACGTGTCTGCCTGTCTGTGTCCGGGGCGAGGTTCACAATAGATAATGGGTGGACGACTCTGGGGATGGACAGCTCTTCCTAAAAGCTTTGATCATGAGGTTATTCTAGTGGTAAACCTATTATGAAAGTATCTCCTGTAAGTGCCCAAGAGGAATGACAGGCATCCCAGAAGAAATGCAGAATGCTTTCTTGCCTGGATGGATGGCCATAGCAGAAGGATGGCAGGAGTTGAGACTTACAATCTTCACCCCAGCACGGAGAGTAGGGTGATAAGCGGACTGGGCAAACACGAGTGCAGAGACCATTTCATACGGTAGGTGGCAGTGTTCCCCCAAGCTAAACCCAGTTTGTGGTCTTGGGGTGCTGCAAGGTTGGATCTGCTAGGGGAGGACTACCCCAGTTTGTGTCTGACCTGGAAGGGCTCCAGATGACTAATCCCAGGGTGCCAGAAGCAGTCCAGGGTCCAGTCTAAAAGAAGCCCACAGATTCACATTGAGAGGCAGCGGGGCAACACTCACCTGGAGGCAGAAGGAGAGAGAATCTGTTCATTTTGAGTTGGTCATGTTGGGTAATATTGTGTCTGTGGTTTGGGCCTGGTGGCACCCCCTCAAAATTACACTACAAGAAAACACTTTATCTTCTCCAGGGAACTTGTCTGTTGTATCTCTATTTCCCATCTAAAATCTAAGTTATAGGTTGTTTGGCCATTCTGTTCAAAGATTATGTGAGTTATGCACTTAACATAAAAAGGAAAATACACAAAGTAAGAAAGATTAAGTCATTGTCTCACAGCGTTACTCATTATAGTATTTCATAGCTCTGCTCTGTATAAGACGGTCCTAGAGAGCTCATTTACACATCACCGCAGTCTGTCTGAAGAAAAAGATCGCAACTTGCTTTTAAAATAGTGTCTGCAAGCCAAAATAAATTGCCAACACCACAACACGGGTTTATAAATGAGTGAGCACTACAATGGAAGTGTAGGAACCTAGGGTTGGTTTCTACTTTGCACTGAATGCTTATAGGATAAATGTCCAGTCCCTTAAACAACTCTAATGTGTTTGAAATATGAAAGCCACCTTTAAGGCAGTTCATGGCTAATTTGCTACGGTCGTCTGCTTTTATTTCTCTCAGGATGCAGTCTCAAGGTAACCAAAAACGTGTATTTGTCAGCTGTGAGGCCCCACCACTTCTGATCTTTAGTTACATATTTAATAAAGGAGTATTCTTTGATATATATATATATATATATATATATATATATATGTGGACTGGGACCCGGACACAGGCAGACGGACAACATAGTTCCACCACACACTATTTATTTACAATATTTACACAGTTCAGTGCACTTGCAAACCCCAGTGCCTCTTGCACCGATTCCCCAAAGTCCAGGCCACACTCTCAGTCACCGTGCCTCTCTCTTGACCGCCTCTCGTCCTCTCGCCAGCTCTGTCCACTTCCACCCGACATCCACCACTGACTGGAGGGAGGCGGCCCCTTAAATGGGAACCCAGATGGGCTCCAGCTGCTTCCCGGCAATCAGTCCTGGCAACACCCCAGTGTGGCGGAACTGCCGGCTGCGCACCCGGAAGCCGTCCAGGTGTCCCCTGTCGTCTTCCCCCCCAGCACTTCCTGGTGTGGCGGAAGTGCTGGGCTCCAGGGCTGGCGGTGGCCACGGGCCCCTACAGGGTTGGCCCCCAATACAACCAGGGCGAGCGCCCTCTCGCGGTCTGGAGGAAGCACAAGCCCTCCTCTGGTCCTCCAGGGCGTCCCGGCCGGGGACCACACGGGATATTCCGGCATCGGGGCGCCGCCTGGTGGTGGCCATGGGTCCCTACAGGGCTGGGCTTCCAAGCCCTGTACCTGAGGCCCCCAACATAACCAGGACGGATGCCCCCTCGCAGTCTGGACCACTGTGCCCCACCGCTAGCAAAGACACGTGGGTCCGAGCGACACTCCCCGAAAGGGTAGCACGTCCCCAGAGAGGGTCCTACTATGTCCCCAGGGTCCAACACGACACCCTGGGACATCTCAGTTCGGCACCCCCTCCGACGCAAACGTGCCCCTCTGGTCTGTGCCGCTCTCGCCCCCGCTGTCCCCACCAGCTGGGTCACCATCGGCCTCCTGGCAGGGAGCCCTCCCGCGGAGCAGCCCGTTCGAGGAGGGCAGGTCCCAAACGACGTCGGCTCCAGCGCTCGTCGGGGCTTCGGACCTGTAAAAAGAGAAAAGGAAGGGCCAGAAGCACTGCCAGGACACTCACCACCGGCCGGGGACCACAATATATATATATATATATATATATACAGTGGTGTGAAAAACTATTTGCCCCCTTCCTGATTTCTTATTCTTTTGCATGTTTGTCACACAAAATGTTTCTGATCATCAAACACATTTAACCATTAGTCAAATATAACACAAGTAAACACAAAATGCAGTTTTTAAATGATGGTTTTTATTATTTAGGGAGAAAAAATCCAAACCTACATGGCCTTGTGTGAAAAGTAATTGCCCCCTGAACCTAATAACTGGTTGGGCCACCCTTAGCAGCAATAACTGCCATCAAGCGTTTGCGATAACTTGTAATGAGTCTTTTACAGCTCTGGAGGAATTTTGGCCCACTCATCTTTGCAGAATTGTTATAATTCAGCTTTATTTGAGGGTTTTCTAGCATGAACCGCCTTTTTAAGGTCATGCCATAGCATCTCAATTGGATTCAGGTCAGGACTTTGACTAGGCCACTCCAAAGTCTTCATTTTGTTTTTCTTCAGCCATTCAGAGGTGGATTTGCTGGTGTGTTTTGGGTCATTGTCCTGTTGCAGCACCCAAGATCGCTTCAGCTTGAGTTGACAAACAGATGGCCGGACCTTCTCCTTCAGGATTTTTTGGTAGACAGTAGAATTCATGGTTCCACCTATCACAGCAAGCCTTCCAGGTCCTGAAGCAGCAAAACAACCCCAGACCATCACACTACCACCACCATATTTTACTGTTGGTATGAAGTTCTTGTTCTGAAATGCTGTGTTCCTTTTACGCCAGATGTAACGGGACATTTGCCTTCCAAAAAGTTCAACTTTTGTCTCATCAGTCCACAAGGTATTTTCCCAAAAGTCTTGGCAATTATTGAGATGTTTCTTAGCAAAATTGAGACGAGCCCTAATGTTCTTTTGCTTAACAGTGGTTTACGTCTTGGAAATCTGCCATGCAGGCCATTTTTGCCCAGTCTCTTTCTTATGGTGGAGTCGTGAACACTGACCTTAATTGAGGCAATGAGGCCTGCAGTTCTTTAGACGTTGTCCTGGGGTCTTTTGTGACCTCTCGGATGAGTCGTCTCTGCGCTCTTGGGGTAATTTTGGTCGGCCGGCCACTCCTGGGAAGGTTCACCACTGTTCCATGTTTTTGCCATTTGTGGATAATGGCTCTCACTGTGGTTCACTGGAGTCCCAAAGCTTTAGAAATGGCTTTATAACCTTTACCAGACTGATAGATCTCAATTACTTCTGTTCTCATTTGTTCCTGAATTTCTTTGGATCTTGGCATGATGTCTAGCTTTTGAGGTGCTTTTGGTCTACTTCTCTGTGTCAGGCAGCTCCTATTGAAGTGATTTCCTGATTGAAACAGGTGTGGCAGTAATCAGGAAATTGAACTCAGGTGTGATACACCACAGGTAGGTGATTTTTGAACAAGGGGGCAATTACTTTTTCACACAGGGCCATGTAGGTTTGGATTTTTTTTCTCCCTAAATAATCAAAACCATCATTTTAAAAGCTGCATTTTGTGTTTACTTGTGTTATATTTGACTAATGGTTAAATGTGTTTGATGATCAGAAACATTTTGTGTGACAAACATGCAAAAGAATAAGAAATCAGGAAGGGGGCAAATAGTTTTTCACACTACTGTATATATCTATATATATAGAAGTAATTGAACTGTCATATCTTGGATGTTCATGTTATGCCATCCTTCATATTTTATTTATTTACACTCTTATTTCATTACTCATTGTGGTAAAGTAGCAATGATGTGTCTATAAAGTGAGTGACATTTTAATAAGACACATCATGAAAATGTTCTACTTGGCTACCATTCAATAAAAAAAAAATGTTTTAAAATCCCTCACTGTTCTCAGCTTTCTTTTGCGTTTCTGAGGTTATACAAATGTAGATATACGCTATTGGTCAAAAGTTTTAGAACACTTCAGTTTTTTCAGTTTCTATGGAATCGCACACAGTTTGACGTCTTAAGCTCTCTATTATATAAAACAACTCCTGGGATGAGACGAGACATTTTCTAAGAGATTTTTTTCAAGTCATGCGAGAAGAGACTTTGGCCATTAGATCTTTTCAAATCCCGCCCTCCGCGCAACCATATTCAACCACGCCCACGGTCCTCTCACCTGTCATTCGTGTGAATGCTTTTGACAGACACAGTTCCTGCACTCTCAACTCTTATAAATTTTAACGTTTTTCTCACTTTAAGTTCCCAATTAAAGAAGACGTATTACGTCCAAATTTTATTAAAGAATTTCCTCACGATGGGTCGTCAATAGAAAGAATGATTACACTGGCAATCCTAGCACGGAGAAACAATGAAGTCAAACTAATTAACGGCAAAAATGTTGATTGGTTACACAGCAAATTGGTTAAATGCATATCAATAGGCTCTGCTGAAACGGTTGGTGGTGATGGTGCAGAAGATGAAAACATTAACTTACAATATCATGAAGAATATCTACAACCATTAACACTGTCCAGTCTTTCACTACACAAATTACTGTAAAAAGAAGGATGTAACCAAGAAAGGTAATGTAGTACATCTTCCATGGATAAAATTAGACAACAAAGGAGATCTTGATATGCCATTTGTATTAAAACGTTAACAGCTCCCCATTAGAATAGCTTAATTTCTTAAGTAAAGTTCTGGAGAAGGCAGTCATTATGCAGTTAAATGACCACCTCAATAAATCTGCTATTCTTGATAAATTTCAGGTGGGTTTTAGAACAAATCACAGCACAGAAACTGCACTTGTTAAAGTAGTAAATGACTTGCGGGTGAATGCAGACAGAGGCCATTTATCTGTTCTCATCCTCTCATATCTGAGTACCGCATTTGACACCATTGATCACAACATTCTTAGAAATCACCTCGGTCAATGGGTGGGCCTCTCTGGCAGGGTCTTAAATTGGTTTGAATCCTACCTGGCAGGGAGAAAATTCTTTGTTACTTGTGATAATCACAACTCAAAGACACATGATATCCGATATGGTGGTCCACAAGGCTCTATCCTGGGTCTGCTGCTCTTCTCAATCTACATGCTTCCGTTAGGTCAGATTATCTCAGAGCACAACGTGAGCTACCACAGCTATGCTGATGACACACAGCTGTACTTATCAATAACACATGATGACCCCGACTCTCTCGATTCACTAACACAATGTCTGACTTGTATCTCACAATGGATGAATAGTAACTTTCTCAAGCTAAATAAAGAGAAAACTGAAATCTTAGTGATTAGCAATAATGGATACAATGAGGTTATCAGAAATAAACTTGATGCATTAGGATTAAAAGTCAAGACGGAGGTAAAAAGCTTAGGAGTGATTGTTGACTGTAATCTGAATTTTAAATCACATATTAATCAGAACACTAGGACAGCATTTTTTCACTTAAGAAACATAAGTAAAGTTAGACCTCTTTTATCACTGAAAGATGCTGAGAAATGAGTTCACACGTTTGTTTTCAGTCGACTAGATTACTGTAACGCACTCCTCTCAGGACTACCCAAAAAAGACATAAATCGTTTGCAACGAGTGCAGAATGGAGCTGCTAGAATCCTAACTAGGATAAGAAAATCTGAGGACATCTCTCCAGTTTTGATGTCACTACACTGGTTACCTGTGTCATTCAGGATTGACTTTAAAATTCTGCTTATGGTTTATAAAGCCTTAAATAATCTCGCCCCATCGTATATATCAGAATGTCTGATGTCTTATATTCCAAATCGTAACCTCAGATCCTCAAATGAGTGTCTCCTTAGAATTCAAACTTAAAAGAAGTGGTGAGGCGGCCTTCTGCTGTTATGCACCTAAAATCTGGAATAGCCTGCCAATAGAAATTCGCCAGGCTGATACAGTAGAGCAGTTTAAAACACTGCTGAAAACACATTACTTTAACATGGCCTTCTCATAACTTCACTTTAACTTAATTTAACTTAATCCTGATACTCTGTATATTCAATTCCTCATAATAACTATTCATGGTGGCTCTAAAATCCGTACTGACCCCTACTCTCTTTTCTGTTTCTTTTTCCGGTTTCTTTGTGGTGGTGGCCTGCGCCACCTCCACCTACTCAAAGCTTCATGATGCTCCAACAATGATGGACGGATTAAAAGGCAGAACTCTACGTGACCATCATCATCAAGTCCTTCCGTGAGAACCCTAAATCCAAAGAGGACTTTCATTAATGTTAGGTAGAATGCCCAGAGGGGACTGGGCGGTCTCATGGTCTGGAATCCCTACAGATTTTATTTTTTTCTCCAGCCGTCTGGAGTTTTTTTTTTTGTCCCCTGGCCATTGAACCTTACTCTTATTCGATGTTAATTAATGTTGATTTATTTTGTTTTCTTATTGTGTCTTTTATTTTTCTATTCTTTATTATGTAAAGCACTTTTGAGCAACTGTTTGTATGAAAATGTGCTAAAGAAATAAATGTTGTTGTTGTAATTAACAAGACAATTAACAAATCTCAGAGCCCAACATTCGAAAAAGTTGTTTTATTTAATAAAGAAAAAGAAACAAAATTCAATCACAGGCAACGAATACGTCTAACAAAACATGAAACATAATTTTCTTTCAATTTATTACGTTTTACTATTTTTACATGTATATGTAACAATTCCCATGAAAATAACAATCTGTTGTGACAAGAAGAGACCCAAGACATTGTAAAGGTTTGGGGCAGCCACCCGTATAATGTGTTCCAGGCTGCAAAAAGTAAAAGGTTGGTGGCAAGTCAAGTTTACAAGGCAGAGTCCAAAACAGAATTGAATTCCAGGGGAACGGAGTGAGGCTTTATATGAAGTCTGGGGGAAGTGATGTCATCCTCGGGGCCGGTTTCGGAAGTGATGTCGTCCTCGGGGCCGGGGCCAGAAGTGGCGTGTCCCAAGTCGAGGCAGTGGCTCCTGGTGGGATTTCCCGGGAAAGCTCGGCAGTGAACTTAAAAAGAGCGTTAGTGCACCCCACCACCCCCTGGGCAGATGTGTTACCATTATTCTCCAAGCCCTTCAGCTGCCTCCTATTCACACGTGTGTGACACTGTTTAAATTGAACATCCACATCCCCAAATGCAAGTGGCAGATCCGCGAAGTTGCTCACGTGTAGCGCCCGCCTAGGGGATGGCAAGTGAACCAAGTGGCCCCTTAGTATTCTATAAAATTAAAGCTCGCATAACCAACCAGTGTGTGTATGCTTGTAAGAATTTGGTGCTTGGGACCTTGTAGTCTTTTGTTATTGAATTTAGCTAAAAGTAACTTTACTGACAAGTAACAAGAACACTGGAAATGATCAGGTGTCCGATTTCAGCTAATGTAACTATTGCTAAATCTTGCATGATTACCCACCAAGGAACTCAACAAAGGGAAGGATTTGGAAACACTTTGGAAACACATCAGAGGAGGAGGAGACAGCAAGACATCAGCAACATCATCGTCAGGCTAGCAAAAAGGTGTCCCAGCATTCATAAGCATCCCATCTGGCCTAAGAAGCCATAGACTGTAGCAAATAAAAGCCAACCAACCACCTGACATGAAACCTGCTGTATGTTTGTGATATGAATCCCTCAGATTGCATATTTTCATCCATTATGTTATCAAACATTTGGTGTATTTTCTGATTGCTCTGCAAATAAACAAGTTCAGACTGAAATAAAGTCTGAGTATTGTCTCACTGAACCTGCCCTGTTGTTTGGTGTGTCATGCATGTGCACTTGGGGATCACCTGTTAAGATACACAATTCCACCCGGGGGAGTAAATGCGAACATTAATTTTATTTTAATTCTTTTCATTTTTATTACTATTTAATTTAATATTGTTTCTTTGTATCAGTATACTGCTGCTGGATTATGTGAATTTCCCCTTGGGATTAATAAAGTATCTATCTATCTATCTATCTATCTATCTATCTATCTATCTATCTATCTATCTATCTATCTATCTATCAATTCCACTCCATGATGAGAGGGGGTGCTGTCACTTACTTGTTCTTTTCTTTTGACCGCAGCACAGAGAAAGCCTAGTCCTGCCCGGGATGTGCGGCACAAGCTCCACCCCTTCCAGACCTATAAAATAAGAGGGCCAACTGGAAGGAGGCGTCTATTTGGTACCTGAATGTTAGAGAGGACGGAGATTTCTATCCTGCTGACAAGTCTGTTTAACTCTTTCAGGGCTGATGTTGACTTTTGTCAAAAGGAGGAACTGACAATGGTAATCAACTAAAAAACTGTGACAAAACCAACCGTTACGTTGGACTTTCGTTTCTGGAAGGAATGTTAGATTCATTGGTTTGGCCAAGATTCCCTGCGCTCACGTGAGTAGCAAGGCGCACACAATGGCAAAAATGGCACTGATATCTGGCAAGAGATTAAAGCGAATGTGAAAAGCAAAATACTCTGCGGACGATGTCTTGCCTATTATCTCTGAACTAGACTATGACTTTGATACAAGTGATCGAAAACGAATGTGAGGTTCCAGCTTCAGCTGATTGGTCCCCAGCTAGTCGTGGTACTGACGATGTTTGCCGGGGTGGACTGCCAGTTAACAATCAGATTGCAATGCACTGCGACCGTGACCGCTGCTGTCCCAGCCACGCAAAGACAGCCTGGCAGCAAGTCTGCCACACATTCTTGGTAAACTGGCAGTGACAGCATGCAGCATCCAACGTTTTATATTGATTTCTGTTTGAAACTATCGTTTTTTTTTAAATATTCAGCACTCAAAGAGTTAAGAAGGGCAGCTGTCATTTTACGAGGTGTGGCAGAAAAGTAATGAGACTGATTTTTTATTTACCAAAGTTTTTCTTTTTTTCAAACATCAATGTTATCCCCTTCAAAGTAGTTCCCTTGGGCAGCTACACACCGATGGAGACGTTGTTCCCACTGTTGGTAGCAGCGCTGGAAGTCTTCGACCGGTATGGTCTTCAGCATGTCCGTTACACTCTTTTGGATGTTTTCTAAAGTCCCGAAATGACGTCCTTTGAGGACATTTTTCAGTTTAGGAAAAAGGAAAAAGTCACACGGACTGAGGTCAGGTGAATAAGGGGGCTGGGGAACCACAGGAATGCGTTTTTTTGATTGTCCTTCTGCTCAATTGTGAGGTTTTTCGGCACCATTTTGGCACAGACCTTTCGCATGTGCAAATGTTCCATCAAAATTTGATGAACGGTAAATCTGTTCAAATTTAATTGTGCACTCAACATTCTTAATGTTAAACGACGGTCTGATCTCACAAGAGTGTTCACACGTTCGATGTTTTCATTGGTTTTCGAAGTTGAAGGCCTCCCTGAAAAACTTGAGCTCGGAATAAAGAATGTTCCCCATAGGCCTGTTTTAACTTTTCAAACGTCACACTTGCCATTTAATGGCACAACGTTGCTCCAAATTCCACTGTTCCATTTTGCGTGACGCACAACCAAAAACACAACTTCGCTAATAGCAGTCACAAAAATCACGTAGTTAACGGAAGGAGTTGAAACTCGCACTGAGCTATGGGAGGGTACTGATACACGTGCTCTATCAAGGACAACAGCGCAGCGTTGCCAGATCGCTTGCCGTGTTGCCAGTCTCATTACTTTTCTGCCACACCTCGTATGTTGTGTAATCACAGGCCTGCTGCTTTTGTTTAGACATTCAAAGGGGTCTCACCTGGTTGGTTCCCAAGGCTTTAACTGGGGTGGACTGGCCGGTGTATCACCAGTCACAACTGACGCTAACAATCTTGGGAGAGGTTTAGTTGGATTAAGAGACTGAGATTCTGATCGAGGTTCTGTATAATCCTTTCACAGGTCTTAATAAAGCAGAGAGATTCCCATTCAGGTTGGTGTAAAATCCTTTTAGGGTAACCAGTCCCTGGTAAGAGCGGTTCAGCCCTTGCAAGGAGAAGTTACTGCCATTGCTAAGGTATTCAGGCCTTGCAGAGGTTAAAGACGCCAAAAGTAAGGATTACTGGGCGTTCACGTGGTGAGAAGTTAAGCAAAGTGACCCCTTTAATTGGCTAACTAGAAGCTTTCAAGGCAACTCAGGCCCGGATTGAAATCATGTAAAACAAGCTTAGTAGGCTCAGGAGAATTATTTAGGCACATCAATGATTAACTTGTCCACCGATAAATAAGAACATTAGGATTAGGGGGCTAAAGTGCCTTTCATAGACACTTTTACTATAAAACAGCTTCTTATTATAAAACTGGCTGCAGTGAAAACCTGAAGCTATTTTGGCTCTCCAGTCTGAGTCTCCATCAATAGAACTTGGCAGCAACACATCAGTCGTTTCTAATGTCATCCTAATGTTGCCTTGGAGCGGCTGTTAACTAGGAGCTGCTTACGGAAAAAATACCCAATCTACTTTTGAGCATTTTAAAAAGCAAGTCAATTAAAATCAAGGTGATAAAAGTGTGTTCCATTAGCAGCAATAGTTTGCTATTAATTAAGAAACTGAAATAAATAAAATGAAGACCTGCAGCCACTGTAGCTATCCAGGATCTGAGTTTGAAATCCTTGTCTAGGATTATGCAGTAATTTACTGTAATTATAAAGAAAGACAAAAGAAAATGTGAAGGAATATTCCTGGGGTCGGCTGTGTGGTATCAAAGCATACAGCCAGTCAGTCGTGGCTCTCCATCAACCTGACGATGGCTGACACGTGGAAGGAAGAGCCTGCAGAAAGGAGTTGGTGGTGAGGGTGCGCAATCCTCGATCAAACCGCTTCGCTTCCAATGTTTTAATGTGGCAAGCTGTGTGCAGGACCATCAGGGACATTAGGAAGCTGCACCACTTTGGATGGACCCTTGGTGGAATGGGGGAGGTGGTTGGGTCAATCTCATTCAAGACCTCACCTCTGACCTTTCCACCATGGGTCATCCTACCATTCATTGATCATGCAAACTACTACCACATGTGGTGTAGCGGGTCCACAGCTCACGTAAGAAAGGCCAGTAATAAGAATAATCACTGGGCTCGGGGCTTGGTGACGGGGTGTGGTAGTGTGACTGAAGCGGCTCTCGGGGCGACTCGCGTTGTGGGTTTTTCTCACCTAAGTGCTCAGGTGGAGAACTGGCCACATCCGTGATTGTTCCTGGGCCTGATGAGTTGCCACAGCTGCCATGCCCTCTTGATATAATAGAAGCGCGAGTCGGCTAGGAGGAGGAAAAAGAAAGAAAAAAGAAAAACTAGAGAGAAAGAAAGAACAGACAGAAGGTTGCAGGAGAGAGGAGAAAGCAGGAAGCAGCCGGTGCAGGGGAGCGAGCGAGTGGAGGCTCGCATTGCAGCTGAACAGTTGGGCTGACACCCGGGGAATAGTAGCAGTGGTCACTCCCGCTGAGTGATCATGGAGCGGGATTGACCGGAAGGTGGATGACTCTCCGCGGAAGGCAGCGGGAGTCAGGACTTGGGACGGGTATTACTCAGCGTGAGCGCCCTGGTCGCTGTGGATCCCAAGTCGCTGCCAGGAGGAGCCTACCGGAGCCAGGGATCGGAGTGGTGAACTGCACAGCTGAAGTAGGCAGAGTGAAGGTCAGCTGCAAGTAGGGCGACTCCCCTGTTGAGAAGCCCAGACGGGAGAAACGGGGGAGCCGCCAGGGTAAAAAAAAGTCACCGGGCTTGTTGTTTTTAAAAGACGGCTTCCTACAGTGTTTTAACCTTGTTGTTTTAAAGATTTTTCTATTGTTTTAACCTCCACGTGTCACATCTGTTTTTATGGATTATTTATTTATTGGACTGCGGTGGGTTGGCACCCTGCCCGGGATTGGTTCCTGCCTTGTGCCCTGTGTTGGCTGGGATTGGCTCCAGCAGACCCCTGTGTTCAGATTCAGCGGGTTGGATAATGGATGGATGGATGGATGGATATTTATTGGAACTTTGGACACTGCACTTTAATTTGGACACTTTGTTTTGTATGGTTTTAAATAAAAGCACTGGACACTTTTGCACCATCCCCTTGCTTTGTTGTTGCCTCACTGCTAAGCTCATCGGTGACATTACCGACGGTGACAGGTTCAAGGGCTCCCAGACAGAAGATGGGAGCGTGGAGCGGACCCGCATCATCACACCACATTAAGGCACTGAAACAGAAGAGGGCAAAACATCTCGATATATACAAAATCCAAAGTCTGTCGTTGCTTTTTATCCAACATGCTTTGATACTTTCCCTCAGTTATGATGGTAGATAACATATTATGAATGGAGATGTGGGAAGTATTATTGTCTCTTTCTGCTGTAAATTGAGACGCAAACATCAATAAACAGTTGGGGCACCTTAGAATTGAAAGACTTTAATCAAAAGAAAAGCGCACAACAACTGCGGAAGCATCTTCACACGCTCAAGTTCATAACAGATTTCTGGGTTATGAATTCATGAGGCATGGGCGGCACGGTGGCGCAGTGGTAGCGCTGCTGCCTCGCAGTTAGGAGACCTGTGGGTTCGCTTCCCGGGTCCTCCCTGCGTGGAGTTTGCATGTTCTCCCCGTGTCTGCGTGGGTTTCCTCCGGGCGCTCCGGTTTCTTCCCACAATCCAAAGACATCCAGGTTAGGTGGATTGGCGATTCTAAATTGGCCCTGGGGTGTGCTTGGTGTTTGTGTGTGTCCTGCGGTGGGTTGGCACCCTGCCCAGGATTGGTTCCTGCCTTGTGCCCTGTGTTGGCTGGAATTGGCTCCAGCAGACCCCCGTGACCCTGTATTCGGATTCAGTGGGTTAGAAAATGGATGGATGGATGGATGGATGGAATTCATGAGGCAGGAAGGAGAGGGCCTGGCGAGCAAACACAGAAATGACATCAGAGATGGAGGGGCTGCACAGGGAGGAGAAGAGAAGGCATTAGTATGCAGCACCAACCCCTGGTCCGGTGGGCAATTACCATCACTAATGCCCTTAAGCTGTCTCCCATGCATACACGCATGACATCTCTAAATATACAGCATAAAATCCAATGTCTGTCTGCTTTTGACAAGAGAACTACTTAACAGATTTAGATTGGATTTTTTTTCTAGAATGTGCTTGAACATTCTGGTTGATTTTGCGACTTCTCTCTTTGTGCTATGTATTATAGTTCGCTTGCGGTACTGATATATTTGCTCGAATTCGAGAGAGACACAGCGGGCCGAGGGGATGGGGGCGGGGCCCTCTTCACTCACGCGCCACCCTTGGGGTGTACCTTACCTCCACTTAGCTAGCGAACGAGAGAACTACTAAACGGATTTGGATCGGGTTTTTTTTCTAGCTTTTGCTTGAACATTCTAGTTGATTTTGCGACTTCTCTCATCGCGCTTTGAATCATAGTTCGCCTGCAGGAGCGATATATCTGCACTAATCCGAGACAGAGGTTGCAGGCCAAGGGGAGGGGGAAGCGTGACATCAGGAGTAGGGAGCTGGATGGGGACCTCCTCACTCACACACCAGCTCTCCGTTCAAACCGGTCTACCTCTGTGTTTAGGGCATACCTCGCCTCCGATTAGCTAGCGATACCTGTTTGTTTATTGATTTTTAAAGTTTGTCCGGATTCACTGCTATGTGGGCTGGTACAAGATAAATGACCTTTACCTATTGGAGAATTCAAGCAAAGCAAAAATTTATACTCTATATACGTTCTTTCTCTTGTAAATGGCAAGCCAATATTAGTACTACTAGCCATGTAATAGGGAGGACAGCAGTACAGAAAAAAACATATTACAATGTCTCAAATTAAAAGTATATTTTTCATGCAAGTACTGAGAGATTGATTTAATGTAAGATATCCCTGCTACAGTATGCTATGTGCTAATTACTTGCTGCTTCATCTCCACATTCATTGAGCCAATTTCTACATGGCCACTTAGAAAAAACGATCACGTTACACATTTTACTCACAAGCTGCAATGTGACCTTTCAGTATGACTATAGATTGGACAACATTTTATTTTGATTTAAATCTACTGGTTTCTGTAATTAAATTCAACACTGCCTTTGGTTAACCTACCTTGCAGTACATTTTCCATAACAAGCACACTTCTGTTGTTGCATCTAAACTGTGTTGGTAAATCTCCATGTTTTGCCTGTGCTAGAATTTCCTAGAAATTCTGTTATTGATAGATAGATAGATAGAAAGGCATTATATGATAGATAGATAGATAGATAGATAGATAGATAGATAGATAGATAGATAGATAGATAGATAGATAGAAAGGCATTATATGATAGATAGATAGATAGATAGATAGATAGATAGATAGATAGATAGATAGATAGATAGATAGATAGATAGATAGAAAGGCACTATATGATAGATAGATAGATAGATAGATAGATAGATAGATAGATAGATAGATAGATAGATAGATAGATAGATAGAAGGCACTATATGATAGATAGATAGATAGATAGATAGATAGATAGATAGATAGATAGATAGATAGATAGATAGAAAGGCACTATATGATAGATAGATAGATAGATAGATAGATAGATAGATAGATAGATAGATAGATAGAAAGGCACTATATGATAGATAGATAGATAGATAGATAGATAGATAGATAGATAGATAGATATTGATAGATAGATATAGATATATGATAGATAGATAGATAGATAGATAGATAGAAAGGCACTATATGATAGATAGATAGATAGATAGATAGATAGATAGATAGATAGATAGATAGATAGATAGATAGATAGATAGATAGATAGATAGATAGATAGATACTTTATTAATCCCAAGGGGGATTTTCCCTTGATTACACTTGCTCTGTCTGATTTTAACGTCTGTATTTTACTTTTGTTTATAATCTGTGCGTTGTCTATGCTTCGGTGTCCTTGAGTGTTTAGAAAGGCACCTACAAATAAATAAAATGTATTATTATTATTATTATTATTATTATTATTACCTCTGTATTGAATACAAACTCTGCTCACTCACCAGTGTATTCATGAAAATGCTCCACAATATCTTAAAGAACTCCTTATATTACAATCCACTACAAGAAACGTCTGTTTTGCAAATACCTACCGCCTTTGCCCCGATATGACCAAATAACAACAACATTTATTTCTATAGCACATTTTCATACAAAAAAATGTAGCTCAATTTCCTTTACATAATGAAGAATAGAAAAATAAAAGACACAGTAAGAAAATAAAATAAGTCAACATTAATCAGCATAGAATAAGAGTAAGGTCCGATGGCCAGGGAGGTCAGAAAAAACAAAAAAAAAACTCCAGACAGCTGGAGAAAAAATAAAATCTGCAGGGGGTCCAGACCATGAGACCACCCAGTCCCCTCTGGGCATTCTACCTAACATTAATGAAAGTCCTCTTTGGATTTAGGATTCTCACGGAAGGACTTGATGATGATGGTCATGTAGACTTCTGACTTTTAGTCCATCAGTGCTGGAGCATCAGGATGCTTTGAGTAGATGGTGGTGGCACAGTGGGTGACCGAGCCGGCACAGTGGCTGCTCCACAGCTCTGGAATGCCCTACTAGAGAACTTGAGAACGCAGCAGATTGTGGGCTGTTTTAAAAAACTTGTTTATTTAGGAAAGCATATTAACAAGAGTGCCCTGCGGTGGGCTGGCGCCCTGCCCGGGGTTTGTTTCCTGCCTTGCGCCCTGTGTTGGCTGGGATTGGCTCCAGCAGACCCCCGTGACCCTGTAGTTAGGATATAGCGGGTTGGATAATGGATGGATGGCTGGATATTAACAAGAATGCCACAATTTATTGCTGTTTTATCTCTGATTTTATCTTGTTTTGTCTTATTTCAATATTTTTCATGTAGCACTTTGAGATTTACTACTAATGTAAAGTGCCTTATAAATAAAATGAATTATTATTATTATTATTATTATTTCTTGGCCTTCACAACCCCAGAAACTACACTTAAATAACCTTTCAAGGTAAAGAAACACTTTGAGCACACTGCATGTGCAAAACTCCTATAAAACATCAGGTTTTTCCCATCTGGGGCCGCACCACTTCATTCTATTCTTGCCTTTTATTTTACAGACAGTGTAATCAGTTTACTGAGGAGACAAGGACACGTTGCACCAGACACAAAAGCAAATAAGTTGAGGGAATGTATGCAAAGCACACATCATAAATAAGCAGGCATCAAAGTTTAAAAATGCACACCACTGATGATTTTTTCTCCATGTGTATTAAAGGGCTTCAATTTGTGTGCCGAGAGAATTTATTGTTTGATTACCTGGTTGTTATAAAACTCAGCAAGGTAAATAAATGGGTTTGTGTCTGCAAATTAAACATTTGTTCTCCAGAAGACTGGAGCTACAGTGCAGGTGAAACGGGGGCTCGACTGAGGATGCCCCGGGGTCCCCCCCATCGGAGGTGTACTAAGCACTGTTTAATTGGGAATTGTTCCACAGACTGACCCAGAATACACAGGAGAGATGGATTATATGACTCACTTATCCTGGAAGGACCTGAACATTCCTCAGGAGCAGCTGGACTGTTAACCCCGCAAGCCAAGAAAAGCAGGCAGAAAAATGAGATAAATAGATGTGCATGATGATATTCTGCCTGCAGGCGGAGAAGAGAGAAAATGAAAAAGAATAAAAGACCAGGAGACAGTCAAAGTGTCAGAAACGGGTCAACACCAAAGAGACGTTAACTCAAATACCAAACCCAAAACGAAAAATGGAAAAAATCCAAAAAAGCAAACTATTTTAAAACCCATCAATCAAATAGAAGCATGAATCTGCATTTTATCCATAATCGCGGATGCTAAACGATCCACCACAACGGTAATTGTCACATTGATGATGCCAGATTTAGTAACATTTGAAACCAGAAACAGCATCTTGCCAATGCGACTCATACCATGGTGGCGTCCATTAGCAAAACAAAATGGGGTCCCGGTAATACAAAAATAGAAAATAATGAATACAAGTTTCTACAGTCGAGGCCAAACGTTTTGAGAAGGACCCAAGTGTTGGTTTTCACAAAGTCTGCTGTTTCCGTGTTTTTAGATCTTTGTGTCAGATGTTTCTATGGGATACTGAAGTAGAATTACAAGCAGTTCAGAAGTTTCAAAGGCTTTTATTGACAATGACATGAAGTTTATGCAATGAGTCCATATTTGCAGTGTTGGCCCTTCTTTCTTTTTCAAGACCTCTGTAATTCGCCCTGGCAGGCTGGCAATCAACTTCTGGGCCAAATCCCAACTGACGGAAGCCCATTCTTGCAGAATCAATTCTTAAAGTTTGTTAGAATTGGTGGGTTTTTGTTTGTCCACCCGCCTCTTCAGGGATTGACCACAAGTTCTCAATGGGATGTTTCCTGGCTATGGACCCCAAATTTCGATGTTTTGTTCCCGGAGCCACTTAGTTCTCACTTTTGCCTTATGGCCCGGTGCTCCATCATGCTGGATTGTTCATTGTTGGCCACCAAACTGTTCTTGGATGGTTGGGAGAAGTTGCTCTCGGAGGATGTTTTGGTCCCATTCTTTATTCATGGCTTATGATCAGCAGGTGTAACTGAGGCGAAGACTTTTGGAGGATGGCCTGTTGGGTGTCAAGAAGGGCAGCAAAGATTCCAAGAAAAACATCAGGGACAGACTGATATTCTGGGATTGGACTGCTGGGGGAAAGTCATTTTCTCTGATAAATCCCATTTATGATTGTTTGGGGCATCCGAAAAAAAGAAAAGGTGAGCAGTGCTACCATCAGTCCTGTGTCGCGCCAACAGTAAAGCATCCTGAGACTATTCATGCCAGCCAAGACAGTGGGCTCACTCACAATTTGTCCTAAGAACAAAGCCATGAATAAAGAATGGGACCAAAACATCCTGCAAGAGCAACTTCTCCCAACCATCTAAGAACAGTTTGGTGGCCAACAATGAACAATCCAGCGTGATGGAGCACCGGGCCATATGGCAAATGTGAGAATTAAGTGGCTCGGGGAACAAAACATCGACATTTTGGGGTCCATGGCCAGGAAACTCCCCAGACTTTAATCACATTGAGAACTTATGGTCAATCCTCAAGAGGCGGGTGGACAAACAAAAACCCACAAATTCTGATTATGCAAAAAGGGGCTGCCATCAGTCAGGATTGGACCCAGAAGATAATGGACAGGTTTTCTCCGGGTACCCTGGTTTCCTCCCACAGTCCAAAGACATGCAGGTTAGGTGCATTGGCGATTCTGAATTGTGCCTAGTGTGTGCTTGGTGTGTGGTTATGTGCGTGCCCTGTGGTGGGCTGGCGCCCTGTCCGGGGTTTGTTTCCTGCCTTGCGCCTTGTGTTGGCTGGGATTGGCTCCAGCAGACCCCCGTGACCCTGTAGTTAGGGTATAGTAGGTTGGATAATGGATGGATGGATGGATGGTACTAATAATTGGGTGGCACGGTGGCGCAGTGGGTAGTGCTGCTGCCTTGCAGTTAGGAGACCTGGGTTCACTTCCCAGGTCCTCCTTTTGTGGAGTTTGCATGTTCTCCCCGTGTCCGCATGGGTTTCCTCCGGTTTCTTCCCACAGTCCAAAGACATGTAGGTTAGGTGCATTGGCGATTCTGAATTGTGCTTGGTGTGTGGTTGTGTGCGTGCCCTGTGGTGGGCTGGCGCCCTGTCCGGGGTTTGTTTCCTGCCTTGCGCCCTGTGTTGGCTGGGATTGGCTCCAGCAGACCCCTGTGACCCTGTCGTTCGGATATAGTGTGTTGTCTAATGGATGGATGGATGGATAATGGACAGCATGCCAGGACAAATTGCAGAGGTCTTGAAAAAGAAAGAAGGGCCAACACTGCAAATATTGACTCTGTGCATAAACCTGACATGTCTTTGTCAATAAAAACTTATGAAATGCTTGTAATTCAACTTCAGTATCACATAGAAACATCTGATACAAAGATCTAAAAACACAGATGCAGCAAAATTTGTGAAAATAAATACTTGGGTCCTTCTCAAAACTTGGCCACGACTGTAGTAACAATCAGTAACGAGGATTTGAGAGAAGAGACTGGCCAAATGGAGCTGAGTGGCACAAGCGTATCAAGAAGAATGAGATGGGCAGGACACGTATGGCACATGGGTGAGTCAAAGACAACAAGAAGAGTGGAAAGATGGTTTTCAGTAGGAAAGAGGAGAGCTGGAAGGCCTAGAAAGAGATGGAAAGATATGGTGATAGAGGAAACAAGAGAAAGAGGAGCCAAGAGCACAAGACAGTCGGAAGATTACTTCAATTATTATTAGGCAGCTTCTCTTATGTTGGGCTACTGCTATGAAAACGCTAAAAGCTGCACTGGCAAAAGACACATAGCTGACAGTTTCATTTTATAGACCTGACATTAGTTATTTTACTGCACCTCCAATTTGTTGAATTCTATGATGATCTGAGGGTTTCGCTTCACTCAAAAATGGTTTGTGTTGGTGAAACTCAAGCGACTAACATTTAGTTGAAATATTCTGGATAAATTGTGTCTCTCATCCTTGGAAACTGATAAGTGAAAGTTACAACAGGGCTTTTGATTTGGCACGGCCCACTCAGCCTTTATAAGAAGGGTCACACAGCAAAATGTATTAGTGATGTAAAGCTTTCATCTGTTGCTAATGAAGAATGACCACATGGGACAGTCTAAACCGGCAGCTGACAGATATTGAGAAGTCTTGACAAAACCTGACAAAGTGAGGATTGTTAGGCGCTCGGGGGGACATGACATTGAGACAATGAGTCATCTATTAGTGTGTTCACAGCCAGGAAGACCATGGATAACTAATGATCTCAGTAAAAAGAGCAACATACTCTGTAAACACTACAGCCTTGGCAAAAATCTGATGAGATTTAAGCAACCACAGCACGACTCAAGAAGAAGAAGACCATAGGCACTATCAGAGAGTGATTGATTAATAATGAAAGACTGGTACTGCTAAATTATTTAAATGATATTTGCAGTGATTCATCGTGACTGCTTTAAAAAACACACACACTTAAAAAGATTCAACCACGTAGAAACAATTTTGCAGCACGCTATAATGGCTATATTCCAAAATGTTGAAAACAGTGCCAAGTCAAGCAAAAATGACACCTTTTATTGGCTAACTACAAAGATTACAATATGCAAGCTTTCGAGGCAACTCAGGCCCCTTCGTCACACAAAGTGTAATACGGGAATTGGAGTTCTCTGTGTTTATACTGTAATAAAGAAAAATGCTGGAATACTCAAAAAAGAATTGGGGAATTACCCCGTATATTTTCCTAATGACAATATAAGAGAAAAAAACATCAAAATAATCAAAATATGAGGCACTCGACAAAAATGCTAGGCATGATCATTTTTATAGCAGAAAATGCTGGCAGGAAATGACAAAACGGAAACAACCTCAACGGAGATGGACGGTAGTGACGTCATGGCGATGGTGCCGGTAGTGATGTCATCGGGGATGGTCGGACGTGATGTCATCGGGGATGGTCGGATGTGACGTCGTTATGGTGGAGCCGGAGGTGATGTCATCTATGGATTGGATTATGGGGTCGTGGCCAATTTGAGAACCCGGAAGTATGGTCAGTGAATTTTTGTGTTTCTTCTTTGTTTCTGTAGATGGAGAGAGAGAGAGAGACGTTTATCTCGTGAAATATCACTCACCTTAGGACTTGTTGGCTGCATTCCTAAGCCTGTGTGTGTGTGACAATACAGACACCAGGACAGATACAACACTGGAAAACCTTTAAGTGAGACATCTTAGATATAAAAAATGAACAGACCTCTCCAGGCTACGATTCATTTAGCAAGAGAGGAGAACAATGTCTAATCAAGATCATTTGATAACTGTCCAACTGAGTCTTTTGAAGTATCTGATGCGTTACTCCATACAATGTGGGTATGTAGACAGGTTGTCCCGGTCAGTCCAACAGATGCAAACAATCCTCATACCTGGCCATAAAACTATTGTCTCCATTTAAGCCATGTTGTAATGTGTTCAGTTTTAGCACAGGTTTAACTTCCCATTCGTTTCCCTCTTGCTGTGTTCTGAAGTTGCCCATAAGCTCTGTGACTTTAAAGTCCCTCTCACAGTGTCCATGGCTGTTGCAGTGGGCCGCTACAGGAACATCTGTGTTGCCAGGCTTGACGTGGCACCTGTGTAAATTCATTCTCTGGCCGAGTGTTTGGCCAGTTTCTCCCACATAGAGTGCAGTGTCAGGACATTTCATACAGGGAATTAGGTAGACCGCACTAGATGATCTGCAGGAAAACGATCCCATTCTGCGACGTTCTAGTCGGCAGTGTGGTATAACTACACGGTCTGTATTATAAATGAGAGCACATGTTTTACATCTTTTCTGTAGGCACGGAGATGTGCCATTTTCTGTTGGTTCACTTAGGGAGCTTCAGACAATTAATCTGGAAATATATTTAAAACACATTAACATTGTTGTAATAAATGTTTAATAACCTAAACATTCATTCATTTTTTGAACTCTCCTCAAAGATCTTAAGAGCCTGTCAGAGATACCAGCCCTGGAAAGGAGGCCAGTCCACCACAGGACACATATTTACGCGCCTGCCAATCAACATGCTGTTACATGACTGTCTGTAACAGATATTGTGATTCTAAATAGTGGTGGGTACGACAACGCGCCACTGGCGTAAGCTCCCACCCCCCAACACTAAATACTCTCTAGGTCAGGCATTAGAACTTTGCAACATGAAGACAAGTTCTGAAGGTCTCCTATCCACAGTGATACTTATAAAGTGCCTATGGTTCTCTGTGCTAAAATTGCTCTTAACAAGTTTTCACCTCTGTCACCTTGTTCTGGTTGAAGAATTCATTTTTAAATAACTAAAATAATGGCAATTGCATATTAACGTGTATCATTATGTGATTTACAGGGATAGCTGGGGCCACAACTTATCTTAATAGCCTCATGCTCAGGGCAAGTACTAACCTTGAATGGAATGGCAGTCAATAATAAATCACACGCACAGTCACACTTGATGATACGGGGTCATTTTAGAATTAGAAACTTAATCTAAGCTGCATGACGCTGGAATGTGTGAGGAAACTAAAGTATCCAGAGAAATGCAACAGATGCGAAGGAAAGTAGGCAGTGGTTACTACCTGATTCAAATCCACATTTCTGGAGCTTGGAAGAAGGTGTCCTCACCAATACTTCACCAAGATGCCCTATTATACCCTCTGCAGTTTGCATGCCAGGAGAAGGTGGGAGCGGAGGATGCCATCATCTATATGCTACACCGATCCCTCTCCCACTTGGACAGAGGCAGTGGTGCTGTAAGAATTATATTTCTGGACTTCTCTAGCGTCTTCAACACCATCCAACCTCTGCTCCTTAGTGACAAGCTGACAGAGATGGGAGTAGATTCATACCTGGTGCCATGGATCGTGGACTATCTTACAGACCGACCTCAGTATGTGCGTCTTGGGAACTGCAGGTCTGACATTGTGGTCAGCAACACAGGAGCACCGCAGAGGACTGGACTTTCTCCTGTCCTGTTCAGCCAACATACATCAGACTTCCAATACAACTCGGAGTCCTGCCACGTGCAAAAGTTCGCTGACGACACTGCTATGGTGGGCTGCATCAGGAGTGGAGGAGGAGTATAGGAAGCTAATCAAGGACTTTGTTAAATGGTGCGAAAACCACCTACACCTGAACACCAGCAAGACCAAGGAGCTGATGGTGGATTTTAGGAGGACCAGGCCCCTCATGGACCCCGTGATCATCAGAGGTGACTGTGCAGAGGGCACAGACCTATAAATACCTGGGAGTGCAGCTGGATGACAAATTGGACTGGACTGCCAATACTGATGCTCTGTGCAAGAGAGGACAGAGCCGACTATACTTCCTTAGAAGGCTGGCGTCCTTCAACATCTGCAATAAGATGCTGCAGATGTTCTATTAGACGGTTGTGGCGAGTGCCCTCTTCTACGCGGTGGTGTGCTGGGGAGGCGGCATAAAGAAGAGGGATGCCTTACGCCTGGACAAACTGGTGAGGAAGGCAGGCTCTATAGTAGACACGGAGCTGAACAGTTTGACATCCGTGGCAGAGCGACGGGCGCTGAGCAGACTCCTGTCAATCATGGAGAATCCACTGCATCCACTGAACAGGATCATCTCCAAGCAGAGGAGCAGCTTCAGCGACAGACTGAGGAGACCCCACAATATATGACTCTTCAATTCCACCCGGGGGACAAACGCTAACATTATTCAAAGTTATTGTCTGTTTTTACCTGCATTTTTATTACTCTTTAATTTGATATTGTTTTTTGCTGCTGCTGGATTATGTGAATTTCCCCTTGGGGATTAATAAAGTATTTATCTATCTATCTATCTATCTTATAAAAAATCATTTATCATCCTTAACTATCTGTAATAAATGTAAGACCTTCTAATATTGTTAATCTAATAACAACTTGCAAATAGCCATAAATGTATGTGATATATTAATGTTTTATACTAGCTGTGTAAGCCCGTGCTGTAAAAAGCCTGGGCTCCTAGAAACTATTGAAGTCGTCAGAAAAAATATTTGAAATGCAGAGTCAGCGGTTTCATTTTGTTGATGTGCTCCCCCCCCTTGTCTATAAGTGGCTAAGTGAGTTTCTCTCTCCTCGGAGGTTTCGTTTTGCCGATAAATTCGCCTCACTTGTGTATTTGCAGCTAAGTGAGTTTGTCGTTCGTTAGCAGTTTCGCTTTCTTTCAGCTTCATGCTGTAGCCTCGCACTTCTGGGCTGGACAGACAGACACTTCCATGTGTAGACCTTTACATTTAAAATATGCAAAATATTATTACATACTGGCAGTAAATAAAAGAGTGAGGACTTTATATGATTCGCCTATCTATTATCAGGCAGAGTCACCTTTAGCCTACTGAAACAGCCTGTATTCTTCTATGTACAGTATGTCAACAATAAGATGTTGGAGATATTTCTTTGGCATGTCCGTCCATGCTGTTTTGATAGAATCATACAGTTTCTGAAGAGTTTTTTGGTGACGTCCCATTTCTCCTTCATTCTACTGGTGCTCTACTGGATTGAAATCTGAGGGCTGTGTAGGAAACTGATGTCACTGTTATGTTCACTGAACCAGATTAACATGATGTATATTTCCTGACATGGCACATTATCTAATTGGAACAGGTTAGACCAGGGGTGGGCAAAGTCATTCCTGGAGGGCTGCAGTGGCCGCGAGTTTTTATTCCAACCCAGTTGCTTACTTAGAAAACAATCCTTGCCAATAATTACATTTCATGGCTTGTTAGTGCTTTAACTCTGCTATGTCAAGTCATTCTCATATCCTAGATTTTTTTTTCCATTCTAAGGATATCATCCAAATACTTTGAAGTGTAAAATGGATAGATAATTCTCAATCCTTCACTTTTTCTCTTCTCTTTCCTTCCAAGTATTTAATTAAACCAAATAGTGCATGATAAATACACGCAGGTGTAAAGGGTAACAAGCAAAATGGGTAACTGCTAGTTTCTTTTGTCATTTGCATCTTACTGTTAATAAGGAGCAATTAAAAACCGAGACTGCAGCTGTTTAAGATTTAAATAAGCAATAAGGGTTCAAAATCTTAATGAGGGAGATGACTAAAACGTGCTTCTAGACCAATAAGTGCTTCTGATTAAGCAATTGGGTTGGAACAAAAACCTGCAGCCCTACAGGGATGACTTTGCCCACCCCTGGGTTAGACTGTGGCCATAATTATTTGGTGGGCCATGACATTTAAACAATGCATGACTGGTATTAAGAGGCCTAATGTGTTCCAAGAAAAAATACCCACAAGAAGTAATGCTGGCACAAGGCAGGATGAATCCATGCTGTTTGGGCCTACAATCTGAATGTCACAACAAGCATCATTTGTCAGAACAAGGGATTTTTTTTCCAGGTTTGTTGATCATATGTAAACTGTAGCCTTGCTTGCAGGAGTGGAATCTGTCATGGACTTCTACTGCTGTAGCCCATCCACTTCAAGGCCTGACTCACTCAGAGATGCCCTTTTGCACCATACTGTTTGTAAAGAACGGTTGAATATTTGTGACTTTTCATTCTAACCTCACGTCTCTCTTTGTCATGAGGATGGTGTAATTTAGTATTATGATAAAAATATGTACATAGAAAAATAATTTACAAGCCAGGCGTTGTACTTACCACAAGTCAAACCTAGTATAGACAAGATCTCAGGAAGGATGTGTTAAAAACAAGTTCTGGCCAGCTAACCTGATGGAATACAGGTGACCGAGATGAGAGGCCAGATTTGGAATGGAGGCTGGTGGCTGAGATGAAAGGTCAAGGATGGAATGGGGGCTGAGTCATACCTAAACAGGGCTGCAATAAACCAGCAGAGTCCTGCACTGCGATATTCAATTGGTCCAGGAGGCACATCAAGGAAGCATTGATTTAGGCTAACACAGGAACAAAATGTCTCTCAGCTGCTCCGTTCATGCTGACATCATATCCATAGAGGGGTCATGCTGTTTCTCTACCACTCCATCTAAGGGGCATGCCAGACCATGTCAGGACAGGGATCAATCAACATATTAAACAGAGAGCCACCTGGTAGTTAAGCATTGTTTTATCTTGGTGGAGTAATATATATATTGCTCTACTGTCCCCTATTGTATTATTAATATGTAGCCTTAGAATGCCTAATCTCACAGACTTACCACTGTTTATAACATATCCCCACCTTCCCTTCTAAACTCAGCAAAAAAAGAAACGTCCCTTTTTCAGGACTGTGTATTTCAACAATAATGTTTTAAAAATCCAAATAACTTTACTGATCTTCATTGTAAAGGGTTTAAACAATGTTCTTCATGCATGTTCAATTAACCCTAATCAATTAATTAACATGTGGAATGGTCGTTAAGACCTTAACAGCTTACAGAAAGTAGGCATTTAAGGTTCTAAAAACGCAGGACACTAAAGAGACTTGTCTACCGACTGTGAAAGATGCCCAGGGTCCCTGCTCATCTGCATGAACGTGCATTAGGCATGCTGCAGGGAGGCATGAGGACTGCTGATGTGGCTAGGGCAAGAAATTGCCATGTCCGCACTATGAGACGCCTAAGACAGCGCTACAGGGAGACAGGAAGGACAGCTGATCATCCTCGCAGTGGAAGACCACGTGAAACAACACCTGCACAGGATCGTTACATCCGAATATCACACCTGCGTGACAGGTACAGGATGGCCACAACAACTGCCCGAGTCACACCAGGAACACACAATCCCTCCCTCAGTGCTCAGACTGTCCGCAATAGGCTGAGAGAGGCTGGACTGAGGGCTTGTAGGCCTGTTGTAAGGCAGGTCCTTACCAGACATCACCAGCAACAACGCCGCCTATGGGCACAAACCCACCTTCGCTGGACCAGACAGGAGTGGCAAAAAGTGCTCTTCACTGATGAGTGACGGTTTTGTCTCACCAGGGGTGATGGACGGATTCGTGTTTATCGTCGAAGGAATGAGCGTTACACCGAGGCCTGTACCCTGGAGCGGGATCGATTTGGATCGATGGCTAGGGCCATTCCCCCCAGAAATGTCCAGAAACTTGCAGGTGCCTTGGTGGAAGAGTGGGGTAACATCTCACAGCAAGAACTGACAAATCTGGTCCAGTCCATGAGGAGGAGATGCACTGCAGTACTTCAAGCAGCTGGTGGCCACACCAGATACTGACTGGTACTTTTGATTTTGAGCCTCCCTTCATTCAGGGACACATTGTGAAACATTTTTAGTTTATGTCTTATGGTGTTGACTCTTTTAGTGTTCATACAAATATTTACACATTAAGTTTACTGAAAGTAAAAAGAGTTGAAAGTCAGAGGACATTTCTTTTTTTGCTGAGTATATATATATAACCTCAGGCAATTAGATGTAGTAAAAATACAAGCAGGAGTTAAGTTACACATAAAATAATGTATTACTGATAACATTCATAAATAATAACAAAATTGCAAAGTACATTTGAATATTGGCAACCATACAACCTCATAAAACGGTGATGTGTAACTCAGATGGTACACAGACTTGTAGTTATTTAAAATGTCTCTAGTTAAGGCATCATTGATGCGCAGCTTTCTTCAGAACAGGCCTCAAGCCTGTCTCAATATGGCTGAAGCTGTGCTCTTCATTGTGCTGTTCTTGTCAGTTCATGGTGTGATGGCCTTCATCAGTTGTTAACAAGAGAAAGATACTTCTACATCATCACAGGTTAGCAAGAGAGATGCCTTTTTTAGATGTTAGTAAGAGACAGATACAGTACAGGCCAAAAGTTTGAACACACCACCTCATTCAATGTGTTTTCTTTATTTTCATGACCATTTCCAGCACTACAGCACTCCATCACTCTCCTTCTTGGTCAAATAGCCCTTACACAGCCTGGAGTTGTGTTTGGGGTCATTGTCCAGTTGAAAAATAAATGATCGTCCAACTAACCTGACTTCTGCACAACACAACTGCTGGTCCCAACCCCATTGGTAAAGCAAGAAATTCCACTAAATAACCCTGATAAGGCACACCTGTGAAGTGAAAACCATTTCAGGTGACTACCTGTTGAAGGTCATCGAGAGAATGCTAAGAGTGTGCAAAGCAGTAATCAGAGCAAAGGGTGGCTATTTTGAAGAAACTAGAATATAAAACATGTTTTCAGTGATTTCACCTTTTTTTGTTAAGTACATAACTCCACATGTGTTCATTCATAGTTTTGATGCCTTCAGTGAGAATCTACCAATGTAAATGGTCATGAAAATAAAGAAAACGCATTAAATGAGGAGGTGTGTCCAAACTTTTGGCCTGTACTGTACTTCTACATCATCACAGGTTAGAAACAGAGAGAATGTGAGGTTAAGCACGTACATTTATAGATGTTCTGTCCAACCCCTACAGCCAATAGGACATCATGGTACTTAAAGGCCTCTGAGACAAGCCAATTCCAAACAGCCATACCTCAGACCAATGGGGGAAATAGAACAACTTAACACCTGCCCCCCCACCAAGACCATATGTTAAACTAACCTGGCTTTGTGTGGGGGATGACAGAAAGACTTTAGCAAAGAAACTGATTAAGACACATCCCCCAAATCCTGTCGTAAAATTACAAAAAGACTACTCACCAAAGTAACACTAGATTACATTGCTTTGCCTACATTAGAAGTAAAGACATACAAAATATTTATCAAGTTATATGCAAAATCTTACATCACAACAAGCATGCAAGAAGAACTGCTTATTAATCAGGCTGTATTTATTTTTTGAGCAAAATTGGAGAATAAATAAAAAGCGTAACATTTTCTTGTCCCTGTTCTGGTTCTCTATCTAATTGCCTTTAGTTATAGATATAAAAGAAAAATGGAAAGTTTTGAACTACAGTAGTCATCAATCCTAACAGTGATGACCAGGCTGGTAAGGGGAAACACACAAGATCTATAGATGGGATTTGGAGCATTCCGTTACGGTCTACGTAGCAAAGAATCTGAAAGGAAAAGAAGGATCACCCTGGGGCCCTACCATGACCAGGCACTTATTAACAAGGCACTTTTGTGGGCAGAAATGGTGCTCACTTGATTTGTGTGTGTGTGTGTGTGTGTATCGCACCATTCCTTGTAAATTGAAGATTGTGTATGAAAATTCAAAAGGTGGCAGCTATTTCTGAATTTACGGACACAGAAGCTATGGCACCAACACTCATTGTGCATCTTTCCCATTCTAATATATGGAGAAAAACAACTATGCTCGTTATATATATATCCATCCATTTTCTAACCCGCTGAATCCGAATAGGGTCACGGGGGTCTGCTGGAGCCAATCCCAGCCAACACAGGGCACAAGGCAGGAACCAATCCTGGGCAGGGTGCCAACCCACCGCAGAGTTATATATATATATATACATATATACTCTAATTTCCAAATACATGATTGGCTTTTGAGAAGCAGGCTGTTTGCATTAACAAGCAAGATTACACCCCACCCCGCTCCCCTCTCCATGTATTAATATTAAATTGACACTAGTTGGTGTTTTTTTTGGACGCTTCAGGCATTAAGGTTTATTTGAAAGCTCCTGAAAATCACCAGAGGCCAAGATCTTAATACTAGCTTTCCTATTATAACATTTCCTATGCTGGAAATATTAAATGCCGGATGCATTATGAATTTTCTTTATTTAAGCTCATGTAATTTCAACAGCCACAATGGATTAGTTTTAAATGTTCCCCATTTTCCTAAAGGGAGATATTTTAATTTTCTGGAATCAGAGAAACAGCATTATACTGACCAAAACCACAATCAGAAAGCTAATAAATTATATATTAACACTTTTTTAGCACTTTGCTATCATCCACTTTTTTCCAAATACAGCATCTCAAACCTTTTATAATGCTTACACAGAACATCAGCCTTTAAAAATGCTTTACCTGGAGTAGAACCCAGGTTTACTGACTTGTGTTATTCATTTATTTTTTTTCTGTAAATTCTACCAAATTGTTAACTAGCTGTCCCCCACCCGGTTCCCTACTCCTGACATCACGCTTCCCCCTTCCTTTAGTCCGCAGCCTCTGTCTTGGATTAGCGCAAATATATATCGCTCTTGCAAGTGAACTACAATTCTTAGCGCGATGAGAGAAGTCGCAAAGCAAATTGTACAAAAAAACCCGATCTATATCTGTTAAGTAGTTCTCTCGTGAAAAGCGGACAAGCATACAGACAGACAAACGTTGGATTTTAAATATATCGCTCCTGCAAGCAAACTATTATTCTTAGCGCGATGAGAGAAGTTACAAAGTCAAACGAAATGTTCAAGCAAATTCTAGAAAAAACCCAATCTAAATCCGTTAAGTAGTTCTCTCATTCGCTAGCTAAGTAGAGGTAAGGTACACGCCCTGAGACTGGTACATGAGTGAGGAGGGAATGTTCAAGGAAATTATAGAAAAAAACAGATCAAAATCCATTAAGATGTTTACTCATGAAAAGCAGACAGACAGATGTTGGATTTTATATACAGAGAGAGAAACACACAATGAACACAATCATTATAGTTGTCCTCAGTTCAGGTGTACTTGATGACTGGGTTGCATACTTTCATGTAAAATTAATTTTATGGCAACAAAATGAGGTATGCGGTGTGACTGATACTACCATTACAAATTTATCTAAATACAGTCATATGAAAAAGTTTGGGAACCCCTCTCAGCCTGACTCTAATTGACTCTACTTTTAACAAAAAAGATAACAGTGGCATGTCTTTCATTTCCTAGGAGTCCTGGGGTGTTTTCCGAACAAAGATTTTTAGTGAAGCAGTATTTAGTTGTATGAAATTAAATCAAATGTGAAAAACTGGCTGTGCACAAATGTGGGTCCCCTTGTCACTTTGCTGATTTGAATGCCTGTCACTGCTCAATGCTGATTACTTGCAGCACCAAATTGGTTGGAATAGCTCGTTAAGCCTTGAACTCCATAGTCAATCATGGTAAAAGGTATTTAAGGTGGTCAATTGCAAACTGTGCTTCCCTTTGACTCTCCTCTGAAGAGTGACAGACAGCATGGGATCCTCAAAGCAACTCTCAAAAGATCTGAAAGCAAAGATTGTTCAGTCTCATGGAACCTCTGCTCCTTAGAGTCAAGCTGACTGAGATGGGAGTAGACTCACACCTGGTGGCATGGATTGTGGACTATCTTACAGACAGACCTCAGTATGTGCGTCTTGGGAACTGCAGGTCTGACATTGTGTTCAGCAATACAGGGCGCCGAGGACTGGACTTTCTCCGGTCCTGTTCAATCTATATACATCAGACATCCAATATGACTCGGAGTCCTGTCACGTGCAAAAGTTCGCTGATGACACTGCTATTGTGGGCTGCATCAGGTGTGGGCAGGAGGAGGAGTACAGAAAGTTAATCAAAGACTTTGTTAAATGGTGCGACTCAAACCACTTACACCTTAACACCAACAAGACCAAGGAGCTGGTGGTGGATTTTAGGAGGCCTAGGCCTCTCATGGACCCCGTGATCATCAGAGGTGACTGTGCAGAGGGTGCAGACCTATAAATATCTGGGAGTGCAGCTGGATGACAAATTGGACTGGACTGCCAATACTGATGCTCTATGTAAGAAAGGTCAGAGCAGACTATACTTTCTGAGAAGGTTGGCATCCTTCAAAATCTGCAGTAAGATGCTGCAGATGTTCTACCAGACGGTTGTGGCGAGTGCCCTTTTCTACGCAGTGGTGTGCTGGGGTGGCAGCATAAAGATGAAAGACGTCTCGCGCCTGGACAAACTTGTTAAGAAGGCAGGCTCTATTGTAGGAATAAAGCTGGACAGTTTAACATCTGTGGCAGAGCGACGGGCATTAAGCAAACTCCTGTCAATCATGAAGAATCCACTGCATCCACTGAACAGTGTCATCTCCAGGCACAGGAGTAGCTTCAGTGACAGACTTTTGTCACCGTCCTGCTCCACTGACAGACTGAGGAGATAGTTCCTCCCCTACTCTATGCGACTCTTCAGTTCCACCCGGGGGAGTAAATGCTAACATTAATTTTATTTTTATTTTTTTCATTTTTAATTACTATCTAATTTAATATTGTTTCTTTGTATCAGTATACTGCTGCTGGATTATGTGAATTTCCCCTTGGGATTAATAAAGTATCTATCTATCTATCTATCTATCTATCTATCTATCTATCTATCTATCTATCTATCTATCTATCTATCTATCTATCTATCTATCTATCTATCTATCTATCAATCTGTAAGGAATGGAATCAGGAAATGGAAGGCCACAGGCACAGTTGCTGTTAAACCAACTCAGAAGGTCTGGCAGGCCAAGACAAATACAGGAGTGGCATATGCAGAGGATTGTGAGAATGGCTACAGACAACCACAGATCACCTCCAAAGACCTGCAAGAACATCTCGCTGCAGATGGTGTATCTGTACATCGTTGTACAATTCAGGACAATTTGCACAAAGAACATCTGTATGGCAGGGTGATGAGAAAGCCCTTTCTGCACTCACGCCATAAACAGAGTCGCTTGTATGCAAATACTCATTTAGACAAGCAGATTCATTTTGAAACAAAGTGCTTTGGACTGATGAGACAAAAATAAAAAAAAAGCGCTTTCCATGGCGAAAGAAGAACACAGCATTCCAAGAAAAACACCAGCTACCTACTGTTGAATTTGGTGGAGGTTCCATCATGCTGTGTGGCTAGTTCAGGGACTGGGGCCCTTGTTAAAGTCGAAGGCCTAGAGGCTCAAAGGAGCAAAAGGAGGCTCAGCTAAGTATTGATGTCATATCTCTGTTGGGGTGCCCACATTTATGCACCTTCCAATTTTGTTATAATGCATATTGCATATTTTCTGTTAATCCAATAAACTTAATGTCACTGCTGAAATACGACTGTTTCCATAAGGCACGTCAGATATTAAAAGGAAGTTGCTACTTTGAAAGCTCAGAAAATGATAAACAAAAATGCAAAGAATTAAGAGGGGTTCCCAAACTTTTTCATATGACTGTAGCATACTTATTATGTGAAGTTTTCATTAAAAATTCTATAATGGTTCAAAAAGTACACAATTTTAAAATGACTTTGAATTATTTTCTTACAGTGAATGGCATGCCAGTAATTAAGCTTCACCTGGTGTTGAACTGACAATAACGTTAAAACACTTGCAATCCATCCATCCATCCATTGTCCTGACTCACTCATCCAGAGCAAGGTCATGGGGCAGCTGGAGCCCATCCCAATAATCACAGAACACAAAGCAGGACCAACACCTGCACAGGGTGTTAGTCCATCACATGATGAACACGCATACACTCGGTACCTCTAAAATGTACGTGGCTACACAGTATGTGATTACTGAATTTTACATTCTGCCTCAATTCTTTTCATTTGGACAAATAAGTAACTTCTGCAAGTCTGGCCCAGAATAGTTAGATGGAGGGGTTTTATATTGCCCAGAGCTTTAATTAAAATCATCCAGTTAGATTTAGCTGGACATTTGTATCCTCCTACATACATAATAAGTTAGAAGCAGCAATATATAACAGATAGCAGTGCAGAATACGAGTTACAGCCGATATACAAACCTGTCACTTTATGAAATAAGTATAACAATGGAAAAAAAATTCATTTGCATATCAAACAATCTTCTCTATTTTATTTTACTGTGTTTTCAGATTCTAGAAAATCAGTGAAAAATGTGTTCTAACGCATGCCATACTGCATTTTTCTTATTTTACAAGCCGTGCACTGACAGCACATACCTACTCTGACATACCAGGACTGCTAAATTCTCTTTCCACTCAGACAGTTAATTCTTCTCTGTTCCAGAAAGAGCTGAGCATTGCAAACATGATCTGTTCAAGTCCACAAAGCAGACCAATCTTAGCAGGAGTATTAAGATCCTGTAATAACTATTTTTTGTACCATTAAATGAGCTTCTTCTGTGTGTAAGCCTTGTGATCTATGGCTGGCTTGTCACCGCGGCCAATACCCCCAAGAAGGCCGCCAGATGGAGCTCTCCTTGCAGCCCGGATGGGAATCATGGACCATGGAGTTTTCCCTTACAAACCTGCTAGATACCCCAGGGGCCAACAGAGGACGCTGCAGGGAGGAACAGAGAGTCATATGTGCCCTATAACCCGGAAGTGCGTCATAGGCAGAGCGACAGCAGAAGTGACGTACTTCCGGGATGAAGAAAAGGACTTTTTATCTGACCCGGAAGTGATAAGGATCACATGGACTGGGGATTGGAACACTTCCGGGTCAGGGACTATAAAAAGACTGTGACAGCTCCCTGACGGCGAGCTGAGCTGGGTGGAAGGGTGGCAATGCGTCTGGGAGTGGACGATTGTTTATTATGATCTACTTGCTTTGTGCACTGTTGTTAATAAATATAGTCTACTTTTGGACTTGGTGTCTAGAGTCTTGAACAGGGGTTCAAGGGAGCGATAGTGCCCCCTATCTGTCACAGCCTTTGTAAATCAGATACATAATATTCAAAATAATTTATTTTTATACTGTATAGTCCTTTTTACTAAGTGCAGACTTAGAATGCCATGAGAGGTTTTGAGGTAGATACAAACTTTACAAATTACTGATTGCATAATGAGTGCATGTAAGGACACAGATTTCTTTAAACAAAGTAGTTTGAAAAAGATTAGAATAAATGGATCCTAAAAATATCTTCCTAATAATTAAGTTATCGATCTATGACCAGCTGACAAAAGAAGAAAGCAAAAGAAAATCTCCAGTCAGCAGCATCTCGGGAGAAAACAAACCTCTTGGGGTCCACCGTCAATTATAAGAGACATAGTCAAAAGACACAATCAGACACACTCTCAGTCCTGGAGTCCTAACCCAAACATAATCCTGGAAATTCTACAGTATAAGTCATTGCTTGTCCATCTGATACAAGAAAAGAATCCTTCCATCCATGGATTCCAATGTTCCAACCATCAGAGATGTCTTTCCAAGGGTAAAAAATCTAGTGGCAGTAGAGCGGTGGCACCAAGTGATACAGCAGGATACCAAGAACAGAAACAGAATAGAGGAGGGTTAATGACCGTTCATAATGATTGTATTGCTTATATTTAAATACAAATGTCTAACAAACAGATATGCAGTATGTATAACTAATAAATTAATCAGGGCACGCTAGACTAAAGTAAAGAAGAGTCTTGAGCCTGGAGACCAACGGGGCATCTTTAACATAAGAAGGCATATCATTCCACAGCGTTGGAGCCCAGCAGCTAAAAGCTCGGCCTCCCACTGTTATTTTGTTAATCCTATAAGTCTTTAGTAGGCCAGCATTCCAAAAACTTATTGCACGCTCTCATTTGTAAGTAATGTAGTGTATAATGTATGTACAGCACGTAGTGAGGCTGAGCTCCTTGAGCAGTGCTGTAGAAAACATTTTGATTGACAGTAGTGGCATCAAAGGCACTTGTAATTTGGGTCACTTAACAGGTCTTGTTTCCTTCCTCTATCTGTGGAACTTATGTAGTGGATAAGAAGGGTTCCATTTATAAAAATTAAAGAGAACGGGACAAAGATAATTTAAGGAGGCAAGAAACAATAACAATGTCTGATTTCTAAGTGATTATCTGGGTTCACTCAGGTTAGCAAATTCCCCCTGCAGTCTTTTCCGTAAAACATTCACACACGCACACAAATGCACATGCACACACACTGACTCTGCTTTAGCACTCTTGCCAAGAGCCAGTAATGTCCAGCATTTCTTACGGTGCACACTGCGTCATTCTTGATGTATGCATAGTGTTGCTCCAGTCCAGTCTGGACTCAGTAATACTTAGCATCCCTTGCTAAGTACATACGCATAAAAATACTTTATTCTGTATACATTGCCAGATGTGCACTTGTTAGCATTACTTGTTAAATATACACATTGATTCCACATGCTTATTTTCTGCAACAGCTGGCACCTCCTAGCTCGGCGCTCAGACCGAAACTGACACTCCATCCTGTTCAGGGACGAAAAATTTTGCCACTTCTCAGTAAATGCCTGTATTCTTTTATCAACAGCTGGTGTAGCATTCCAGCCGGACTTTATTCAGACGATGCACTCAATAATCATGACGAATGGACCATGGTGGGGTATTCCAACACATTTATTCACAAATTACCATAGACACATCGCCTTCCAGCTAGATGCTAATTTAAAGATGAATGGAAAACGATAACTTTCTCATTAACCTTTTCTGGTGAGCAAACAGTAGCAGTTCGAACTTCCTTCCCGGAAGTTGCCCGTTCCCAATTTCAAAATAAGAGTCTAATGAACATTATAAGGTATAATTTGTTCAGGGATTTAAGTATCTAAAAAATATCAAATAGAACAAATACTCTGGGTCATTTACAGCTGGCATCTCTCAGTAGGCACAAACCCAACTCTTTTTCAGTTTGTTGGGTTTGCAGCAGCACCTCACCTCATTTAGTGTTTATCATTTACTCCTGCTCCTTTGCTTTTGTCTGGTTTCCACTCTATTTTGCGCTTTTCATTGTTCCTTGATCCTTTACTTTTCTTATTGTTTTCTGTGGCTGCAGGGACCTGACTTTGGATTGAATCCAAACATACTCTCAGCTGCTGAGGTCATTAAGGTGCCCATTACCTGAGAGTTCAAATTAAGATACTAGCTTGCTATTACAGTTATACTTCAGCCATGGTTACAGTTACCCTTTACATACATTTTGTACACTTAGTGTTATTATATTTTTGATCTTTCTTCATTGAACATTTTTAATATTGTACTGTTTATTAACCATGTTGCCATTATGTACTCTGTTAACAATATTTTTTGTCTTTATCTGCCCTGTCTCCTAAATGTGGTGCCTAAGGAGGCAGGGCCACCTAATCTTGCAACGGGGATACTGGCCCTAGTAGGTGTTGCAGTTCCCACTGCACCGCTGGCTCTGTATTACTTTTGTGACTTCTTGTAATTTTTGGATTTCCTGACTTTTGAGCCCTGTATTTCTTTAGTCAAAAACTATTTTTGCATATTTTGTTCTTCCTTGCTTTTCTTGCTCTATTTCTGAATAAATAATTAAAGGAAAATTCCAACCAAAAATAATATTATATGTTACTTACTCCATGTACTTTGTAGTGGTGGCCAAAAAATGCAATGTCATGTTTTCAGGTAGAATAGAGAAAAAGATGTTTATGACATAATAGATAGTAATAGCGACCAGTACTATATAACTGCAAACAACACATAAAAAAAGCAATGGAAAAAGAAAACAAAATCTTGCGTTACTCATATCACAAAATACACATGTCTATTATAAAGTAGAAAACTCAAAATGTGCAAAATGCATGTGTTTTTGTTAAAATATTATTAAACTAGCGCCTGGGAGCCCAAACGAATCGCGCTACAAATTCTACGTTTGTGAAATCCATACTTTCTCTGCAAAGAATTATTTGTTTTGTTAAGTCCTTAAAATGATTTTGTTATCATGGCACTGATTTGTGCTCTAAATAGACCTTTTCGGCCGATGTAATGAAGAGCTTCCTGTTTAAACGGGGCTGCGAGACGTGAACTCAGCTCTTCGGCGCACCTCATTTGATTTTTTCCGGCAAACAAATTTTCAAAACAAACCGTATTTTACGACTCTAATCAGAGTCGGAGTAATAATTATGTTGCCGTGGTCATTTTAGATCTGAGATCGGCTAAAATTTAAACAGTGACCGTTGTTAATACCCAGCTATCATTGCTCAGTTTGCCAATAGATGTCAGAAGGACGGATGCCAAAACCGAACTGCCCAAAGATAGATTTCGACGTACGAAGCACATGGCGATACGTTCTAAATTACTTACGGTTCCGGAGATGTTGAAGAATTTAAATCAGTCGACGATGTTAGTCCTGGAAAGTACGCCCCACCAAACCAACGTTCCAAAAACCAACCGAACTGACTGTTATCTGCTCGAACCAACACCGACTTACTATACTCGGCCGTCCAGCCGAATACTGCGTCCGCGTTTGCCACGTTATGTTCTAACTACAGATGCAGAGTCCCATTGCATGGTTCTAACTTGTATTGAGTCGAGGTATTGACGTGAACACCATACATACGGATAGTAGATAGATAGATAGATAGATAGATAGATAGATAGATAGATAGATAGATAGATAGATAGATAGATAGATGTGAAAGGCACTATATAATAGATAGATAGATAGATAGATAGATAGATAGATAGATAGATAGATAGATAGATAGATAGATAGATAGATAGATAGATATGAAAGGCACTATATAATAGATAGATAGATAGATAGATAGATAGATAGGCACTATATATGATAGATAGATAGATAGATAGATAGATAGATAGATAGATAGATAGATAGATAGATAGATATGAAAGGCACTATATAATAGATAGATAGATAGATAGATAGATAGATAGATAGATAGATAGATAGATAGATAGATAGATAGATAGATAGATAGATAGATAGATACTTTATTAATCCCAAGGGGAAATTCACATAATCCAACATCAAATCATATATAAGGATAGTTACTTCTAAAATTATTAGCAGACATGATAAACAGAAAACCTAAAGCCTCAAGTGTGTGACTTTTTGAACTGAAGACTCGCCTCTCTACGTCATTTGTTGGTTAAGAATTCTGTCTTCAATTCAAAAAGTCCTTCCCATGAGGTATTAGGTGTCCAGTTTCTCATGTGCACTGATAATACAGAAGTAGCTGGAATGGTTTTGGGACAAGGCTCTGACTGTCCCCAAGTGACCTACCCAATGCCCACACTCAAACCCCAGAGCTTGAAGAAAGCCGGTATCCACCAGTACAGTACTCAGTACTCAGTACATCACCACGCTCAAAACTCTAGGACTCCTAAAAAGATTGGGTTGCATGATATACTGGTACTGGAAAAGTACTCGCTATGGCATGTGTAGAAAAACATCTGTTTTGTAGACATTTGTGAAAAGAAACCACGCATTTCAATGCAACCAGACACCAAGCCAACTGCACACCAGGGAGGCTGGGGTAAGACATTTTGATGGCAATGCTAAGATCTGAAACCTGGTATTGATATCAAATTCAAACACTACTTTACAATCAGTTTGCGGCGTTCAAAACTCCAAGGGGCACCAGGAATCTTATGTATAAAACTTTGCATGGATTAGATTGTGAAAATATGCCGAAAAAATATTCTGATTTATATTAAACCTGGCATACGCACAATTGTATGCAATATCCCCGTGGCTCTGCCCGTGTAGAAGTGAAACAGGACAAACTTTATAAATTAATAAAAAAAAGTAATAATTTGTATTGAGAACAATTTATATTGATAGCTTTCGTATCTGAGGCCCTCTTGATCTCATTATATAATACGCTACCGTGGCTGTCCGTTTGTCTGTCCAGGATTTTAAATTACCTGTAGCTCGCAAATCTTTTGACTTACTGACCTGAAATTTGGTACACAAATTACTACGTGACATCTACTGTCCACTTTCAGGGTGATGATTGACCTCCAAGGTTATTCTTCTTTTTATTTTTATTTTATTGTAGAATCAACTCTTAGCGGTGGCCAGAAGGGCTGCCATGCGGCATATGCATATGGGCATCGTTCTCATCCCTACCACCTTCGCCGTCACACCTCTTTATACCTTAAATCATTCTTAAAGCAGATTGAAGACTTGAGTGCCAGCTTAAGTGAAAATTTAAAGAAAACGTACTAAGTAATTGCAACACAAACACTGACTTAATCAGTTTTAACCCGAAAAGATGCCAACAAAAGAAGCGAGAAGTTTGGCTGCTAGGGTGGAGAAAAGAAGAGTTGCTCAGGAAGCAGCAAGTGCATCAACCTCTGAGCAAACGACTGCTAAACGCACAGAGAGAGAGGATGAAAACTAGGAATACTCAAGTCAAGTGTATTCACAGCACGTTATCGTGCAATGCGCTGTTACTGGTGCCTTTATAAATCAGAATCATCTTGTAAATGTGCATACATGAATACGACTTGCACCCCATCTTGTTGCCACCCTGAAAGAACCATACATGGACCATGCTAATCAACCTCTGTCATATGCGATCACAACGCTGCATACCTTAATTGGCGGGTAGAGCAGCACCCACCTGACGCATCCAGATATCAGCTCCTGCATTTGAGATCTATGGTGTGCTCCACAAGCAATTGAAGTTAATCTCCTTTGGGGTCAAGGAAAGATGCAAGGCACCAGCGTCCAGGTAGCCACTTTCCCCTTGGCACCTGTGATGACATGACTGCTGTTACAATGAGCAGTACAGACCATATGATAAACTGGGCGTTCAGCGCATTTGCTTTGCCAACAAGCTAGCCATCAGGTAAAGTCCCATGAGCAAGTTGCCTGCCAACGCTACTCTGCCTTAAAAATAAATTAATCACAGGTGGACCCAGGCTACCAGGCCACAAAGTTTATCAATCTCCTCTTGGCATCGTAGATGACTTGTGTGTTAATGGAATGTTACTGCTTTATCAAAAGCAACTTCATTCTCGCTAGTTGCTTATGGCTATACGTTTTGTCAAATGTCCTGATTACGTTAGGAGCCTAAATCAGCTCATAAGTCAGTCATGATCATGGGCAAAAAAAAAAAATCCCGACAATCCCTAAAAGCTCATTGCTTATTTTTGAGGATATCCGCATAGCTTTCAAGTAGTGCCAAACAAGCCATGGCAAGGCAAACATTTACATTATGCACAGGCTATAGAGCAGGGGTCTCCAACACATCGCTCCCGAGCAGTGCAGAATTTACGTATAAGCTACACAAGCTATAGCTTAGGGCCCCCGCCTTCTTGGGGGCCCCCAAAACAAATTGTCCGAGTGAGCAATTGTCATATATACTTATAAAGGGCCCCATGTCTCAAATAGCTTAGGGCCTTATCAAGTCTAAATCCGGCACTGCTCCCGAGCTACCAGTAGCTCACAACCCCTTTACAAGTATCATGCCAAAGGGTTAATGAATCCTACATAAATTTGAAAACTTGATTAGTCAAATTAGAGGCGGGTGATCTTTCCAAAAAAATCATATCGCAATCCAAAATCTGAATTGCAATCTGTCTTTTCAATGTGGCATACTCTTAAGAGAATGTCCGGACTCAAACTCCTCAAGGCCTAAGTAACACTTTATTTAAAATATCAAACAAAATTGAATTCAATTGTTTTCTCGTTCACTAGCTAAGCGGAGTTAAGGACCACGCCCCGAAGCTGACACGTGAGTGAGTGAGGAAGGCCCCTCCCCTCAGCCCGTTGTGTGTTTCTCGGATTTGCACAAACAAATCGGTAATGCAAGCGAACTGTGATACACAGTGAAATGAGAGAAGTCACAAAATCAACCGGAATGTTCAAGCAAATTATAGAAAAAACCTGATCTAATTCCGTTAAGTAGTTCTCTCATGAAAAGCGGACAGACATACAGTGTCACGCATGCGCGAGTAGGAGGTCGTGGACGGATCTTAAAACACATCGAAGGATGTTCGCCGGCGGGGAATGGCGGGGTACTAACCTTGTTTCTTTGTTTTCCAGACCCAAAGACACTCCGCCATAAGACCTGACCGCACTACGTTTACTTCTGCCCTCCCTCCGCCATCTTTGATGACGTCATGGTCTCCCATCATCCATCACTCCTTCCCAGCATTCCTGCACTTCCGGTTCCTCCCCTATAAAAATGGCCGCGACGCCTAGTATGGCGTCGCGCATGAATTGTTTATGTTTGACCAATTTATTGTTTTGTGAAAATCTGGAGTGTCGACAATATAAGGGGCCAGAAAACCCCAAACCTTTTTGTTGTCTGCTTCTGAACTTATTACAACAGACACAGAAGAGACATTGAACTTTATATATTATATATTAGTAAACCTTCAAAATAATGTGCCGTTAAAGTCTCAACAGCATTCTGAGCATTTCCGGAGCTTAGTGGAGCCAGATGACTATAAGAATCTTCACCAAGCAGCTCTGAAAATGTCTGCTTTGTTTGGGTCTCCATACCTCTGTGAGTCTGACATGAATGTCATGAAATCAAAGTTGAGAACAAGACGGACAGACGAACATTGAAATGACTCCAGAAGAGTGAACCTGAGGGGGCTCCACTCCACCATACACCTGCCTCTCCTGTTGAGTCATCTGACAAACTAAAAAACACATCACACATGCAACTGGACCTGTGAGTAAAGTGACACAGTGACATGTGACAAAATGACAAATGACTGCGGATTTGGAATTGCATTGTTTTGTTTTAATTCAATAGAGTGAGATACACTAGAAAACGCATACAGACGTACAAAATGCACTTGCAGGTGAACTAAATATTTTTTGTGATGTTTTAATGCAAAATGTGAGTTGTGGACACCAACATTTTGTAAAAGCTTATTTAGTTTGTGTGGGTTGAAATAAGCTATGAGAACAAACCTTAGAAAACATGAGGAGCTCTCAGCCATTTTCATTTTGTAAAAGGAGCTCTCAGAGGAAAAAAGGTTGGAGACCCCTGCTATACAAGCATGATATTTAGAGCTTACTCCACGCAGGGAGTTAATCGCAGCTGTGTTTTTACTGTGCTTTGGTTTCTAATCTTGAAAAGTGACAACAGGTAGCTAAAACACAGTCTGCACATCACTTTTGAGCTTTAATATCTTTGTCATGTCAATGTACATTATAACAACAGCTTGGGGACTTGAATTATTACATGAGTCATCATTTAACAGATTTGGTCGCATTTCTCTTACTTGATCAAGAGTGTCATCATTTCCCAGTTTCTCCGAAATGTTGCATATGGATAGATGAAAGTTGCTCCAAATATATGTGAGCTCTCCTGTCAATTTTTTTTTTTTTTTTTACAAAACCAACTTTTGCCTGGAAAGTTTCAGATGCACATTTCATGCCCTATTTTATGTGCGAAGTTTTATAAGTCTAACCCCAGGTGCCCCCTCCCTAACTCTCCAATCTTATGTCAGTATATTGCAGCTCGTGAATTTCCAAGGGGGACTGCCTCACTGGGGAACTTAAAGAACCCCCCCACCCATTAAGAAATCTAATTAAAACTGGGAATGCCAGCAATTATATATAAAGGAGAGGATTAAAACAAAGCAGAGTGCCATTATGAATAATGCTGCAAATCCACCTTATACTTTCAGCCAGTTTCACATCCGTGTCAGAGCGACGGGCGCTGAGCAGACTCCTGTCAATCATGGAGAATCCACTGCATCCACTGAACAGGATCATCTCCAAGCAGAGGAGCAGCTTCAGCGACAGACTGCTGTCACCATCCTGCTCCACTGACAGACTGAGGAGACCCCACACTATGCGACTCTTCAATTCCACCCAGGGGGGTAAACGTTAACATTATACAAAGTTATTGTCTGTTATACCTGCATTTTTATCACTCTTTAATTAATATGGTTTTTTATTGCTGCTGGAGTATGTGAATTTCCCCTTGGGATTAATAAAGTATCTATCTATCTATCTATCTATCTATCTATCTATCTATTTATCAATGAATTACTGAGCAAAAGTGTGTCAAGAAACTCTACTGGGGGCTCCATTGTACCAACAGCAATACACATGTATAGTGACTTGCTGTGACTGTGACTGCCAAGCAAGAATTCTCTCTTCCTTTTCAAATTTCTTTTATTTAAGTCATTCTGGTGTGTGTTCATACTGTAGTGTGTGTATATCTATCTTTGAATTTAAAGAGCTTCTGTAAAAAGCCAGGTTTCCCTCTAGGGACAAATAAAACATTATCTATCTACAGTATTACATATAGTGCCTTTCATTTCTATCTATCTATCATATAGTGCCTTTCAGATCAATGTATCTATCTATCTATCTATCTATCTATTTATTTAAAGAGTTTCTGTAAAAAGCCAGGTTTCCCTCTAGTGACAAATAAAACATTATATATCTATTATATAGTGCCTTCCATTTCTATCTATCTATCTATCTATCTATCTATCTATCTCTATCATAAAGTGCCTTTCTCATCTATATACAGTATCTATCTATCTATTTATTTAAAGAACTTCTGTAAAAGCCAATTTTTCCTCAAGGGCAAATCAAGTTCTATCTGTCTATTCATATGTATCCATTTCAGGCACCACTACAGCTCATAGAACAGCAGTGGAGGGACCTGATGCTTCTTGTCCAGTTTAATGGAGCATGAGAGGATCTGCCAGGAAGAATGGCATAAATTGCCCGAATTCGGGTGTGGAAAGCTTGTAGAGGCTTATCCAAGAAGACTCGCAGCTTGAATTGCTGCTAACAAAGTGCTAAAGTAAGAGTGTGAATTTTAATGTGAGACATTGCAATTTTGATTTTTAATAAAGTTACAAAACAGCTGCCATATAATACGCACTTCAGAAGAGGTCATCCCCATTAAAATAAGCATGTTTGAGCCCGGCTAGTATTGTACTTGGATGGGAGACCACCTAGAAAAAGCTTGGGTTGCTGCTGGAAGAGGTTTTGGTGAGGTCATCAGGGGGCACCTACCCTGAATGTAAATCCCAATGTCCCAGTGCAGTAATGGGAACACTGTGTTGTAAAAATGATGGTGTTCTTCAGATGAGACATAACATCGAGGTCCTGACTCTCTGTGGTCCTTAAGCATCCTTGATAAAGAACAATGTCCTAGATAAACTGCCCACCACAGCCTACTCATTCTGGCCCCCTAATCATCCCCTGTTTCTAATTGCCTCTCTCTCTCTAACCCCTTCACCACCTAATGGCTGATGTGTGGTGAGTGCACTGGCACAAGAATGGCTGCCATCGCATCATCCAGGTGGATGCTACACATTGGAGGTGATTGAAGTGGATCGGAAAATTAGAATATTGTGAAAAGGTTCAATATTGAAGACACCTGGTGCCGCACTCTAATCAGCTAATTAACTCCAAACACCTGCAAAAGCTTTTAAATGGTCTCTCAGTCAAGTTCTGTAGGCTACACAATCATGAGGAAGACTGCTGACTTGACAGTTGTCCAAAAGACGACCATTGACACCTTGCACAAGGAGGGCAAGACACAAAAGGTCACTGCTAAAGAGGCTGGCTGTTCACAGAGCTCTGTGTCCAAGCACATTAATAGAGAGAGAGGCGAAGGGAAGGACAAGATGTGCTAGAACAAAGTGTACAAGCAATAGGGATAACCGCTTGTACCCTGGAGAGGATTGTGAAACAAAACTGTGGTGGAGATTCACAAAGAGTGGACTGCAGCTGGAGTCAGTGCTTCAAGAACCTCCACACACAGACGTATGCAAGACATGGGCTTCAGCTGTCACATTTCTTGTGTCAAGCCACTCTTAAACAAGAGACAGCGTCAGAAGCGTCTCGACTGGACTGCTGCTGTGTGGTCCAAAGTTATGTTCTCTGATGAAAGTCAATTTTGCATTTCCTTTGGAAATCAAGGTCCCAGAGTCTGGAGGAAGAGAGGAGAGGCACAGAATCCACGTTGCTTGAGGTCCAGTGTAAAGTTTCCTCAGTCAGTGATGGTTTGGGGTGCCATGTCATCTGCTGGTGTTGGTCCATTATGTTTTCTAAAGTCCAAGGTCAACGCAGCCGTCTACCAGGAAGTTTTAGAGCACTTCATGCTTCTTGCTGCTGACGAACTTTATGGAAATGCAGATTTCATTTTCCAACAGGACTTGGCACCTGCACAAAGTGCCAAAGCTACCAGTACCTGGTTTAAGGACCATGGCATGCCTGTTCTTGATTGGCCAGCAAACTCACCTGACCTTAACCCCATAGAAAATCTATGGGGTATTGTGAAGAGGAAGATGCGATACGCCAGACCCAACAATTCAGAAGAGCTGAAGGCCACTATCAGAGCAACATGGGCTCTCATAACACCTGAGCAGTGCCACAGACTGATCGACTCCATGCCACGCCGCATTGCTGCAGTAATCCAGGCCAACTAAATATCGAGTGCTGTACCTGCTCATACTGTTCATGTTCATACCTTTCAGTTGGCCAACATTTCAAACATTGGTCTTTTTGATATTCTAATTTTCCGAGATACTGAATTTGGGACTTTCATTAGTTGTCAGTTATAATCATCAAAATTAAAAGAAATAAACATTTGAAATACATCAGTCTGTGTGTAATGAATGAATCTAATATACAAGTTTCACTTTTTGAATGGAATTACTGAAATAAATCAACTTTGTCATGATATTCTAATTTTATGACCGTCACCTGTATACTTACAAAGTTACAACTATTTGAAATTGCACACGGACTTCATGGACACCCTGTGTGTAAATGAACCTTTCATGCCTTTCCCATCTGATTCTTCACGTCTTGCCCTGCACACCACAGGCACCTCTACTGATTTTCTCATTTCAGCTTCTTTCTAATCGCTGGTTTTCTCTAATGTTCTTTGGGTCGTAGGTTGAAAGCACAACTGAGAGTTAAATAAAAGTTTGCATTTCTTTCTGTCTCTGCTGCGCATCACAGGGTCGCATCGTATATGCCGACTGTGTCACCATGTCACACCCCGAGCAACAGGAACACGCCGGAGACTTAAAAGGAATTGTGTCCGCCTTCAAAACAGTTCAGACAGCCCAGTACGCGTCAACTTCGCCACTCCTCCAACTCTTAACAAAAGGAGACGCGCAGAAACCTCGTCAAACTCCGAAGCTGGGAACGCGGAAACTGCAGCGGGACAAACAACCGGAGTGTGAACGCGGGCGACAGCGACTGATGAAGTGAGCGAGCGGCGGCGGCAATCTAAGGGACGGGAAGCGCGCGACCGTAGGAGTCGAGAGTGCGCATGTCGATGCGCGCGCCGGCAGAGGTAAGAAGCGACTGGTGACCGCCGTGAGGGGGGTGATGGATGTTGCACTCTTTCACGGAATGACAAGCATCAGTGGCGATAAAAAAAGGGAGTGCCATCTTTAGGCCTCTTTAATCGAGCATGGGCAAGCGTGTGCCTGCCGCGGTGCCCTTAGACTGAAGGCCGAGCGCAGGAGGCGGAGTGCATCTTCGCTTTCCCGCAGGCCGCACTTCATGACTTTCTGTTCGGCTGGGCGCTACACCAACGGGCGGCGTTCACGAACGTCACTGTCGCATTTGAATTTCTTTTAAAAGAAATACGCATGTTCATTTTTCAAGGTGACTGGTAAATGGTAAATTTGCCCAAGTGCAAGTGTTTGTGTGTATTCATCTTGCAGTAAGTTGGCACCCTGATGCTTACTGGAATACGCTCCAGTTCCCGTAAAGATGGATGGATGTGCGTGCGTATATAGATAGGTAGGTAGATATAATTACGTTAATACTACTATAGCACAACTATGCAAACTCCTCCATTGTTTGTGGTCATGGGAAACACGACAAAAAGAACAAATGTTCTGCCAAACAACACAACATCCTCATTTCACGGTGTCCCCGTCGCACCAGCTATTCTGTGTAGTGCACCTGCTGACTTTGTGGGCGCCCCCATGGGTTCCTTTTCCTGCACGTGAATCATCAGGGCGCCTTGCCATCACATTCTGTCCCCGGGAATGTCAGCTGTCACAATGCTCCCGTTTAAATAACCCTGGCCATGAAAGCTGTGGAACAGACAGGCAACTCTTTCCCTTTATTTGAATTGACTTTTCTTGAGACACTGACCGCTCAGTTGATTCTTTTTTTCTTAAACGGCACCTAAACATAAATTTGATGTGAGCCAACAGATGACCAATTCAATTGGGGCCTCAAACTCCAACCAACTTTACTTCATTCAGTTTCTTAATTTGAAGCCAATTTTCGTTGCTAATTAAACTCGTTAGTTACCATGGCAGGCATTTCCAAAACTTTTTTAAGAGCTCTGGCTGTCATGTTTTGTGAACCTGAGCAGATCAACATTACTGTGGCCTTCACCTTTCTTTATTTTCAGTTATTACGTGATGGACGCAGGTTGTTGTTTATGTGTTGGTACATTTTGTGTCTTAATATTGTTTGTTTGCTAATTAAGGAAAAAATAAATAATTCAAATAATTCAGGGGCCTGGGTCTTAAGATGTGCATCAATTAAAATTAAGGCAAATAGTTAATTAGCAACAAAAATCTGGTCACTAATTAAGAAAAGGGTTAGAATGAAAATCTGCAGCCACAGTAGCTCTCCAGGACTGGAGTTGGAGGCCCTGGTCTACAGTAATAGCCAAAGGTTTTGAGAATGACACAAAGTCTGCTGCTTCAGTATTTTATGATCTTTTTGTCAGATGTTTCTATGGTATACTGAAGTATAATTACAACCATTTCATAAGTTTCAAAGGCTTTTATTGACAATTACATTAAGTTTATGCAAAGAGTTAATATTTACAATGCTGGCCCTTCATTCTTTTTCAAGACCTGTACAATTTGCCCTGGCAGGCTGTCCATCAACTTCTAGGCCAAATCCTGACTGATGGCAACCCATTCTTGCACAATCAATGCTTGGAGTTTGTCATAATTGGTGGGTTTTTTTTTTTGGTTGTCCACCCACCTCTTGAGGATTGGCCACAAGTTCTCAATGGGATTAAGATGCACTCACACCTGCCTGCTGCCATTTCTGAGCAAGCTCTGCACTGGTGGTGCCCTGATCCCGAACCATGAATAAGGAATGGGACCAAAACATTCTCTGATAGCAACTTCTCCCAACCATCCAAGAACAGTTTTGTGACCAATAATGAAAAATCTAGCATGATTGAGCACCGGGCCAAAAGGGAAAAGTGAGAACTAAGTGGCTCGGGGAACAAAACATCGAAATTTAGGGTCCATAGCCAGGCAACTCCCCATTGAGAACTTGTGGTCAATCCTCAAGAGGCGGGAGGACAAACAAAAACCCACCAATTGATTATGCAAGGATGGGCTGCCATCAGTCAGGATTTGGCCTAGAAGTTGATGGACAGCATGCCAGGGCGATTTGCAAAGGGCCAACACTGCAAATATTAACTCTTTGCATAAGTTGAATATAATTGTCAATAAAAACCTTTGAAACTTCTGAAATGCTTGTAATTATACTTAAGTATACCATAGAAACATCTGACAAAAAGATCTAAAAATACTGAAGCAGCAAACTTCAGTAGACCAAAAAACCTTACTTGTGTCATTCTCAATACTTTTGGCCACAACTGTATTGACTTCTACAATAATAATAATAATAATTATACACCACTGTAGTAATGCAAAACACGAACAACAACATTTATTTCTATAGCACATTTTCATATAGATAATGTAGCTCAAAGTGCTTTACATGATGAAGAAATGAGAAATAAAAGACAAAGTAATAATCAGAATAAGACAACGCTAATTAACATAGAATAAGAGTATAAGGTCCGATGGCCAGGGAGGACAGAAAAAACAAAAAAAAAACTCCAAACGGCTGGAGAGAAAAAATTAAATCTGCAGGGGTTCTGAGGCCACGAGACCACCCAGTCTCCTCTGGGCATTCTAACATAAATGAAACAGTCCTCTTTATATTTAGGGTTCTCATGGAAGGACTTGATGATGATGGTCATGTAGACTTCTGGCTTTTAATCCATCAATGTAGGACATCACGGTGCTTTGATTAGGTGGTGGTGGCGCAGATCAGAGAGAGTAGGGCTTAGTACGGATTCTAGAGCCACCATGAATAGTTATTAAAATGAATTAAATATACAGCGTTATCAGGATTAAATTAAAATGAAGTTAAGAGGAAGCCATATTAAAGTAATGTGTTTTCAGCAGTGTTTTAAAGTGCTCCACCATATTAGCCTGGAAAATTCCCATTGGCAGGCTATTCCAGATTTTAGGTGCATAGCAGCAGAAGGCCGCCCGCCTCGCCACTTCTTTTAAGTTTTGCTCTTGGAATTCTAAGGAGACACTCATTTGAGGATCTAAGATTACGATTTGGAATATAGGGTGTCAGAGATTCCGATATATAAGATGGAGTGAGATTATTTAAGGCTTTGTAAACTATAAGCAGTATTTTAATGTCAATCCTGAATGACACAGGCAACCAGTGTAGTGACATTAAAACTGGAGAGATGTGCTCGGATTTTCTTTTCCATTTTAGGATTCTAGCAGCTGCATTCTGCACTCGTTGCAAACGATTTATGTCTTTTTTTCGGTGGTCCTGAGAGGAGTGCGTTACAGTAATCTAGATGACTGAAAACAAACTCGTGAACTCATTTCTCAACATCTTTCAGTGATATCAGAGGTCTAACTTTTGTTATGTTTCTTAAGTGGAAAAAATGCTGTCCTAGTAGTCTGATGAATATGTGATTTAAAATTCAGGTTACAATCAACAGTTACCCCTAAATTCTTTACCTCCGTCTTGACTTTTAATCTTAATGCATCAAGTTTATTTCTAACTAGCAAAATACCCACGCTTTGCAGCGGAGAAGAAGTGTGATAAAGAAGTTATGAAAAAGAAAAGGAAACATTTTAAAAATAACGTAACATTTGCTTTCTATTCCTTTGCATAAGCACAGTCCTTCACCAGCAATTATTTAATGTTAGCTCAGACCCGGCACTTAAAAGTTTCTGTCGCACTTTTGCTGAGTTTGTGGCAAACACTATTCTATCCCTGACCATCTCATCTTCGTTTGCAGAAGCACAGTCCTTCACCAGCAATTTTAACTTAGTTACAAAGTGATCAAAAGTCTCGTTTATACCCCGCGTCCTCTCACTAAACTTGTATCTCTCAAATATCGTATTTGTCTTAGGCATGACAAACGGCAGCGGCAGAGTGTCTATGAATTTAATTTAAAGTTAAGCTTTCCACCTTGCTTTCCTAGTTTAACTCCGTTACAAAGTGATCCAAAGTCTTGTTTATACCTCGTGTCTTCTCATTAAACTTGTATCTTGCGAATATCATATTCGTCGTAGGCATGACAAAGGGCAGCGGCAGCTTGTCTATAAACTTACTTTAAACTTACGGTTTACACTGTGCTTTGTTTCCGCAGTAGCTGCACTTATAAATATATGCTTGTATGCGTCACTCGCTTCATATTCTTTTGCTGCCTTCTCAATTGTGTAATGCGTTTTTTGTTCAGCGCTCTTTGGAGCTCATCCTTGTTCTCTACGTACTGCGTTCACAGTCAGTTCACGTGAGCCGCTCTCTTGTGTGATGTTGCGATGTCAACGGCTTTATTTAATGTTAGCTAAGACCCGGCCCTTAACACTAGAATTACCAGAGCCTACGAAAAAACTCGTAATTCCGTCCCACCTTAAACTGCTTCTTAAATCCCTTCACACCTCTCCGCCAGCGCCCTTTGTCTTCTAAATGTGCTGATAAAGAGAAGCCGGCTATTCCATCCCCCCACCAATTTAGAACGTGCACGAACTTCTCTCAGCTCATGCCTTGATTGAGTATCTGGGAGTGAAGTGGAGTTTTAGAGTGAAATAATAGATCGTTGTTTGGAACACACGCATTTCATGTCTGTTCCGTTTCTACAGTAATCTGTGTCAACACATTGTTAAAACAGAAACTTTTTTTATATTCTAGTAGTAGATGACAAAATGTAGGCATAAACTATATAATGTATGAAGCCTGAAGTCCAAATAGCAAAGAAACATTTTCACAAGAATAACACAATTGCACTTTTATTCAAACATATAACTGCAGAAGGAAAAAGCCGCCTTAACATGCGACATTGACACCAGTTTACTATAACTGACTCCGTGGTTCAATAGATACAGCCCCGCTTGGAATCAAGGGTCACGGGTTCGATCCTCGCCCTCCCTTTTGAGAAGTAAACTGTTCTTATTCTTACTGTTTTAGAATAAAAACATACATTTGATTTCAGTCTGTAACAGCCGGTGCAATTTATGATCTTTGTAAAGGTTAGCTTTTTTTTTTATTCACTTTTCACTCTCTCAGTCGCGTTCAGAATCAATCCATACAACCCCATCTGACACGGCTGTTTTCACTAAAGACGCGCTATAGCTCTGCAGTGTACCACGATGCATACTAACGCCCCCCGGTTCTGACACACAAACGCTGGCGAAGCTGCCTTCTTCGTATCTCACCGTCACTTGCTTTTCTTTTTATTCAGTTTTATTGAGTGTTCCTGCCAGTCCCGCATGTTGCTGTATGCTTTTCTTTTGTACTCCAGGACATGCAGAGGAAAGAATGGTAAAGACCAGTAACCGGCGCTATATGCAATCATCAGACACTCCCCATCTGCCCGTGTCGTTCAAACACAGGAACATATATTGGTGTAAAAGTATAACAAAAGTGCACTTTTATTCAAGTGCACTTTTTCCATCGCCTTTTCCTGTAAGAAGCAGTGTACACAGATTACACACCTGAAAGAAAGAGACAATACATATGAACATATCCAGCATACAGCAACATGCGGGGACTGGCAGGAACACTCAATAAAACTGAATAAAAAGAAAATCAAGTGACGGTGAGATACGAAGAAGCAGCTTCGCCAGCGTCTGTGTGTCAGAACCGGTTGGGGTGGGGGGGCGTTAGTATGCATCGTGGTACAGCACAGAGCTATAGCGCGTCTGTATTCTGTTTCTTTTGTACTCCAGGGCACGCAGAGGAGAGAATAGTAAAGAGCAGTAAGTTCGGCGCTATATGCAATCATCAGACACTCCCATCTGCCCGTTGTTTTGTTATACTTTTCAATACTTTTATACTGCTCAAACGGGCATGCTCAAAAATACACGTAATGCCACGAAAAGTGCACGCAGACACTTCATTTCGCAAACAAAACAAGTGCACTTTTATTCAAAACTACCTGTATAACCGAAGAAAAAAGAAAGCAAGATACAGTAGGCGATTGATACGACATCTTGCATGGTGCAATGCTAAGAAGTGCAGATTTTCATTCCGTGCTATATAAAATCATCACATTCAAATATTAACAGTTCCCACACACCCAAGGACCGTCCTTCCTACATTTACGACCGTGTACTTGTTGCCGTGTACACACCTCTCTGTGCTATGGTTTCTATTACACTGAATGAGCACCTGACACTGTACTTTCTTCCCTGGGGAAGGTCCGCATCAGAGAATTTCCAGTTCCTGCATAAATTCACACCCGATCTGGCGCTGTTCGTTTTCAAATAATATTGCATTAGTGCGATTATATTTTCACATATATTGTCTTTCTTTCAGGTGTGTAATAGAAACCACAGCATAGAGAGAAGTGTGTACACTGCTTCTTACAGGAAAAGGCGATGGAAAAAGTGCACTTGAATAAAAGTGCACTTTTGTTATACTTTTACACCAATATATGTTCCTGTGTTTGAGCGACACGGGCAGATGGGGAGTGTCTGATGATTGCATATAGCGCCGAAGTTACTGGTCTTTACCATTCTTTCCTCTGCATGTCCTGGAGTACAAAAGAAAAAGCATACAGCAACATGCGGGACTGGCAGGAACACTCAATAAAACTGAATAAAAGAAAAGCAAGTGACGGTGAGATACGAAGAAGGCAGCTTCGCCAGCGTTTGTGTGTCAGAACCGATGGGCGTTAGTATGCATCGTGGTACACTGCAGAGCTATAGCGCGTCTTTAGTGAAAACAGCCGTGTCAGATGGGGTTGTATGGATTGATTCTGAACGCGACTGAGAGAGTGAAAAGTGAATAAAAAAAAAGCTAACCTTTACAAAGATCATACATTGCACCGGCTGTTACAGACTGAAATCAAATGTATGTTTTTATTCTAAAACAGTAAGACTAAGAACAGTTTACTTCTCAAAGGGAGGGCGCAGGATCGAACCCGTGACCCCTTGATTCCCAAGCGGGGGCTGTCTCTATTGAACCACGGAGTCAGTTATAGTAAACTGGTGTCAATGTCGCATGTTAAGGCGGCGTTTTCTTTCTGCAGTTATATGTTTGAATAAAAGTGCAATTGTGTTATTCTTGTGAAAATGTTTCTTTGCTATTTGGACTTCAGGCTTCATACATTATATAGTTTATGCCTACATTTTGTCATCTACTACTAGAATATAAAAAAAGTTTCTGTTTTAACAATGTGTTGACACAGATTACTGTAGAAACGGAACAGACATGAAATGCATGTGTTCCAAACAACGATCTATTATTTCACTCTAAAACTCCACTTCACTCCCAGATACTCAATCAAGGCATGAGCTGAGAGAAGTTCGTGCACGTTCTAAATTGGTGGGGGGATGGAATAGCCGGCTGCTCCCAGCTTCTCTTTATCAGCACATTTAGAGAACAAAGGACGCTGGCGGAGAGGTGTGAAGGGATTTAAGAAGCAGTTTAAGGTGGGACGGAATTACGAGTTTTTTCGTAGGCTCTGGTAATTCTAGTGTTAAAAGTTTCTCTCACACTTTCGTTGAGTTTGTGCCAAACACTAGACCATCTCATCTTCGTTTGCATAAGCACAGTCCTTCACCCGCGAATATTTACCTTATATGGGCAGGCACTCAATTACGTGGGAGGCACAGGCTATGGCCGTATATATGGTTGAAAGTAGGTTCCAGTTATGATTGTTAACGCGTAGAATTTCAAAATGAAACCTGCCAAACTTTTGTAAGTAAGCTGTAAGGAATGAGCCTGCCAAATTTCAGCCTTCTACCTACACGGGAAGTTGGAGAATTAGTGATGAGTGAGTCAGTCAGTCAGTCAGTCAGTGAGGGCTTTGCCTTTTATTAGTATAGATAATCTCACGAAGGTTATACAGTAGGTTCAATAGAGCTAATGAAATTTGGACAGCTGTATTGAGTCCAAGTGTTTGTAAGTTAGGTCAGTTTTATTAAAAATAATAAATAAGTGCTGTCTTCGGGTATTGACTAGTTTGCCTAAATGGTAGAACTGGCCTGAACAGGCCCTGGTCCTATTCAATGTTAAGAACAGCCAGTTAAGAGAGTCATGATAAGAGTTCAGCCAGTTCTACTTCTTCTCATTGCAGAAAAGCTTCTTTCAAGATGTTGCAGTCCCAATTAGGAGAGACTAATTGCACGAGTTTATAGTATATGAATATGGATATGTTTCACTGTCAAATTCACAGATACAGTTGAATACAGTTTTGGAAGTGGCTGCAAGGACTGCTGATCATTCAAGTTATTCTGATACAACACTAAACAGCCATATTGTATGATATGACTAGCTGTCCTCTGCAACTTCGCCCGTGTAGTAGTGAAACAGGACAAACATTAAAAATCAATAAAAAAAAAGTAATAATTTGTATTGAGAAGAATTTATATAGATAGCTTTCATATCCGAGGCCCTCTTGATCTTCTTATATAATACGCTACCATGGGTGTCCGTTTGTCTGTCCAGGATTTTAAATCACCTGTAGCTCGCAAACCGTCTGACCAATTGACTTGAAATTTGGTACACATACACTACGTGACCTCTACTGTCCTCTTTCGGGGTGATGATTTTTATTCCTCTTTTTATTTGGATTTTATTTTTCTGTAGAATCAACTCTCGGCAGCGGCCGTGCGGCGCATGCGTACAGGCACCGTTCTCGTCCCTACCACCTTCGCCATCACTTCCCCTATCTCTTCATATCTTAAATCATTCTTGAGGCAGATTGAAGACTTAAGTGAAAAATTAAGGGAAACATACTAAGAAATTGACACACAAACACTGACTTAATCAGTTTTAAAGTGAAAAGATGCCAACGAAAGAAGAGAAGAAGCGGGCCGCTAGGGTGGAGAAAAGAAGAGCTGCTCAGGAAGGAACAAGTGTATAAGCCTCTGAGTAAACGAATGCTAAACGTACAGAGACAGAGGATGAGAACTAGGAATGATTTAAGATGCGAAGAGGTGGGGGGGAAGTAAGTCGAAGGTGGTAGGGATGAGAACGGCGCTCGTACGCATGCGCTGCACGACCACCCTGCTGCTGAGAATTGATTGTACAGTTGTTTTGATTTGGGAAAATGGTTCAAGGGGTTGTTTAGAGTAAGTGGGCAAAAATCAGAGAGAAGAGGTCCGATACTTCAATAAAATTTACTTATTCAATTATAACATTTAAATACATATAATGCAGTATAATGCAGTAGCGATAGATTATAGAAACAAATATATGCTTACAGTAATATATTTAAAGAAACAAACTTATGCTTACAGTAATAAGAACAAACTTATGCTTACAGTAATAAAAACAAACTTTTGCTTATAGTATATCAAAAGAAACAAACTCATGCTTACAGTATTATCAAAAGACACAAACTTATGCTTACAATATATCAAAAGAAACAAAGCTATCATCCTAGACCAGTAGACTGAGGGAGCCCGCATGTCAGTCTCGTCAGAGGATCAACTCGTTCCTGGTCCCAAATACCAAACAGGTGTGCACATTCCCCACGGTTGAGCTTCCAAAGAAACTGAGGGCGGAACCTTCCCTTATATACTAATTAGGTGTCCTTGCCCAAAAGCGGCCTACGTGGAAGCAGTGTATGCAGAAGTGATCAGTTTCCGCACACACCCCTTCCCACGAGACACGGTATTGTTTTTCTTCTACTTGGCCCTGACTAAAGCAGTGCCTAGCACTAGAAGACACAGTAATATGCTTACATGTGAAAAAAGCCTCTCGAAGTGAAAAACAACTCCTAACACAGCCTTGGCTGTATCTTTAGAACATTCCCGGCTGTTTTTCCCAAAACATTAGTCTTTGCAGCTGGCTTTGCGCTGGAGCAACCAACGCCCATCTGCTCTCCTGATTCTCTTCCTCTCTTTATTTTCCTTCCATTACAACAATAAAATTAAATAAAAATAAAACGAGGAATAAGCTTGGAGGTCAATCGTCACCCCAAAAGTGGATAGTAGACGTCACATAGTATATGTGTACCAAATTTCAGGTCAATAAGTCAAACGGTTTGCGAGCGACAGGTGATTTAAAATCCTGGACAGACAAATGGACAGCCACGGTAGGGTATTATATAAGAAGATATATATGTAGAGAGAGAGAGAGGGAGGACAGATACGTTATAAGACGACATTATAAAACAAATGTATCATTATCACAGTATTGCATATGTATAACTATGTCTTATTGAGATTTGTTGCATTTAGGGGCACTGCCAAAAAAGTCTGTCTATGGCTTCCACCATGAATCTGCTCTGGACTGGATGCCAGTCCATTGTATCCATCCACACCCTGGCCAATATTGTACTATTCTGCCTTTTTTTGCTGCCTTGGGTGTCAAAAGCAAGGGAAGCTAAATGTAGCTGACAGATCACGCTTCCTTATCACATCTTACTGCCTACTCGGACATCCTTTCATCCATCTATTTTACGGGGAAGCTGGAGCCCATGCCAGCAAATAAAATGGTGTAAGGCAGGAAAAATCCCTGAAGGCCTGCGCAAGGCACTAGTCTGGCACCAGGTGAAAACACACACAATGCCAGTCCACCTAACGGGGTACAGAAACGGGGAGAACATGCAAACTACACACGGGGAGGACCCGAGACGTAAACCTCGGCTTCTTGGTTGCTAGGCAGCAGCACAACCACAACCACAGCGCTAATGTGCCACCCCCTTCACGGACCGAAAAGGAAAAATGTGTAGAGACAGAATTAAAAATATAAAAATAGGAAGAAAATGTATGTTTGAAAAAACAATTACTGGTAAAAGCCATTTAAAAAATGGAATGTGTAAACAATGATTTCAAACTTTCTCTCTTTAAGTATGACAGTGTTGACAGATTATATGTGTTCTATTAGTCTGCTCAGGAGTCAAGTCCGAGATTAGTTCAGTTAGTTCACACGACCCGTTGTACAGTTCACATGAAATGTAGAGTCCTCTGAAATAACTGGTGTTTATATTAAAATACATGAAAACCCAAGTAAGGCATTTTTGTAACCGTCAGAAGGAATTTTAATAACGCTAATGGAGCAAGCCTGGCTGACGAGATGCAAACTAAATTAAAATGACAAACTGTGCAAGACTTTTAGGCAATAAACCAGACGCTATTCATATAGGACACATTAGTCACATATTGCGGTGATTTATTTATTTATTTTTTTTTGTAATTTAACTTGAGAAATGGAAGCTCTCATGGAAAAGAAAATGGCAAATGTTGCAAATTGACTTTTCGCTAATCCGACATTTCTGTTTGTATGGAGTTTTAAAACCTTCAAAGGTAAGGGTGCGAAGGCCGGAGTTAGTTTTGTTAATCTTGACTTGATTGTATGGAATGTTACTTGCTTTTAATAAAATCAATTTAAAAAAAAACTATTATAATGGAAAGGACAGCAAATATGAAAATCACAATTATAAAATGTTGCCAATCAGCAGAGTTTGATTGCATCTGTGGCTCTTCATATTTTTCTACCAGAAGGTGCATAAACATTGTGACGGACAGCCGGGTCCCATGCCCGGCCGGGACGCCGCTGCTGCATATGTCCCGGGGGAGCCACCACGGACAGTGCAATGCCTCCCTGGGGGCAGCCTCCCTGGCCGTGGGTCCTTCCTCAGTCTCCCCCGTGGCTCCATGGGACATGGAGTCCACCACAGCCCGGTTGGGAGATGGGGTGGCCGCTAGGGGGTGCTGTGGAGAGCCAGCCGCCACATTGGACGACTTACCAGCCCCACCCGGTGGTGCAATTAAGACCAGCTGGTCAGGCACCTGGAGCACTTCCGGGTGGGCTATAAAGCGGGCCAACCTCCCTTCATTCTTGGGCAGAATCGGGAGGAAGAGGACGAGGTTGCCTGGGAGGAGTGGTGGTGCCAGAAAGAGCTGTTGTGTGGGATTTAGATAGATAGATAGATAGATACTTTATTAATCCCAAGGGGAAATTCACATACTCCAGCAGCAGTATACTGATACAAAGAAACAATCTTAAATTAAATAGTAATAAAAATGAAAAAAATAAAAAAATTTATAGTGCTTTGGGACTGTGTATTGCCTGTGGGTCACAGGGAAGGCGTGCGCCAACGGGTGAAGAAAAAATAAAAGCCTGTGTGTTTTGTACACGTGCCTCTGCGTAGTCTGTGCCGGGTCGGGCGCTATATAGCACCTTTTACAACATATACATTATGACATTGGAAGATAATAGAATTATAAGGCCAAATTGGTATGGAATGGCCCATCCAGCATTTCCTTGTAAATTACACGTTAGTAATAATGGAGGAAATCACTCAACTCAAGATTTTACAATACACTACAACTTACTGTACAGTGCAATAATATCTACATTCACTTCTACAATATTCAGTATGCACACAAATAATTGTAGAGGAACATGAACAGGAAATTGAATCAGAAGAACTAGTTAAATGATATTTCATTTAAAAGTAAACACTGTGGCGGCCGGCCGCGATGTCTCCAGGCTGGGAGGACTGGGGTGAGCCAGCCTATCCAGTGCGTTACCTCCGCGGAGCGCTAGATGGCAGCCCCCTCTGGGTTGCAGCGGTGCTTAGGACTCCCGCAGGGCTTCATGGGAGTTGGAGTTTGGGGCAGACCTGTTGGGATCTGTGGGCGCTGCCAGGGGGTGCTGTAGCTGTTGTCTGAGCCCTACAGAGCAGCTCTTCCGTCACACCGGATGGGTCATCAAGCACCTGGCGCACTTCCGGGTGCGTTATAAAAGGAGCCAGCAGCCACTACTGGTCAGGAGGAGGACGACGACGATGACGAAGCTGGAGGGAGGGAGAGTGGAGGAGAATGAAAGAGAAAGGAAGGAAAAGTATTGTGCACTGTGTGTGTGCTGTGTTTTGGGACTATGTTGTGTACTCATGGGAATGGGGAAGACGTTCTCCATGCGGGAAGAAAAGAAAAGAAAAAAGCTTGTGCTTTTATACGTGTGCCATCTACTGTCGCAACACATTAGGTCAAATGAAATAAACAAGTTGCACAGACAGACTGGTGCAGGGGTGGCCTAATTCCTGCCTGCGTTGACCTTGACAGATCTGCTGTGCTGTGTGTTTGTGTTTTGGTTCATTTCTTTCTCTTCATCATCCAGCATATTGCTTTGTTATGGCAAACAAGCTGTCGGCTGCCTTCACTTCTATTTATACTTATAGCTGCGTGCATAATGAATATTCTAGAAGCTGATGTAGATTTTATTGCACAGTACAGTAAGTTGTAGTGTATTGTAAAGGTTTCTGCTGTGTCTCCTTCAGTATTTCCATCCTGCACAGTCTTCTTCTTCCTTCATTCATGAACAGCAGCATCTGCAGCACTAGATTCAATTAGAATAACAGCAAATTAACATCACATTCATACAAGTAAATATAATGGACTCGCCCCACTGCTCTTTTCTGAGGTGTTTATTTAGACTCTGCTTCGTCGTACCTTTTCAGTTTTCTGATTAGCAGTTCGTTTTTTTTTTTTTATTTCAATTCTTGTTTTATTTTCAAAAGGCAGAACATTACAACATCATGCTACTCAAACAAATTCACAGAAGTTTTAGAACACCTTAGTTTTCCCATTTTTTCTTGTATTGAGAAGTCGAGCGAATTGACCCCTTTTATTGGCTAACTAAAAAGATTACAATATGCAGGCCCCTTCTTCAGGCAGGATGTTTACAGGGGCCTGAGTTTCCTCGAAAGCTTGCCTACTGTAATCTTTCTAGTTAGCCAATAAAAGGTGTCATTTTGCTTGACGTCTCACTATATTCATAATGGCTGATACGGTACAACACCCTAGCACTCCAGTTTTTCTTCCAGTTTAATCAGCTGAAAGGCAGCGAATGACCTAAAATGGTGAAAAGGTAAGCAATAAACTGCGTCGGGTAAAGTTTTGGTTAGCAGAAACTGCAAAAAAAGAAATATCAGCGGCATTCGTAGTCTGATGTCGCATTTACAACTTCTAGGCTGTAACGGAGCCATGCAAGCAAGGATCTAATTATACTGTGTAAACATGACAAGAAATGTGATCTTGGTAATACTTCATTTTAATGTTAATTCATCCAAACTAAAATGAAAACTCCTTTAATTAAAGATTAAGCGAGTTTAAAAATGGATGAATAGAAGGAATTCTGAGTTGAAAAGCCAGTCATTTGCCACATACCCTTCATCTCGCTAAAGCTTTTTTTCCCTTTATAAATATGATCTGAGTGTCTTCAGTATACGCCTGGAAATGTGCCCAAACAATTCTGTCTAACAACCCACCCATTCCTTTTGGGCCCACTTTTTACAGTGAAGGGTGGTGGAAAGCTTTCTCCCATAATCACAACATACAAAGAGAACATAGAAACGTTTCCAATACTAAACCCTAGGTGTCGCCAAATTTAACCAATACGTACTATCATCAGACCTTTGCAAATATAAAAATTGGGAGTGGTCTCCCCTCCACGTTTTCGTATACTCCGATATGGGGATGATTATTTGAGGAGTAAACCAAAAGACAATGATTCTATTTTTATTCCATCCATCCATCCATTTTTCAACCTGCTGAATCCGAACACAGGGTCACGGGGGTCTGCTGGAGCCAATCCCAGCCAACACAGGGCACAAGGCAGGAACCAATCCTGGGCAGGGTGCCAACCCACCGCAGGACACACACAAACACACCCACACGCCAAGCACACACTAGGCCAATTTAGGATCGCCAATCCACCTAACCTGCATGTCTTTGGACTGAGGGAGGAAACCCACGCAGACACGGGGAGAACATGCAAACTCCACGCAGGAAATGAACCCGGGTCAGCGCTACCCACTGTGCCACCGTGCCACCAGTTCCCTTATCCATCCATCCATTTTCTAACCCGCTGAATCCGAATACAGGGTCACGGGGGTCTGCTGGAGCCAATCCCAGCCAGCACAGGGCACAAGGCAGGAACCAATCCTGGGCAGGGTGCCAACCCACCGCAGGACACACACAAACACACCCACACGCCAAGCACACACTAGGCCAATTTAGGATCGCCAATCCACCTAACCTGCATGTCTTTGGACTGTGGGAGGAAACCCACGCAGACACGGGGAGAACATGCAAACTCCACGCAGGAAGTGAACCCGGGTCAGCGCTACCCACTGTGCCACCGTGCCACCAGTTCCCTTATCCATCCATCCATTTTCTAACCCGCTGAATCCGAATACAGGGTCACGGGGGTCTGCTGGAGCCAATCCCAGCCAGCACAGGGCACAAGGCAGGAACCAATCCTGGGCAGGGTGCCAACCCACCGCAGGACACACACAAACACACCCACACGCCAAGCACACACTAGGGCCAATTTAGGATCGCCAATCCACCTAACCTGCATGTCTTTGGACTGTGGGAGGAAACCCACGCAGACATGGGGAGAACATGCAGGCTCCATGCAGGGAGGACCCGGGAAGTGAACCCAGGTCTCCTAACTGCGAGGCAGCAGTGCTGCCACCGTGCCGCCCATTTCTATTTTTATATTAAGTACAATTAAGGAACCATCAACAACAAATCAAATTAATAGTAAATTGAGCAATTATTATAAAAGTAAAGTTGAACAAATCGGACTCTGCATGAATAAAAAAGTACCAAATCCGGTTAGCAGAAATAGCTCAAAAGTAGACGTTTTGTACCTAATACTTGTATGCCAAATTTAGTTGACCTAAGTAAAAGCATACTGAGGGTATTGTGGTTACACACACACACACAATTCCAGAAATTGTATTTTCTGATTCAGGGAGGTCTCAACCCCTTATCAAGCGGGGTCATTTTTGCTAAATCGCTTGTAATTCGACCTCTCCAAATTAGAATCATTGCTGTTATTGAACTATCTGGAGTATAAACACATGTGTGGTCTCTTTGTAAAGGTAAAATTCTCTAGTTTCACCCTCAAAATCAGTGTAGGTGTGACTGATCAAAAGTTATGCACATTAGAACTCACAAAAAAAAACGAATTTTTTTGTTCTCGCCTAAGTTTTTTTATGAAAATAAAGGAAAATAAAGCTGCAGTAGGTAGGTGGGGACAGAAACACACTATGTACCAACAGAATAACTTGTTGACTACTCACATTTCAAATTTGAAAAGAATACCTGTAAAAATGACATTTTTACACCAGTTTTTATGTGGGCATGCCCAGGGGCTTTTTAGAGGGACCATTATCCACATTTTGGAACATATGGAAAAAGTGTAATAACTTTTGAATGCTTCAACCCACAGATATCAATGAGGGCTCTACTGAAAGCTTACACCTAAAGGAATCTATATCTACACACAGTGTCACTCTATTAGTTATAAAAATAATAAAAACAATAAAAAAATACACATTTCTATATAAAAATAGTCAATACAAGTCTTATGGGCCAAAAATATATTTATATTTTTATTTTTACTTTTTTTATAAAATGCACACAAACTATATACATTTCTTTTACAAACTGTTACAACACAGCTCAGCGTTTTTCCATGTGCCACTTGATGGCAGCAATCACTAGCAAGCAGAAAGCACAAGGGTGTGGCACATGTCGCTCTCTGCCATTAGACGTCTCCTGGGCCGATTGATTACTTTCACGCCGCGTACATGCATCTATTATTTAATCGAGCGTTTATTTACGCTTAAACTTCTACTTTTATTCATATTTAAAATGCGAAAAAACTTGGCGAAATCACAATAAACAACCACGCACCAACTCTGCAGACTGGCACAAATGCCACCTTCGCGCAGCTCCGATTGTTTTTTTACAAGTTAGTATGGCAAGTTACATATCAAAATGCTCGGCTGCTCATTGGCTGTAAGTTTTGAGTGTCAGTCACAGTGTCCAATCAAACTGGTAGATTCTACCAGGGTTTGGAGTTGTACGTCATCGTTCAGCTGTCTGTGACACTCGTTGGCTATCGAGGTGCCAGTCAACCCCAGACCCGTCCTAATTGGCCAACTTAGGTGTCGATCAGAAGCTAACACTTCCGTGTTACATGCGGTAGCATGGTTATCGCCGACAGAAACAAATTATGAAAACTGATATGATCAATAGAAATGAAAAAAAATTACGTAGCTAGTCTCAAGTTATGAAACGTTTTCTGGAGTTTTTGTCCCTTTGAGGATATATCGTGTGTTTTGGACCTAAATCGTTTTACTGGATTATATTCGCTGGAGCCTTACGGACACAATGGGATCAATACTGCTCGGAAATATTGATGTTTGACTTGCAGGGGGTCTTCAAAGGTAGGGAAAGTCAACTCTTAAAAGTATGTACTTCTCTGTAAAAAAAGGCTTTAGTGTCAGTGCTGTGGTTGTTGTGTGTCAAAATGGTTTATATCATCGGTAAGACGAGACTTTGAAGTTTCATTTGATGGGTAGTATGTCGAGATGTATAGCAGATGGGCATGCACACATTACTGTAACGTTTTTAAAACGCTGTTATGTCCCGGGACCTGGAACGTGTGCGCGTTAAGGGGTTTAAATGTCGAGATTCATCAAAATCTCGAAAATCGAATTTTTGGACGCTTACAATACATTTCCTATATTTTGTATACTAGAAAATGAAAAACTTAATAATCTAGTAAGTGGGCAGTAAATCTCCCAAAAATAGTGACTGGCAGACCAAGTAAATTCACAAGCGTGTGGGCTGTAGCCAGTAGTATTAAAAACTGTGATTAAGCCTAAAAACATAATGATTATAGTTTTTCTTACATTGGATGATAATGCCACTTTTGGTACACAAGTTAAGGCTCTTACTGTGCAGCGACTGGAGTGAAAGGCAGGCTGACATTTCTCTTAAAAGCTTGTGTATGAGATAAGATTGTCCTTTCTTTCTAAGGCTTGAAAGTGAACTAGTGAATGGGATACTTGGTCATTTTATTTTTTTTATTGAAGAAAATAACATTTTATACAATCAAGTCAAACTTAGACAACAAATGACTAGTCAAACTGGGGAAAAAAAGAAAAATCAAAGTTAAAAAAATAAAGCAGGAACAAAAAAAAAAGACAAAACGTAATAAAACAGAATTCAACCCCCCCACCCCCACCCAACTGGTCTATAATTCTTAACAAAAAATATTTTAGTTTTCTTGAATAAACCGCTAACAGTAGCTGCTGTTAAGAAACAGACAGTGGCTTAATAATAAAAACTATTAATTATATTCACTATAGGCTGGGTGAATGTTTCCATCAAAGTAATGGGAGTTTAATCTAAGAGCCCAGTTGATAGTTTAATTTTAGAAATCAATTATAAAATGTCCCATGAGGTTATTAGGTTACGGCAGTGGAGGTTAAGAGCTGTATATGCCTAGTTTGGTGTATTTTCTAATATGGTATTTGGAAATTGTCTTTATTTCATATTATTACTGTATAAACTAACCCGCTTCTCTTGCCAACCCCTGGGCCTGCATTACTCTCTAGCCTCTTTGCGGTTCTGCTGCTCGCGTATGGGGATGTGGATGTACAATTTAAATTGACTTCTATTTTCATGGGAGTTGTTAAATATGCATCAACGCAATGTATAACTGCCCGTGATCGAATTTTGTTTCTTTCTCTCTATTAAATAAAACGACATTTTTCAAATGTTTTGCTCTGAGATTTGTTAATTGTCTTTGCAAAATCTGTTCTAATGGGAAACTGTTAACGTTTTAATACGAATGGCATATCAAGATCTCCTTTTTTGTCTAATGTTATCCCCTGAAGATGTACTGCATTACCTTTCTTGGTTACATCCTTCTTTCAACAGTAATTTTGAGTTGTAAGACTGGACGGCGTTAACGGTTGTAGATATTCTTGATGATATTGTAAGTTGATGTTTTCATCTTTCGCACCATCACCACCAACTGTTTCAGCAGAGTCTACTGATACGCATTTAACAAATTTGCCGTGTAACCAATTGACAATTTTCGCATTTGACTTCATCATTTCTCGGTGGTAGGATTGCCCATGTACTCATTTTTTTATGTTGATAACCCTTTGTGATAAAATTCTTCAATAAAATTTGGACATAATACGTCTTCTTTAATTGGGGTCTTAAAGTGAGGAAAACGTTAAAATGTATAAGAGCTGAGAGTGCAGGAACTGTGTCTGACAAAAGGATTTACACAAATGAGAGTTGAGAGGACTGTGGTCTTGTTTGAAAATATTTGAGAGGAGGGTATGACTTGAAAAAATCTCAAGGCGAAAGTCTCATCTTGCAGGAGTTGGAAGAAATCTCTCTCCCATAAAGTCTCGTCTCCAAAAAGTCATCGCATTGAAGGATTTTTTTATATAATAGAGAGATATTTTTGTATATCTTGTTTCTTTTTATATTGGTACAATTGATATGATACCGCATTTGTGCTGAAAGGGTATAGCAGCAAGTCGCATTGTTACAAAAACATAGTATTCTGAGGAAAACATAAATCTGAGATTTGCTTCTTCTTCTTCTTTCGGCTGCTCCCGTTAGGAGTCGCCACAGCGGCTCATCTTCTTCCATATCTTTCTGTCATCTGTATCTTGTTCTGTTACACCCATCACATGCATGTCCTTTCTCAACATATCCATAAACCTTCTCTTAGGCCTTCCTCTTTTCCTCTTACCTGGCAGCTCTATCCTTAGCACCCATCTCCCAGTATACTCATCATCTCTCCTCTGCACATGTCCAAACCAACACAATCTCGCCTCTCTCTCGTCTCCCAACCGTCCAACTTTAGCTGACCCTCTGATGTACTCATTTCTAATCCTATCCATCCTTATAATACATTGTGATGGATGGCGCGCATGGAAAGATCCCTGGTGGAAGCTACAGAACCCGACAGTTCCCAGCATGCCGGTGTCCATACAGATGGTGTTGCCCAGGGATGTGGCCACCTAGTGTGTTGCAGGAGTATGTAGCCCTGATGGGTTGTGTCTCAACCCAGCCGGGATGCCAGCCTATCCACTTTCGCACTGGCATCTTCTACTTGTCTCCTGGCTAAGGTAGGACAATCCTTCTCTTCCTTCTCATGTCTTGAAAGGGCTAACCTTCAATCCAGGTAAGGAACCTTGCCCCCATCCTGGTTGGGACGCCCACCCAATTGTTTGACATCCATCACAGTATACAGAACAAAGTTAATGTTTCATTTTCTACAGTTGCTAATTCCAAAATGCAGCATATTGTCAAAGAAAAAAAAGGTTTCAAACACCTTAATTAGTGAAAAATGAGATCCAAATATGAAAAAGTCATTGACATTTTTAAGACATCCAAAGAAAGTTTAAAAGCTATTAAGAGACAAGGGCCTTGATTATTCATTTGTAACACGAGGCAAAAGGTTTAATAGATGCCTGTCTTCTCTTATTGTCTGAAAGTGGAGGTGTGCAGTAATGTATAAATTACATTGACCTTTACTTCTCTCATTATTTGCGATGCTGATTGCAATGGAAGGTGAAATAGCAATAGCTGTTTTCAGTACAAAATAAACAAATCTATTTTATGTAACATCTTACACAGCAGATTCCATCACAAGCAACTGCAGTAAGCAAATGCGATTTCAGTACAAAGCAAAACCGGATATTATGATTTTATTTTTTATCCAATGCCACGTATAAGTATTCAGACAGCTGTGATTATAAAACAATGCATGTTTTGGACTGTTCTGTGATCTGCTCATTTGGGAAGCAAGCAATGCATGCCGAGTTGGCAAGATATCATTAGTAATATTTTTGTAATGTTATGCAGAGTTACGTTCATCAGGTATTCATATCCGTGTTATTTTAGAAGGTGATTTGCAATGTTCTGTTTTTAAACAGAGACTTTCACAGACTGAACAGCCTTCTGCAATGAGAGAGAGTGAAGGTACATCAATGTCTTCAGAAATGCAGCAGCTACAAAACCGCTTCACTTCTTTGCTGAATAACCTAAAGAGAAATTCTAAGGTAAGCTTTCCTGGTTACATTGGACTGATGTTATTGTGTTGTTCACTTTAAAAGGTAACTGTGGTGAGACAGGTTTGGATGCACAGCTCAGCTCAGCTCCTGATGTATTTGTATTAGTGATGTTCATTAGTTGTGCTTTTGGAACAAGAACCGGTGAGTTGCAGTGACAAAAAGGTTTTGTCCCAGTTCAGCTTTTGCCAACAAACTCTGTGGTCATCCAAAAGGACTGCCAAATGCCTGTTATCTAAAAACAGGTAAACATTGGTTTTTCCAGGGCATCTGTAGCACCAAATCATATGGGGCACTTGCCAGTAAGAATAAGGAATCTTGCAATTTAACTGTCATAAATGGATCATTTAAGTTCTTGAAAGTTCTTTTACAGCATTTATTGAACCTTTGTCCAGTCCATATCTAGTTAAAAAAGGAATATATGTACTAAGTGATATATACAGGGTGGCCCATATTTATGCATATGACGTTTCACAGGCTGTAGCATTTAAATTACTGCGTGAAATGTATCGAAAATGGCATCACTGTGTAGCCTGAGAATGGGAGTAATGATGTCCTGGAGCGGGCAACCCCTGCTGTGTTTGAATACAGAATGTTACATTATGTTACTTGATAATAACATTGGTAGTTTGACGACAATAATGCCTTTTCAATAATATACTCTACACACACACACATTATATATATATATATATATATATATATATATATATATATATATATAGCGAGATAGATACTTTATTAGATACTTTATTAATCCCAAGAAATTCACATAATCCAGCAGCAGTATACTGATACAAAGAAACAACATTAAATTAAATAGTAATAAAATGAAAAAATTTAAATAAATATATATATATATATAGTGGACCCTTGACTTACAAACTCAATTCGTTTGCGAGGGCTGGTTGTAACTCAAGACTATTTTTCCCATAAGAAATAATGGAAATACCCATAATGCGTTCCGAACCTCCTACAGCAACACTTCCTTAACTTTTTCATAGTAAAAAAGGGTTGTATAATGCGCATAATTTACCAAAATTACCAATAATTTTTCTAATGTACTAACCAAAAAGTCCCTGGCCTACCAGAAACAACAATTTCATACTGTACTCACCATTTAAGTTAACATCTTTGGCTTGCAGGAAGGGAGGAGGAGGAGGAGAATGAAATGGAAGGTGATTATTGTTTGGAAGGAGCTTCCTTATACAAATCTTTTCTTTGTAAAATTGTCGAGACAGTGGATTTCGACATGCTGTACATATTAGCGAGATCAGTCACACAAATGCCACTCTCATATTTCTGCACAATTTCCTTCTTCGTTTCGATTGTGATTGCTTTCTTTACCTTTCTTACCTTCTCTTCCTTCCTTAGCAATTATTGAAATAAATTATATAAATCACTGCACTGACTGAAATTACGTCCACTAACACATGTATCTGGGCTCCGACTGACGCTTACGAACGCTCTTGGCTGTTTGTTTACAATCGCACAAGCGGATAAATGTGACCGCATTCTGGTTGTAACGCAAGATGTAATATATAATAATATATAATCTATCATGAGTGGTCAGGGCTCCTGCCTCTGCCTTGGAAGGATCAGGGGAGCATGTGTGGACAGAGCATCACCTCCCCTGGAGCACTAGATGGCAGCGATACCTCGGACTCCCACAGGGCTTCATGGGAATTGGAGTTCGTTACAGACCTGTTGGAATCTGGGGGTACTGCCTGGATGTGCTGCAACTGTCCCTGAACCCGTGTGGGCAGTTCTTCCGCCAAACCCGGGAGTGCTGTCAGAAATAGGTCAACAAGCACCTCAAGCACTTCTGGGTGACCTATATAAGGGACCAGCAGACGCTACTTCGGGAGCCATAGTCGGGAGGAGAGGGACTAATCTTTCCGGAGGGGAGTGGAGGAGAAAAAGTATTGTGGTGATTGTGCTATTGTGCTTTGGGACTGTGTTGTGCCTGTGGGAATGGGGAAGGCGTTGCCCACAGGCGAAGGAAAATAAAACATTTATTTGTTTTATAAGTGGGCCTCCCATGTCTTTCTATGTTGGGTCAGGTGTTGATATAGCACCTTTGTTACTATATATATATATATATATATTACTATATATATATATATATATACACACTAGCCATGTAAGCCATGCTGTAAAAAGCCCAAGGTCCTAGAAACTATTGAAATCTTCAGAAACAAAATTGAAATTTAGAGATGTCAGGCCATTGAAAGGAACTACTCTGGGTGTCTCTGTCCTAGGAGGATTTGTTTTGCCGACGTGCTTGCATCGTTTGTGCACTAGCAGCAGGAGGAAAAGTAAAAGGGATACCGTTTTGCCGATGATAGCGGCTAAGCGACTTTGTCTTTCTTCTGAGGTTTCGTTTTACTGACGTGCTCGCCTTGCTTGTGTTATTAGCGGCTAAGCGTGTTTCTGTTTCTTTGGAGGCGGAGCCCTCACCCCAATTCCACTTCTCATATAAAATGACCACAAGGGGGCACCACTTTTGAAAGCCCCAAAACCTCAGACACAGTAGTGCTCCACACAGTTCCAGGTTCAAATAAAGGTATTTTATTATTAATAAGCTGTCAAATGAGCAGTAATGACCGGGCACAATTGCAATTAGAACAAGTGTCCCTCTTTTCTCTCTTTCTACTCCTCCTTTGAGTGTCACCCGCACTCCCTGACATGAAGTAGCTGGCTCATTTTCATGCCATTCCCAGGAATGCATTCAAGTGTCACTGCTTGTCTTCTTGGAAACACTTCCGGGTCACAAGGAAAGCAGGAAGATCTTCTCCTGACAGCACCCTGTACTGGCACCAAGGGTCCCCGACAGGACTCCAACTCCCAAGCACCCTTGCGGGTATCCAAACTGAGAGGCTACCAGTGGACAACTGCCACCTGCTGTATGGGGGATGGGACTGCTTCCAGCCTCTGACATGTGAATTCTGGGCACAAATTTGTTTCTTCGTCTAGCCGGCCAATTTGTCTGTCCTCCTGTCTGGGTAAGAAACTATCCTCGTCCCAGGCCGGGTTGCTTGTTCTCCTTCTCAGACATCCACAATATATATATAATATATGTAATACAAAGTTCACTCATTCACTTGCTCACTCACCAACAAAATCACAAACATTTCTCATTTAATTCAAAAGCTGAAATTGAACAGAATGGTACATCTAAGGTATGAAGGAATATATCGGACAAAATTAAATAAATAAATACAGTACAATACTGTAGTGTGTAATGTGAGCAAAAATAAATGAATGTGTCACAAAATGTGAGCATAAATAAATGTGTGATGAAATGTAAGCATAAAGAAATGTTACGAAATACGTTTTTTGCTGCTTATTTATTGATTTAATTTTGTCCGCAATATTCCTCCAAATGCATCATGAAATACGGCTTGAAATAGATCTGTCATTTTCACTCGTCAAAGCCGAGAGGGTTGGGCTCTAGTACATACTGTGATTCTATTGGTGAATTATCTTCTGTAGATTGCGCATACCTAATTCAATATGTCAGTATCTGCCATGTTTAATTAAACAAATAAGGTTCAACGGTGGTGTTTATGCAAAAGCTTCTTTTTTTTTTTTTACTGTATATTCCTAGAATAAACATTGCAGTGATGCCTTAAGTCTGCTTGCTCACCTGCACTTTGGCAGCGACTTTCTTCACCTCTCACTGCATTCTTTCTCATCTCTCAGTATGCCGTCTGCCACTTCATTCCATCACTGACCCATTTTTCTCCGTCAGGCTGTTCAATTAAATTTCTGACTTGGCCACATGGTACTGTGTGCTGTGCAGAGAGAAAAACATATGAAAAATAATAAGGCAGATTTCTGGGAAATTAAAAATGTCGCTGTCTTATCTAATAACTACTACTAGTACTACAAATGATGCATTAAATTAGAAGAGCTAATTATCTTTAACCTAATTGAGCCTGAATATATAAAGCAGACATAGTCCTGTGTAACAGGGTCCTTGCGTATCAAGTCTTTTCTGTAATTATTATTCTGTCATTTCAAGAATGCATTCTAGTTTAATTCATTCAGAAACTTGCATATTGTTTTGCAGCTTTGAATTTCCTCTTGGGCACCATTGATACATCTGGACTCTGCTACAATTTTCAGAAACTGTTAAAACCCATTTTCAAGGCATTTTAATACAGTCAGTCAACCTGATATATCCTAACACAGGATCACGGGGGTCCGCTGGAGCCAGTCCCAGCCAGCACAGGGAGCTAGGCAGGAACAAACCCCGGGCAGGGCGCCAGCCCACCGCAGGGCACACACTAGGGACAATTTTAGGATTGCCAGTGCACCTAACCTCCATGTCTTTGGACTGTGGGAGGAAACCCACGCAGGCACGGGGACAACATGCAAACTCCACGCAGGGAGAACCCGGGAAGCGAACCCAGGTCTCCTTACAGTAGTGCTACCACTGTGCCACCCCATTTTAATACAATAATTCCTTGTACTGATAGCTTTGACATTATCAGCATCTCTAAAGATGGCTCGTGTACCACCTCTAGGTATCTGTGTTCTCTGTCTACGACATAATCTATATCTTTAGCTAAACTTCTAGTGTTTGAATACTTTCGTTTGTATAACTGGTGGAGAGGATGTTACTTTTATCACATAGTAGTGAAACTTTAAAAATCAATTAATGAAAAGGTATCGCTAGCTAGGCGGAGGCGAGGTTCGCTCCAAAACGCAGCGGTAGAGCAGCTTCCCACTCCTGACGTCACGCGTTCCCCTCCCCTCAGCCCACAGCCTCTGTCTCAGATTAGCGCAAATATACCGCTCCTGCAAGTGAACTATGATACATAGCGCAATGAAAGAAGTCGCAAAATCAACCGGAATGTTCAAGCAAATTCTAGAAAAAACCTGATCTAAATCTGTTAAGTAGTTTTCATGTTCACTAGCTAAGTGGATGTAAGGTGTGCACTGAGGCAGAAGCGTGAGTGAGGAGGGAAACACTCCCCTCGGCCTGCTGTGTCTCTCTCGGATTTGTGAACATAAATTGGTACCGTAAGTGAACTATGATACTTAGCTCAATGAGAGAAGGCGCAAAATCAACAGAATGTTCAAACAAATTTTAGAAATAAACCCGATCTAAATCTGTTAAGCAGTTCTCGTGAAGAGCAGATTGACTGAGCTAGCTTTCTATAACTTCCAGCTGTCCATCTTACAATATCAAATCCATCTTCAAATAACAGCACTAGCGGCATTCATCCTATGGCCACTTAGGGATAACCGCTTGCCATTTAAAATAAGAAGAGAAACATCTGTCCGTGAGTGAGCTCTGTGGTCTGTGAAGCAACAGGCACAATAACAGAACTTCTAGGAATTTTCTAGCACAGGCAAAACATTGAGATTTACCAACACAGTTTAGATGGAACAACAGAAGTATGCTTGTTATGGAAAATATACTGCTAGGTAGGTTGACGAAAGGCAGTGTTGAATTTAATTACAGAAACCAGTAGATTTAAATCTAAATTAAATGTTGCCCAATCTATAAACCATACTGCAAGGTCAACGGAAACATTTCCGTTTGTGAGTAAAATGGGTAACGTGGTAGTTTTTTCTAAGTGGCCAGGTACAAATTGACTCGATGAAAATGGAGATGAAGCAGCAAGTAATTAACTCACAGTGTACTGTAGTGGGTTCCCCTTGGCAGGCTTCGCTTACACTAAATCAATCTCTCAGTACTTGCATGAAGAATATACTTTTAACTTGCGAGTTTTTTCCGTACTGCTCTACACCCCGTTACATGGTTAAGAGTACCAGTGGTACCTTGAGATACGAGTGCCCCAACGTACGAGTTTTTTGAGATATGAGTCGTCACTAGGTCGATTTTTTTTTTTTTGCCTTGAGTTATGAGCCAAAATTCGAAATACGAGCCATCAAAGAGCTTGTCGCTGCACATTCAGAGCAACTGACGACAGAGGAGTTGACTGAACTACAGACGCAGCAACATACAGAAGTTCTGCAGGAGATCGCTATCACGGAGGAGGTTATCTCTTCAAGTGAGGTAAAGGAAGTGTTGGCAATGTGGAAAAAAGTTTCGGACTTTATTGAAAAGAAACACCCTGAAAAAGTTACGACTGATCATGCAGCGGCGCTATTTAATGACACTCGGCTAACTCACTTCAGAAACATTCTAAAGCGGAGGACAAAACAAAGCTCCTTGGACAGGTTTCTTTTGAAACGTACCTGTGAATGAAAGTGACGAAAGCGTGGCAAAAAAGAAAAAAAAAGTAGTGAAGAAGAAAATTAAGTTAAGCCAAAGTGAAGTGAAAGAAAATCAACATTACAATAAGCTAATCGGCTCCGCCAACATCTGTTTATTTCTTTAGATTCTTTTTTTATGTATTAGATTTTATTTTGTTTGTATGCAATATTTGTTCATTATAAATACATTTTTCTTATGTTGAAAACATTTAACAAAAAATTGGGGTGGTTTTTTGGGGGCCGGCACGAATTAATCACATTTCAATTCATTTCAATGGAGAAAACTGATTTGAAATACGAGCATTTTGATTTACGAGCTCGGTCACGGAACGAATTAAACTCGTATCTCAAGGTACCACTGCACTAATATTGGCTTGGTGCTTACAAGAGAGAGAACGTATATAGAATGAAGTTTTGTTTTGCTTGAATTCTCCAATAGGTACTCATACTAGCTGTCCCCCGCGGCTGCACCCACATGGTAGTGAAACAGGACAAAGTTTAAAAATCAATAAACAAACAGGTATCGCTAGCCAAGCTGTGGCGATTTATGCTCCACACAGAAGTAGAGTGACTCGAACAGAAGCCGGTGTGTGAGTGCGGAGGGCCCTGCCCAGCTCCCCACTCCTGACGTTACACTTCTCCCACCCCACGGCCCGCAGCCTCTGTCTTGATTAGCGCAAATATATCGCTCCTGCAAGCAAACTATGATTCATAGTGCGATGAGAGAAGTCGCAAGTTCTAGAAAAAAAAAACCCGATCTAAATCCGTTAAGTAGTTCTCTTGTGAAAAGCAGACAGACAGACGTTGGATCATATATAATAGAGAGAGAGCGAGAGAGATAAGAGATAAGACAAAATGCAAACTGCAGTGGAATATTCAGGGCGCTATTAAATAATCATGCTTGAAAAATCTAAATCAAGGAAGCAAAGCAAAAATGTTTAAGCTCAACTCAGTTTAAGGAGATACAGTGAAGGCTTTTGCTCTTAACTCTTTGAGGGTGGGATATTTTTCCAAAAACCTCGGTTTTCTGCAAAGGACACAAAGCAAGGGTTTCACGTGGGTGTGTGCTGGGGCTTCTGGGTGAACGTTGCCATTGGCGCATTGGCTATCATGTTCAACACCACGGTCTGCTGGGCACCAGTCAACTGATGCCGGTATCTCACTTTCATTTTCCTTCTCCATCTCTAGATCCCTTGCATCAAAATCGAGGTCCAACGAGTCCGATTCAGCGATAAAATGACAAACGTCATCCACAAAGTATTTCGCTTTAGTCTCTCGCCAGATGTTGATGCCATTTTAGAGGTGGTTTGCTCTACACTACTCACGGATGCACAGTAAACCGATGTCCGATCAATGAAGCAAACCTTTCATTCCCGGACAGAGAGTCGAACCAAAATGTAACGGCGAGTTTTGTCACAGTTTACAGTTGATTACAAAAGTCGACATCTGCCCTGAAAGGGTTAAACCAGCCAGTTTTCCTGCAATTGCAGAGCATGATCTTTTGACCTCTGGTGAGTTCATCTTCTTTGGGTTTCACTTATTCATACTTCTGAAAACTTTTATCGTTCAAAACACAGTGGACTCCACTAATAGAAATAATTCTTTTCTTAGAGGTGAGCTTTTCATAACCCCTTTTGATAAGGTCTTGCACGATGCTAATTTAACTCATTTAAGTATATGTGATGTATTCATCAAAAGAATTAACCCTAATTTAGAAATGAAAATCTCTGCAGCTAACACAAGCTGAACTCAATCATGCAGTTAAACCAAGCACTTAATCCTCTTCATCATTCATCGATATCAAATTCGGTAAACACTGGAGAACAAAGACAAAAGAATAATGAATTGTCAGAGGTCGTTATGATGCACTTCTGAGCAAATCCTACTGAAGAGACATTTAAAACTTACAGTCCTAAGTTTATATTTACTTATTTGGCTGATACCTTTATAGAAGGGTGGCACAGTGGTAGTCGCTGCCCTGCAGTAAGGAGACCAGGGTTCGCTTCCCAGGTCCTCCCTGCGTGGAGTTTGCATATTCTCCCAGTGTCTGTGTGGATTTCCTCCCAGTTAGGTGGATTGGTGATTGTAAATTGGCCTGTGTGCGTGTTTGCCCTGTGATTGGCTGTTGCCTGGTTGGTTCCTGCCTTAAAAAGCTGAAATTGGACCCTGTGGGTTAGAAAATGACTTGCCTTTATCTAAGGTGACTTACAACATTGCGGTACAACTGGTTACATTTCTTTTTTTGTTTTTTCAGTTGGAGCACAGACAGGTGAAGTGACTTGCCGGTGGTCACACTACCTGCAACCTTCATTGCTTGAAGTCCAAAGCCTTAACCACTATGCCTCTCTGCCCACCAAATTGCAAAATGAGGCTTACACCAGTCAGGATACATTTCTCTGTATATAAAATCCAACGTCTGCCTGTCTGTCTGTCTGTCCACTTTTCACAAGAGAACTACTTGATGCATTGTGGTTGAGTTTTTTTTCTGGAATTTGCCTGAACATTCTGGTTGATTTTGCGATTTCTATCATCAAGCTAAAAATCATAGCTTGATTGCGACACCGATATATTCCTGCAAACCCGAGAGGTAGGTTGTGGGTTGAAGGGAAAGAGGTGGGGTGGGACAGGGCCCTCCCCACTCACGTGCCAGCCTCCATTCGAGTCACTCTACCTTTCGCCCCGTGTTGGAGCACTTAGCTAGCAATACCTGTTTGTTCAGCCGACGTTATAATCTAGAGATTGTTAAGGAATAACGTTTGATGTTTTTGAGAGAGAGAGCTGCTCATTGGCAGACATATCACGGCTATGTGCTCTTCTCCCCGCATGGTGGACGCTCTGCCGTCAGAGCTGAACACAATCGGATACAGTGGCACCGTTTGACCATGGAGCGTACCTACCTTCTGCTTGGCCAGAGATACCTTGCCAACTTTTTACATTTTTGGCAAAGAGATCACAGCTACATTCTCACCTTTCATAGCAAAACCAAAAGACGCCCTCGCTTACCAAAGCTATCAATATAAATTCTTCTCAGTACAAATTCTACTCGCATATAAGTCGGGTCTTGAAAACTGAAAAATCTGTCATAAAATCAGACCCCGACTTATAGGCCTGTTCAAAAATGCGACACTTACATTTTTTTTCATCTTCTTGCCTCCTCCGATCTCGCATCAATTTTCTCAGACACATCATCAACAACAACATTTATTTCTAGAGCACATTATCATACAAATAATGGAGCTCAAAGTGCTTTACAGGATGAAGAAAGAGAAAAAACACAAAATAAATAAGAATTAAAATAAGGGAACACTAATTAACACAGAATAAAAGTAAGGTCCGATGGCCAGGGAGGACAGAAAAAACAAAACAAAAACTCCAGATGGCTGGAGAAAAAAATAAAATCTGCAGGGGTTCCAAGGCCACGAGACATTCTACCTCACATAAATGACCACAATCAGTCCTCGTGGTATTCAGGGTTCTCGTGGAAGAACATCAAATTTTGTTGCAGCAACGCAGTTACCATTTTCTTTCGCCACTTCAAAGACTTTTAATTTAATAATAATAATAATTCTTTGCATTTATATAGCGCTTTTCTCACTACTCAAAGCGCTCAGCAATTGCAGGTTAAGGGCCTTGCTCAAGGGCCCAACAGAGCCGAGTCCCTTTTGGCATTTTACGGGATTAAAACCGGCAACCTTCCGATTACCAGTGCAGATCCCTAGCCTCAGAGCCACCACTCCACCCAATTTAAAACCAGCTTGATATTTTCTTCTGATCGTAGATAAGGGATGCTCTTACGATAAAGGTCTATGAGGGTGTGAGATACAAAGAACACAAAACAGTGCAAACGTCGCTTCAGGATAGTTCAGGTATCACCGTGTGGTCACGTAGGCACAATAAATAGAGAAAGAAGGCCACGTGCTCCGTGTTTCCTCAGGTGGCCATTAGCATATCGTAATCGTTTGGACCAATAGCGTGAGTTTTCTGCTTTCCAGTTATACGACTGACATTATAAAATACCGGAAATTATACGGTAAAATCAAGCCCCGGCTTATCCACGGGAGAACTTTAAACATGAGTATATACGGTATTACTTTTTATTTTTTTTATTGATTTTTAAAGTTTGTCCTGTTTCACTGCTGCGTGGGCACAGCCATGGGGGACAGCTAGTTTCAAATAAAATGCAATCAATAAAGGAGGCAGAAGAGAACTGCTCAAACCCTTGTTTAACACTGAACGGAAAACCACAGATGACATCCGAGATGGAGGCATTTCTTAGTAACCCTGTCAGCAGTGAAATCACAACATGGCAGGAGGACTTTGCTTTTTTTTTAATATGTCCCAATGAGGAGAGACATTTTCGTGTCCGTGTTACTCATAGATATTTTTAAATCAACTGTAAATGCATTCTGCTATTTTTCGTGTGTGAAATCCATCAACAGTCGGTCATGAAGAAGTGTGATACAATCAATGATAAAAATAAACCGTCAGACAAAGCCTGCAGAGACTACTTTAATGAAGCCTACTTTTTTATCAAGCACATTTAGAATAAAAAATGTTAACAATCCGGCTCTTTCTATATTTTCTTCTGCCTGTCATTTTCTTTGAAGCAATGTGCTGTCTTCTCACATGGCCGCTTTAAGTCAATTAAATTACTGAGTAGCGAGCAGCTGGCTTAGCGACTCCTTGATAACCATAGTGCTGTAAAGTGTAAAAGATGATTTTAAAGCTCTAGTGGATACTGGCTTAGCACAGGTGTTAATTTCTCATTTTGTTTGAGCTAATTAGCGCTCAGTTTACGAAGAACCGGGTCTCTAACAAAAATGGCCGTTTTATTTCTGCAATTTAAAGTTCAAAGCAGTTGTTCCTAGGACTGAGGCAGCAGCCCTCTGTTAGTGGCACTAAGATGGCGCTTCCCGGTGTCACACACGTGCGCATGGGAGGCAGCTAAAGGGCTTGAGTGAAGGCAGTTCGGAGGCATGCCGGGGTGTAGCAGAGTGCACTGACTCTTTTTCTCCCTTGCCTGTAGACCATCCCCGGGGGATTTCACCTGGCTCTCCTGACATCACTTCCGGGACTGAGCCAATGGAAGTCGGCCACACCAGCTCCAGTCCCTCTGATGTCACGTCCGGCTATGAACCAATGGTGGAAGACCACGTGCCAGATCCATATGACCTCACTTCCTGTCTCCCCCTTTAAAACCTGCCCCTTTTCCTTTGTTTCCTCAGTCTTGTTCTGGACTCAGTTGAATGCACTTCAGTGCTGATTGTTTGATAAAACGACCTTTTGCAGCCAGGATGCCACATTATACGGGTGGCTGCCCCAACTCTTTATCTGTCCATGTCTCGTTCTTGTGACACCGTGTAAAACTTTTAATTTGCACATGCATTTTCTTGACACCGCGTTCTGGTAAACTCCTCTTCTCTTTTGTGTTGTGTGTTCTTTTCCAGATTGTAGAATTAATGAAGTCGCCGTTAGGACAGTATCTGGACAGCCATCCATTCCTTGCCCTGGTGCTGCTGGTCTTCATTGTGATGGCAACTTTGCCCACTGCTCTCTTTTTGTCTTTTGCTGTTATATCGTTTGTGGTTACATCTGTTGGCTTCATCTTACTCGAAGGTAATGTCATTACTTTGAATTGGTCAAAGAAAAAAGCAAAATGTATTTCTTGTCTTTTTGTTTTGTTGATATCTACTGTATTTATCTTCTACCTAGTACTATATGATACATTTATCTGTGGCACACCTTTTAAGGCACATTACCACCTCTGTAGTCACCACTACTGCAGAGGAGTTGCTTGCTTTTATTTTATATGAAAACTGCATTACTATTTACCTTACACTTTTAAAATCCATCTAAAAACTACTCAGGTTGACTTGTGTAATTATGGCGGGCACACACTCTTCTCTAATCATCATTATTTACTTGTGTCCACTTATTGTACTTTCACCTTGTCTAGGACTGGCTCCATTAATGCACTCTACCGTGCCAGGACTGATTATCCTTCCAACCTCCAATCCTGTTTTGATTCAGAAAAGAGAGAATGAATCATGCTTTGATTAAGTAATTTTTCAAATGTGGAGATAATAATTTATTTGCTGTATTTTACCGTTATTGTAATTTGACGGGGAAGCACTTTGGTGCAGTGCTAGCACTGCTGCCTTACAGTAAGAACACAGGGGTTCACATCCCGGGTGCTTCCTCCAGGTGCTTCGGTTTCTCCCCATCGTCCGAAGACATGCAGGTTAAGTGGACTGCCGTTGCTAAATTGGCCCGTATGGACGCGTGTTTGTGTGTGAGTGTTCATCCTGGGATGGACTGGCACCCTGTCTACGTGTTGTTTCTACCTTATGCTCACTGATTGCTGGGATAGGCTCCCAACTGTCCTGCAACCGTGCTCTGTTAAGATATGTATGCTAACATGTTCAAATAAAACTGAAATCAAAATAACATCCAACAACCTTCAAAACCCATAAATATACCAAAATGTCAAAGATAAATGAATAAAGCTCTGATAAATTTATAATGAAGTTTAAATCATCACACCGTGAGCTCTGTTATCCTCCTCCTGACAACTCTCAGCTCAAATATCTGTAGCTGAAAGTGGCCACTTTAATATACAGTAGGGGTTCCTTCTGGGTTTCTTTGCAAAGGTCGCTTCCGAGGGTCAAAACCTATAGTGCCACCAGTCGCTGACGACTAGTGGTGCCCATGGACCTCCAAGTCTGGGTATCCTTGTGAAGGGCCAGGCACCTAGGATTGAGCTGGTCTGCTTGACCAAATAAACCAATAGCTTCTGCTTTGGGACCCCCTACTGCCATTATCTGTTTGTGGGATAATACTTGGAGGCTCCCAGCTGGGAACTGTCCTCAAAACTCTGCGTTTTGGAGTCGAGAGTATAAACGAGACTAACTTCTCCTGGCAGCAACCTCCGTATGCCCTTTACAGGAGATGCCTCTTCATGTATTTTATTTTGAATAGTTGTTGATAAAAGGGAATGGTAGGCACCAAATTGAAAGGTCAAATCATGAATGCTGAACAGGAAGAAGTTCTTAAATTTGGAAATCAGAGAATTTGAGGCACCAAAACAAAAGGCAAATTCAAGTCAGAAAATAAAAGATATTTTCATCTAAAAATGTACTTTACTGGCTTGAGTTTTTTTCCCCTAACTTCTCTGACGAATCAAGTACTTCTTGTTAATCTTTGGTCAAACACTAAGATAACAACAAATGTGTGCCACCATCTTATATAGGTATGAAATGATAATCAAGTTAGTAATCAAGTGACTGGCCACCAGTGCAGCATCCATAAAGAAAATGAACATCACCATGCAAAAACAGAAACAAAATGGCTGCCACTACCCAACAGAACAGAACACAAAATGGTGTGATGGCATTGCAATTATTCTGATCTCACAGGGAGACAGAAGATATTTTATGAGAGAGGACCCGGAGATGAACGTAGCCAGTAAAATGAGCAGAGTTTTGGTAACCAAGAATCAATACTATCTTTCGTCTATGCGAAATTGTGAACCAAGAAGTTTATATTAAAAAAAAAAACAGAAAATGTTTGCTGAACCAAAGAAAAGTAAAGACAACTAAAGAATTTCTAACTCTTGCTATGTTTATCCAATCTTGGATGTTTAATAGATGCACCCTCTGATCTGTAAATGGTGGCTCTGATGAGGTCACAAACTGCCTACCCCAGGATGCCTTCTGGGAACATTTCCATGGAAACCGTAATACTAATACATAGAAAATGGTGGTGCTTCTAATAAAAAAATGGCGTTGTATAGTAATGATAAAAAAATGTAGCTTTATTTAGAAAGCTGCCAGAAAGAGATAAAGACATAGTATGATTTATTTTGGTAGAAATCCCCAAAGGGTAGAAATACCCTAAACAGACAAGCAGATTGCGGAAAGAGGATCAAAAATTGCCTATAAAACATCAAAGGAAAAGCAAATTGATAACTGTACTAAAGATAAAACTGCTATACAACCCAGAAGTTCAAAAACTGAAATATTTCCTTTTCATGGGTACTGCAATTTTGGACCATTTTGATCACAATGTAGGCACATCATGGTGGACACACTTTGTAAAAATAAATCGAAGACTTTGAGAGGATGATCTGGTTTTGACTTAGCTTTATTAAATAACTTCAGATTTAGTGTTAACGCACTGTACTTGGTCACAACTAATAGTAATATCTTAAATGCATAATTGTGAGAGTGTTTTGGACCTGTTACAGTTAGACGGACTTTCTAAGGATGTCTGTTTACCAGTTATGTGAATATTATTATAGCTCCCTTCACAACAACACCGACACAGGTCGGTTCTTTGAAACGGGCGTTTATTGCTTGGGTTTGTCTTACTCACACCATCATGCCTCCACGCCGTAAGAACTACATGGTGAGTAATCAATACCGAACACATTAATGAATACACAGTAACTTGCGTACACACAGGATGAAATACAAAACATTTAGTGCAAACATGAAACAAAAACCATTTTACAAATAAAATACCTCGTTGGCCGCTTGTAATGAAAAGAGGTCCTTAAATCACTTTGATTGTCTATTTTAGCTTCAGACATTTATAGCTTTAACCTTAAATACAACATGGCAGAGCCTGGTGAGAGACATCTGCCCACCTGCAATCCATGTGTGGTATAGCAGGTCCATAGCTCATGTCAAAGGACCATTTTGAAAATAAATAATCACCGCACTTGCGTCTTAGCGAGGGCGGCGTGGTGATGTATGGCTAAAGTGGTTCCTGGGGTGATTTGCGGTGCGGGCGAGTTTCACCTAAGTGCACAGGTGAGGAGTCGTCCGCATCCGTAATTGTTCCCGGGAGCCGCTTATTGCCACAGGTGAATCACGTCCCCGTCATAAATAGAAGGCTAGGAGAAAAAAAAACTTCTAAAAGAGAAAAAGATTTTGGAGGTTGTGGGAGTGAGGAAGAAGGCAGGAAGCTGGAGGAGAAAGCAGGTGCAAGAGAGAGAAAGAGCGCGCAAGCGCTTGCAGGCAGCTAGACTGAAGAGCCCCTCATGAGCAGTGCATGGCCGACACTAGAGGAGGGGCAGTTGGAAATGGTCGCTCCAGCTGAACGATTTCTAGGAGCTGGAGTGACTGGTAGTATGGATGACTCCCCGTGGAAGGCAATGGGAGTTGTGGAGTCTTGGGAAGGTGAGCCTCAGCGTTAGCGACCTGGCCATCGAGGTACCCAAGTCTCGATCCGGTAAGGTAGCCGTGGAGCCAGGGAACGGAAGGCAACCGGACAGTAGTAAGGTCAGCTGAAGGAAGGGCGACTCCCCTGTCGAGAAGCCCGTATGGGAGAAGCAGGAGAGCCGCCACATAAAGGAAGTCACGGGGCTTTGTGTTTTTAAAGGGACTGCTTCCAGCATTGTTTTAACCTCGTTTTAAAGGATTGTTTTTTTCTGTTGGATTTTAACCTCCACTTCACTTCTGTTTTAATGGATTATTTATTTAAAGATTTGATGCACTGCACTATGTTGGTGTTTGAAGACTTGTTTTTGTTTGTTGTTTTTAAATAAAAGCACTTTGCACTTTTGCACCATCCCCTTGCTCTATTTCTTGTGCCTCACTGCCGAGCTCATCGGTAACATTACTGACGGTGACGGGTTCAAGGGCTCCCGGAAGCAAGATGGGAGCATGGAGCAGATCCCGCATCATCACACCATGGGGCAGGTCTTTCTCTTGTTCTCCCGATAACTCCTAAGTGCGTTCTCGCGAGACACATTACTTTACATGCATACTGCATTATCTTAAAGTCACTTAACAACAACAAACGAATTGTAACATGTACTGTAAATTTGTAAATTTACTATACACATCATTTTTTAAATTTAGATTTGTTTAAACTTCAACTATATATTTTTGAAGTTATGTAACCCATCATAAATCAATTATCTGCACCATGAACTTCATATTAAATATCAAATTCAGTCATGAAAAGGATTCATGGCCCATTTTAGGATTAAACATAAGATCTCCTCCAGTTGTTATACTGGAGACCGTCTCAAGGAATCTACTGAAGGTCATGTCTAAATTATTCGGCTGTGTACAAAAATTGCTTTGTTTTTGATGCACACCAGTTCATCAACCAGCATCTAAGGGAATTGAATCTGCTATAGACCACTGCTTTTCAAGCTCGGCACCTCATTCCTCCTTGGAAGAAAAGCTGATCTTTAGGATTGCATCATTGTTTTCCTCAAGGGGGCAATAGCTCCCTGGTTGGAAGAAGTTATTTTTAATTGCGGCGTTTTAAGTAACCTGAACCTAAATAGATATATTATAAAGAGGCGATATCCCTCACGTAGTGATATGGCTGTAAGAAATCACATAAAAGAAAATAACTTTGCTTTCTTTAATGGCGATTTACACGGCATAACAGATGAAAGGAAGCCAATGGCAAGACAATTACTGAAGTGGGAGTTCGATGTATACAGTGTGCCATTTCCGTCACTGCGCTGGAAGGGTTTTCACGATTGGATGACGTTATCTTCTATCCCTCCGGCTTCCTGGTGTGCCAGGCAATGTTCCAAAGCTTTATACCCTTTCTCCATGTGCAGACCCCTACTTAGGTAAACCATGCCATTCCAAACAAGGCAAAGAGAGGATTCAATTTCATGCACACAGAAATAGTACAATGCCCATTTTCATAGTTGTCCTTTTCTCTCTTCAAATGCTGGCCTAGCAGTTCTAAGTGCTGAGCCCATCTCTGCCCATGGCCTGTACATGTGAGTGGATTTATAAAATATTTTTTGTACAGAGCACAGTGACATTAAACTTATATTCTCATTACGATCATAGCCCCCCCACTCTTTTAACCATGACTGGTATCACAGACTTAGGGTACAGTGTAGATCTGGACAAGGAAGAACTGGCCAGGTAGTCATGTAGAGTCATGAATATAAAAATAAGGAATATGTATAAATGTCCAAGAATCCAGTTTCAAAAATTCGGATGCAAGTGTCAGTAGGCTTAGTGCTCTAGGAACCAAGTTAGCCAAACTATTCGATAACATTTCAGAAATTATTTACCGCTCTGGTGCTGATTTTTATTATCATAAAATAGGTCATTACAGTAGCAACTGACAAGAAGAATTCATAATTAATTGCAGAATTATGGTGTTTGAGGGTTCCTCTCTTGCACGTTTTGGCTCAAAAACTAATCCAGCATATTGTCATCTCATAACAGGCTTTAGTTTTGAGTTTGGTATTTTTTCCTTCCTGCCGTTTTAGCTCTAGACCGTCCTCAAGAAACTGTGACACACAGACAGACAGACAAATACCCCATCATCGAGATATCAGTGTTTTGGGTATCGTGCTACCCTAAAATTTTGAGACTCGTCGAAAACTGGAGATCAAAAATGTTGACAAATCTAAAGCTTTCGCTCCTCTCTCATAGACGATGGGTTATGGTGGGGTGGGTGCAAAGTCTAAAAGCAAAGGTCAAGAGCACAGGAAGTCAGACAAGGCTCAGGCAAAGGTATCCATAACACAAAGCAAAAACAGAAGGGCAATATCAGAAACACTAAACTCGGGAGCAAAATGTAACTAAAGGCTTTCATAATAGCAACATGAACAATGCTAGCCGGACTCCCTCTTTTGTTTCTCTTTGAATCTGCAATCTTGTCTTATCAGCCCAAATTTCAAAACTAACCAACACATGAGGATAGGATAGACCAAGGAAATCATGAAACATAGGGAGAGTGTGTGGGGTGGAGGCCAGACCGGATACGGACATCTTTCTATAATTTTAGTGAGGGTGCAGACAATTTTAAGCTCCTGAAATTTAAACTCGGTATAAGGCTCTCTGATGCCAGATTCATAGCACCCCCGAATGAGGCACATTACGAGAATTGTGAGGGAACGTCAGTTATGGCACTACGGCCATATGGCGCGTTTCCCCAAGGGTGACCCAGCTTGTAAGATCCTCATTGTTGGGGACCCGAGTGGCTGGACCAGGCCAAGGGGTCGCCCACGTAACATCAGGCTGTGGCAGACAGAGGGTCATTTCTGGAGGGTGGGACTGAACCGCGTGTCTGCCTGGGGGGTTGCCAACTGGGACCTCGAGTTGTTATCGTCGTGGAGTGGGTGCGGCAATGCACTATACCAGTGCATGCTCCCCAACTTGACTTGACTTGATGGCAGATTTTAGGGAGACATTTTACTTCTACTGCTGGGTTTTGTGTGCATAGCTTGAAATTTCAATATTCCATAACAGGAAATTGAAAACATGGTATTGAGAAGTACACGGGGTACGGAAACTGTAGTGGGCAAATAGTGTAGCGAAGCAATTAGAGAAGCTGAGAATGTTAGGGTAGTCAGCATGATGTATTGAATACAAGTCAAGGCAAGTTATTCTTGCACTTGTAATAGAATCGGGCACAGAATGTGCTTTGCTGACGTTAAATAGGATTTCTGTTTAATGGGTAATTTATCAGGAGCAGCCATGGACTTCTCAAGGGGAGCCAGGTAGGAGAGACAGAAGAGGTAAAGCATCTTCTGTTTTATGAATTCTAAATGCCCAGTTAGACAGCTGTAGGTCAGAAAATGAAACACCAGTGTTGTCTCATGCTTGAATAGGAACTTGAGTGTACTCCCACTTCAAATAAACATAAATAAAATCTCTAAAATGAGCGATTTCACATCAGACCAATACAATGGAGAACGGTAAAGGGTAACTGTGGCACAGATACATTTAAACAAGGGACACAGTTCATTATTAAAATTGCTAAGGGAGTGTTGTGAGCTCAGAGTCCCAAGCACGCAAGTCTCAAAACAGTTCCAAAAATACCCGCTAAAGGGGGAAATCCTGTCAAAACCCCCCAGCTAGATACAAAAAAGGGCCATGTTAAAACCTTATAAAACAGAAAATTGATTTTCAAAGGCTGTGTTAAAGTTCTGTAGAGCACCAAAGATACAAAAACGAGCTGCCAGCGAAGAGATCCAAGGCGAATAAAAGCCTCAGTACAAAATCCGAGGAATGTTCAAAATACAGAACAAAAGGTCAAAAGTCCAGTAAATCGCTAAGCACATGAAAATCACAAAAAGCGCAAGATCTCCCCACTCCTCAGTGCATTTTAAAATGAACCACGAGGAACTGTGGGAGACCCCCTGGATATACAGGGAGGAGTGCAATGCTTGGCAGGTGGCACTACCTCTTGGGAGACCAGCCATAAAACACATAACATGGGCAGTTTCAAGACATTGAAAAAAAAATGAAAAAGAAAAGTAATGGATATAATCAATAAAAAGAACATTAACAGTAAAAAAAAAAAATCAAAAATAAACTAATCAGACATAAACCAGGAATTTGAACCCCTCACCTAGGGGACTGAAATATAACACTTGAGACTGAAAGGTAACAGTCAGGTGTGACCATGAGTAGAACAATCGTGATTTTTTTTTTCTATTTCATATCTTCTTTGCTTAAAAGCTCCCCCTTCTTCCATAGAGTAGGGTTATTTTTTTAGCTTTCCTTCCAACTCACAGGAGATCTGCTGGGACAGAAGTTCTTTTATTCTCCTGTCTGCCAGTAATGGTTGGTAGGTCTGGAATTTCCAAAATCCTACCCCTAAACTCTATTTCATGAAAGTACCCGTTGGTCCAGAAATGTCAAGTCAGTTAGTCATTTTCTAACCCACGGGGTTGTGGGAGTCCCAGCTAGGATAGCACACAAGCCAGGAACAAACCCTGGACAGGGCACCAGTCCATTGCTGGGCAAACACACACACACACAGCCAACACACACAATGACCAGTTTAGTATCACCATTCCACATAACCTGCATGTCTTTGAAAGAAATTTTAAACACGAAGGAAATCCACACAGATACGGGGAAAATATGCAAACTCCATGGCGGGAAGGACGCGAACCCTGGTCTCCTTACTGTAGCGCTACCACTGTGCCACCCTGTCCAGAAATGTGTAACAATAAAATACAAAAGGTAAAGTGAGTTTCTAGATTCCACTTGTACCACTGACTAAAAGAGTACATTAAAAAGATGGAGGCCTTAGTGATGTTACTGGTTTTAAGCCTGGCAGTCATACATACTGTTGATATTGTACCCTGCAAGACTGTCAGTAAACAGATTGCTACAGACTTTTTTTCTTTTTAATTGTAAAACAAGTTGCCATTTTATGCCGTTCAAAGCGTTAAGTCTCAGCATGAGGTGGCTTATTAAATAGAAGATGCTGAACGTGTGGCAAACTAAACAGTGATGTTCTCTGGCTCTTTGTGCCTCTGCAGGTTTTTTTTTATTTATAGGTGTGCTGGTTCTGCTTTGTGTGCTGTGCAGCCTCTCCATCATTGCATTCAGCGTAACGGCCATTCTCAGTGCCTTTTATGTCTTGACGTCCAATGTTGTGAATCAGTACCAGATCCAACGGTAAGTAGGTCACAGAAATTACCCATTGACTTGTTCTCTGCCCTTTCAGATTAGTTTATGCTTATCTATCCTCTACTTCTTCGTCTTTCGGCTGCTCCCGTTAGGGGTCGCCACAGTGGGTCATTTGTTTCCATATTTTCCTGTCCTCTGCACCTTGCTCTGTTACACCCATCACCTGCATGTCCTCTCTCACCACATCCATAATCTTCTTCTTAGGCCTTCCTCTTTTCCTCTTGCCTGGCAGCTCTATCCTTAGCATCCTTCTCCCAACATACCCGGCGACTGTCCTCTGCACACGTCCAAATCAATGTAATCTCGCCTCTTCGGTTTTGTGTCCCAACCATCCAACCTTAGCTGACCCTCTAATGTCCTCATTTCTAGTCCTGTCCATCCTTGTCATACCCAGTGCAAATCTTAACATCCTTGACTCTGCCACCTCCAGCTCTGACACCATCTCCAACCATATAACCTAGCTGATCTCGCTGCCATCTTGTAGACCTTCCCTTTCACTCTTGTTGGTACCTGTCTGTCATAAATCACTCCTGGCACTCTTCTTCACCCACTCCACTCTGCCTGCACTCTCTTCTTCGCCTCTCTTCAACAGTACCCATTACTCTGTACTGTTGATCCCAACTGTTTAATCTCATCCACCTTTGTCAACTCTACTTTCTGCATCCTCACCATTCCTCTGACCTCCCTCTCATTCACACACATATTCATATTCAGGTCCTAATGACTTTCATTCCTCTCCTCTCTAGGGTATATATCCACGTCTCCAGGGTCTCCTCAACCTGCTCCCTACTCTTGTTACAGATCATTATGTCATCCGCAAATATCATCAGTTTAATCTCATCTGTCAACCTGTCCATCACCATTGCAAATAAGAAAGGACTCCGAGCCGATCCCAGATGTAGACCCACCTCCACCTTGAATACAGCCATCACTTCTACCGCAGACCTCACCACTGTCTCACTTCCCCCGTACATATCCTGTTCCACTCTTACGTACTTCTCTGTCACTCCCGACTTCCTCATACAATACCACAACTCCTCTCTAGGCACTCTATCATATGCTTTTTCACAAAAAAATCCTTGTAGAGAAAAAAATGGAAGGAAATTTGGGAAGGGCAATACCAAGGGGGAGAGAGAGAGAGAGAGAGAGAGAGAGAGACCCCCTTCGAGGTAGGTTGGGTGTGCATCAAAAAATGGTGTAAATACAACACACAGAACGTAACACCAGTGATCCTCTTCACAGAGCTAGATTGTCAATCTGTGTTGGCCACCTCAGAAATACAGGGTGCAGGGAAATGGGAAATTTTCAATTGATGTTCAATGCACAAATAAACACATTACAAAATATATTTAATGATGAAATGTATTGTACAGGATATGCAATTAATGATGGTAATCAACATTCATTCAGTATTTATTTTATGTTTTGAAGAAAACATCATGAAGGTGTTATCCATTTCTCCGTACATATTCTGACAGCCTGTTGTGGAAATTCTGCATTGCTCGATGTAACGTGTCAAGAGGAATGCCAGCGATTTCCTCTTCAATCCTCCTTTTTAGTACAGCAATTGTTGCAGGATGTGTGTGGTACACTTGGACTTTAAGATGCCCCCACAGAAAGAAATCACAAACATTCAGATATGGGGATGGAACGTCACTGTTGTATGAAACAATCGTCGAATAGCTGCCATCGATTGTTGGGCAATATGTGAAGTGGCTCCACCTGGGGACGTCTTTTTTTAAGGCTGAACCCATTTCTTTGAAATTATGCACCCATGTTGTAATCGCGTGAACAGATGGGACACGATCATGACATCCTAACTGGTAATGACGCTGAAATTCCCTTTGCGCAGCCGTCACACTATTACCATTTTTCCAAAAGGCTGTCAAGCGAACGCTTATTGCGCACCACTCCACTGCTCCATTATAACTAATGGCAAGGGGTTCTAAATGAGGTCACATTGGTCCCAAACGACTGCTAACGCCCCAGGGTCACCAGCACCTGGTACAAAATTTCCAGATTCCTTACACCACCCTGTACACCACAACAGTACAAACAACTTTGTTCTTGCACTGTGCTCCTCACCAAGTGAAGTTGCAGATCGTTGCAACAACTCTCAAGGTGCTGACTTCTCAGGACAGCAAGCAAAAGAAAATGATTAACTGTGTTTTAAAATGACTCACAACAACATTTAAAAAAGAAGTAAAATACCTAAGGCTAGAAAAGTGTTTTTTTAGCATTGTGCCAGAGTTCTGTGCATTTCTTTATCATTGAAGTTGAACTTGGACACGTAACACTGTTGGGTCAATTTTTAATGCAGCATTTACAGTACCGCTTCCTTCCTATGATTACATAGATGTCTATAATATCCACTTTTAGCTTTCAAACCAACATAATTTCATAAAGAGTATGATAATAAATAATGCTGATCAGGTTAGTTTACTAAGAAAGGTTTGAACTCCCGAGGATCAACAGCAGAGTGCACACCATGACAAGCAGAGGTTGTCCTAACTCTGCATTCTTCAAACTCATCCTGTCTTGTCCTAGGTGTAGTGTCACAGGGTGGACTTGTTTTTGAGATCATTTGTTGGTCTGACTGTGTCACACCCCAAACAACAAGAAACAGTCTCACCGTGCTTATCCTCGGTACGTCGGCATAGTCCAGAACCCCAGGGTTTTGTGTTGTAAAGGTGAAGGTGTCAGCCATTGAAAGTGGCAAGTAGAAATTGCTACTTTCTCCTGGCGCTGTAAATGAATTTACGGTGTAGTAGAACGGGATTTTTTTTTCTTCTTTTTTTTTTTGTCCTCCTGTTTAAATAGTGAATCACCCAGATGCAGGTGATGGGATTGATAGGACAAATTATCATAAGGGACCACGGTTCCTCAGTGTTAACCTTCCCCCTTTGTTTCCAGGGGAGCATATTTACAGTACATAGACACACAGACTATGTACACACTTAAATATCTTACAGCTCAATCTGTTATGGTGGGACATAGTTGTTTTGACATATGTAAGATTAATATAAACAGTGTTGTTTCCATCAAGTCTAACTGGTCAGGCACTTGTTTTCTTAATTTTCTCTCGGTTTTACGTTGTGAAGATGAAGTTGTCTGGCGTTGAAAGTGGCAAGTAGAAAAAGTGTAAACGATCTGAATCACTGCTTTCTCCTGGCGCTGTAATGAATTTGCGGTGTAGTAGAACGGGATTTTCTTCTTCTTCTTCTTTTTGTCCTCCTGTTTAAATAGTGAAAGACCCGGATGCAGGTGATTGGATTGATAAGACAAATTGTCATGAGGAACCACGCTTCCACAGTGTTAACCTTCCCCTTTTGTTTCCAGGGGAGCATGTTTACAGTGCATAGACACATAGACCATGTAAACACTTAAATCTCTTACAGCCCGGTGGGACATAGTTTTGAAATATGTAAAGATTGATATACGGTGTTGTTTCCATTCAAATCCTAACTAGTCAGGCACTCGTTTTCTTAATTTTCTCTCGGTGTAGTCCACATGTGCTGAGGAGCATGGTAGGTGTTATTGGGCTCTCCCTATTCTTGGGCCAGGTGAGTCTTTATTAGTCCTGTTAAGATCAGGATGGCCTGCCAGAAGTGGTGTAAAATGGCACTATAATTTGTAAGTACTTTTAACAGGAAAATTACAAACACGAATACGGTTCTACGCATTTTAAAATATGTTGTAGCCTTTTATGTCATACTGAAGTAGTACTGATGTTTAGCCTTTGCAGTTATTTCACTATCACCATTGGACACCATTGCATTGACTCATCTGGACACGGCAACATTGTGATGTAGTTGCTCAGAATGATCAACGTTGCTTTTAAACTAACATTTCATTCTTTATGAAATGGCTAATGTTACCAAGCGTCAGTGAATGAATGCTTGTCTCATAACAATTCTTTTGCATATTAGGGGGATTCAGTTTTTGAAGTTGCTGCTTCTTAGATGTTTTCTTTGATTAGTCAAGCAGTGCGTCATCTTCCGGTAAAGTAGCCTGTATTCCGTAAATGCTCAGAGGCACTGACAGAATCACCTAACGCAAGTACACTTCTGTGAATCTTAGTTAAATTTTTATTTGGATGCAAAGAAATGCATGAATCATCTTCTATTTGATGCCGTGCAATTTCCAATTGGCTCCTGATAAACAGGTGACCTACAAGTTTCGAGTCATTGCACAATTTTTTAATAGGTGGCATCTAATTCCCAAACTTTTTGATCAGACCTCCTACAGTGATCAGCTGTTTATGTAGCGTGACACTATAGTTCTGCTGTGCGGCTCTGCAGGAGAGCACTTTTCGGCTAGCTGAGGAATCGTTATTTTTGAAAATGAAGAAGAAAACAGCAGGAAGACTAATAGCTAATCCAGTTGCTATGGCAGGTACAGCAGCATGGACCGAAATTTAGAATGAGGAATTTAAGTTGCTTGGAAATCTGCTAAGTTTTAATATTCTGTTGAACATTTAAACGTGTTGATGGAGTATTAAAGTTAATTTCAAATATCATTTAGATTGTCATAAAATAATTCTACTTTATTCTCAAAAAAGAATGTTTTCTCCACTTTTTTCACTTTTTTTTTTTTTTGACGCTAGTGAGACCAGCTATGTTATATGGGTTGGAGACGGTGGCACAGGAGACAGAGCTGGAGGTGGCAGAGTTAAAGATGTTAAGATTGGCATTGGGTGTGACGAGGATGGACAGGATTAGAAATGAGGACATTAGAGGGTCAGCTCAAGTTGGAAGACAAAGTCAGAGAGGCGAGATTGTGTTGGTTTGGACATGTGTAGAGGATATTGGGAGAAGAAGGATGCTAAGGACAGTACTGCCAGGGAAGAGGAGAAGAGGAAGACCTAAGAGAAGGTTTATGGATGTGGTGAGAGAGGACATGCAGGTGATGGGTGTGACAGAACAAGATGCAGAGGACAGAGAAGATGATCCGCTGTGGCGACCCATAATGGGAGCAGCCGAAAGAAGAAGAAGAAGTTTTTACTGAAGTTTTACAGTAAAAGTGTAAGTTCAAAAAGTATTTGAGTGTTAATTTCAAAGTCAAACAGAATAAAATCGTATTACACAACGAATAACACTAACACAACATGAAACATAATTTACTTTCAAATTTTTACGTTTTACTATTTTTTAATATGGTTAATTACTCACTGTAATACATCCGCATCCCCATACATGACCAGCAGAACTGCAAAGAGGATATCGCGTAGTGAAGGCACGAGGGTTGGCGAATGAAGTAGTTGTTAAAAAGAAAAAAAATATAGATTACTCCCATATAACTGTTTGGTGCATTTTCATTTTTTTTTTTTTTTCTTTTTTACCCAAACTTAGTTTTCTAATTTCAATATTGTTCCCAAAACACAGAACTTGGGGAAATAACAGTTCACTTAATTAGCCCAGGAGTCCAGTTAAAAACAGAAGCTGGTTGGAACAAAAACCTGCAGCCACAGGGGGTCCCCAGGACCGAGTTTGGGAAGCACTGCGTTGCAGCTTAAATCTCAGTGTTACAGAGCCAGAGATCATGTGCCTCTGTTGGGGCTTTGCACTAAAAGCTAAAATGTGTTGCAAATGTCCTCCTTTTGGCCACACTGGGGATGAGGCCTTCGCTCTTACCTGGTACTGTATATGAATTCAGAGATGTTACTGAGGCCCACCGCATACATGGTCAGGCAGCTCTTGCTTTTCTTTGTCTCTCAGTTTAGGTGAGAGAGAAAATATCCAGATTCTCTTTGGTACTAAGTTAACATTCTTTAAGAGGTGTATTGTCAAGTAGTGAGTGGAAATATTGAAGAAATTCACCCTTTCACTGCTAAATTGTTAGATGATCCAGAATTACTTGATGTTACTGGAATTCCCTATCTTGGGAATTCAGATACCCTCCACTAACATCTATTGTGATGTCACCTTAGCCCTGCTTCAAAGCACAACCACGAAGGATCCTCCGCAACCTTTTCCGTATTTTGGTGGCATTTTTAGAACACCCTGTTGATAATTTCCTTCATCTCCTTCCATTTGGCCTCCTAGCTGTTGACCTCAATGAAGTGTTTATCAAGGCTGTGCAGTGCCCCATGTCTTGATCTCTAGCTCTAGGCTCTAGGTGTACTGGAGATGGTGGTCGTTCTCTTCTCTGGAACAGGCAAACTGGTCACAGCTCATCTGATCGAAGAGTTTAGGTAAGATGAACAAGGTTTGTAATCAAGGCTTTCTCTACTTTCTACTGATAAGCAGGAAGCCACAGAGATCAGTCAGAACGCTTCTCTCTTCCTCTTACGCCGGCCTGAATTGCGACTAATCTAGGTAGCCTCACAGTTTGGTCACATACTGGATGTCATTCTGCTGGATTTCTCCCCCACAGCAGATCTTTCACCTTCAGGTCTCACAAATTTACCGTCATTGACTGAAGCCCTCTGTCAGCATTAGCTTTTGCTGTCCTGTAAAGCAGGGGCTCCCAAACGTTTGGACGTCAAGTACCACCTGAGGTTCAGTGAGTTGTGTTGCGTACCACCCGCACCTTGTTGATAGGGAGGGAGAGCTGTAAGGAGGGGGAGTTCGGGTCTAAACCGCCGCGAAATCTGAATTGGAAGAAATTATGCATAAAATGAATGAAAAAATGTGTGCATGTACATAAATTGATCAATTCCGCCCCAAAACTAAATCCTGCCTTCGGCCTGTATGTGACGCAGTTACCGAAGACGAAATGGTATCGGCTTTGTGCTTAGATCTAGTGACTACGATGCGATACAGCGGCAGTGCACGTATAACAACAAGCGCTTGAGCGGTTTCTGTGAGGCAGGGTTACCGAAGACTAAATATTGCCGGCGTTGTGCTTTCATCTAGTGACCGAAAGCTCAAACAGTGAAGAAGTAGAAGTTGACTTCCGCGAAACAGAATTATGGTAGCGTTAAATGAACTAAATACTGATTCGAATAATAGGTTTTATTTATTCAGATGACGAAATTTCACACCGCACTAAATTTGGGAATCCACGTATTATTGTATTTATTTTTTATTTTTTTTGTTTTTATTTATTAATTTTATTACAATCAATACATAGCAATCAAGTTTTTACAAAAAAAAATTATGTGTAAGAACAGATCGATCCCCACCCCTGAGAGAGAGAGCAAGCCAAACGGTGTAAAATTTAAGGCTTGTAAAAATACCTAAATTAATAAATTCTCTGTGCTTTATAAACTTATTTTAAAATATTACTGATTAGATCCTGCCATGTTTTGAAAAATGTCTGTACAGATCCTCTATCTGTGTATTTGATTTTTTCCAATTTCAAATAGTATAACACATCAGTTTCCCACTGACTTAAAAGAGGAGAGTTTGGGTTCTTCCAGTTTATCAGAATGAGTCTGCGTGCCAAAAGTGTAGTGAATGCAATCATAATTTGTTTGTCCTTCTCCACTTTAAGCCCCTCTGGAAGAATACGAAATTTCACACCACACTAAATTTGGGAATCCACGTATTATTGTATTTTAACAGTTTCATTGGTTTTTGCTCACAACAGGCTTGTCATAAAGGGTTTTGCACAGATAAATTAAATTTCAGGGACCGCGATGCGTACCACCTGAAAGGGCTCTGCGTACCACAGTTTGGGAACCGCTGCTCTAAAGGACTCCATTTACATTTTCCTCAAACTAGATTCAAGGTGTCCAAGGTTGCAAGGTGATGTCCATTGGACCTAATCACTGCTCTGTCACTCTCCTTGGGTCAGATTTATTTATTTGGTATTAGGTACCCTTTATTAATCCCTGAAATTAATCATGAGATATCGTCTTTTCACGTGATCTTTGGAGTGTTGGTCAGACATTGTACAGCGCCCCTGGAGCAATTTTCAGGTTAAGGGCTTTGCTCGAGGGCCCAACAGAGTAGGAAACCCTTCTGCCGGTAACTGGATTTGAACCGGCAACCTTCCAGATAACAGTGCAGATCCTTAGCCTCAATGCCACCATTCCACCTGTGACACTATGGCGGTCTCTTGCACCTCACTAAGATCAACTCTGATGTGCTGTGTTAATATTCTCAAATTTGTATCCTGGATTGACAGACTTTCAGGCAGTGTACTTTTTTTGTTTTTACAGGCCTTGCTCCACACACATTCTGCACTAATTCTGTATAATTTGCTTGGCTTTTTGTCTGTATGTCCATCCTTATGGCGTCCTCCAATAGGGTAAGCAAGCCAACCCAGTCAAACCAACAGGTTTCCTATGAAATAAACCAACTCTCCCTTGACAGTGACACAAGTACTAATCCCAGTACCAAACCAATTCAGAATGAAATAGAATCCTGTTGTAGTTTGCACCCTGCCTGTTCCCAAAAGGCAATCTATTGTATTTGTAAGGTGTTGATTATTAAATCAGAAAAAGTATTATTCAGTGTCTATGTCTAGTTCGCATCATATATAATTAAGTGTGCTTTATAAGTTTAAATGACACTTACTTCTGGATGTAACCACTGGCATCTATTTTAAATGAAATGGAAATAGGAACCATTACTAAAAATTAAAAACCAGACACTGTTAGTCTGAGGTGACAACATCATGCCTGCCATACCACTATTACAATCCCCATAATTATCAATTTTTAGGAATTTTCTCTACTCAGGTTGACACTTTGACTCAAAACAGTTGCAGCAAAAAACCAACCCACTGACACCGTAATCATTGTGGCTACAAAGAGATGCAATGAAAGACGAGTTTCTTCAATACAGAATACAATCTTTCCTTTGAACCATGGGGCTTGGCACTGTGGGTTGGATGGCGTGACGTAAATTAAAACACATGCTGGTGAACACCTGAGCTTGTTACTATTTATATGGCCACCCAAAGCGAAAACGGTAGGTTTAATACCTTTAAACAAGCCATGGGGAGGCTTGATGATTCACATAAAAGTGGCTGTGCTGTGAATGTAGAAAGGAAAAGAGCAGCTTGAGATGGCAAAAGACACAACACCTCACTGTTCCATCTAACCAATTTGAAGCACACCTGCTACCTGTTCAGGGCTTTAACAGAAATAGACTGTCAAAGTTAAAGTAAAGGAAGAAAGACGAGCAGGGAATTGAATTTATGGAATGGTCTGCCAGTTTTAAAGAGCATTTGTGGGTGTTTGTTGTGAGGTAGTGTCAGAGGAAATTACAATTAGGAAACTCATGATGGAAAGAACTAGAATTTTGGTTTGCTTACAGTACTGGGTGAGTCAAAATTATGTTAACACTAATGGTACTGCTATGTATGTACTTATACTAGGGGGCTTTGCCCCCTGCCAGCTGCCGCCTCTCCGAAACTCCTCTTAAACGGTAATACGATGGGAAACCAATACATTTTTTTTTAACTCCTCTTTGCTCAAGCAGCTGCTGCTGCCCTCATACGTGATCTGCATTTTGCTCGCCTACCCTTCAGCCCCACCAGCGGTAGGCTCCTTTGTGAAGAGGGTGGCTGAGCGCACCCCTAGGAGACGCGGCCGCACCTCCGAAACCCCTCTTAAATGGGGATACATTGGGAAACAAGTAACAGGTGTTTTTTTAAACCTCCTCTTTGCTCGAGAAGCCATTGGCTTGCGGCTGCTGTGTGCCGCGTGATCTGCATTTCGTGCGGAGCTGCGAACGGTTTGTGAAAGAAAAATTAAGTGCTTGCAAGGTACTAAAGGTTAATAGTTGACAAAGCCATTTGCTATAATGGCAGGCTATTCATACTCGGCATCTGTTATCGGACAGGGTGCAGTAAACTGACCAAAGACAATTTCCAGTTTCTTAGGAACGCATCTATTTGACACAGGAAAGATGGCGTTTCCTCCTTTAGGGTCTATCTGATCAGTGAAAAAAATAAGAACCATTAGCGTACTAAAATAAAATGCTTAAGTAAACAATATTACGTTTATTTTTAAGAAATAAGGGAAAGAGGGAGGAAGAAGAAATTATTAAAAGCCAATAGAAAAAAATGTAACTGCTTTTCTGCCTTTGCAACGTAGAATCCACGTACTCATCTGTGACTGAATAAAAATCGAATTGATTGAACTTGTCCTGTCTTCCTCGGGGAAGTTGTGTACAGCACTTGAATATTCGATCTCTTTTCGCTGTTCGGTTATTTCCCCGAGTAACATTTTCAGATTGTTTGCGCTAATGCGATCTTTACTCTCAGTTTTGGAGACTTTCGAATTCGCACAGAGCTGCAAACGTTCAAAAGCCTGTAAAGCACCTGAATATTCGATTTCTTTTCGCTGTTCCGTTATTTTCCTGAGTAATATTGTCAGTTCGATGACGCGGCCGCTCCTCTTAAACTGCGATACATTAGGAAACAAGTAACAGGTGTTTTGTTCACCTTGTCTTTGCTTGAGAAGCTGTTGGCTTGCTGATGCATGCCATGTTATCTGCATTTCGTGCGGAGCTGCGAACGTTCAAAAGCCTGTAAAGCACCTGAATATTCGATTTCTTTTCGATGTTCGGTTATTTCCCCGAGTAACATTTTCAGATTGTTTGCGCTAATGCGATCTTTACTCTCAGTTTTGGAGACTTTCGAATTCGCACAGAGCTGCAAACGTTTAAAAGCCTGTACAGCACCTGAATATTCGATTTCTTTTCGCTGTTCCATTATTTCCCCGAGTAATATTTTCAGATTGTTTGCGCTAATGCGATCTTTACTCTCGTTTTTTTAAGACTTTCGAATTTTCCTACTTCCATTACTCTAACCTGCTCTGTATGTGTATCACGGGAATTGCGTCTGAAGGTTGTAATTATGACGAGACTTGTTTGTCTCGCGTGATGTGAAAGTGTCTCCGTTTTCTCTGTCTCTCTTCAAAAGATCACGTCTCATCCCCGGGAAAAAAGTCTCGTCTCGTGTTTTTTTTTTTTAAATAATAGAGAGATACAATTTTTGTGGACAATTTATGTGGTACATTTGTTGAACGTGAAGGGCTAACAGGTTGAGACATTCCTGTAAATCATCTTGCACTTATGAAGAATGATGGTCCTTTCTCAGAGAGTCAAGGCTGGGGGGCTGTCAAAAGGCAGGGCCTGTTAAAGCCCATTGCGGCACTTCCTGTGTGATTTTGGGCTATACAAAAATAAACTGTATTGTATTGTATTGTAAGTATGTTTTGTGAATAAATTGTTTCCGCCATTCAAATGTTAACCTAATTTTGACTCACCCTGTATATATGGTCAAAAATCTGGATCACGAGTTTATGTAGTCTTACGCAGCACGTGACGGACCCCATTCAGGTCTTTCCAGTTGAATTCGCCATGCTAAGAGCTGGAAGGCTGACCCTCGCTGCTGTGGTGTTTACAGACCGAGACAGAGATGTCCTTTACAGAACTGAAAGAACGTGTCAAGTTATGAGTGATGAGCAAACAGTCAGACACACTGCTGTGATAGGTAGTGGAAGTTGTAAGATAATCAGAGGGCTTCAAACTTGTTTGTTGTTTTACTGAAGTTTAATGAAAAAATACAGCTGGATAAAACATTCCCCCCACCCAGCACAGTAGCACACCATCCTGACAGGACCTTGGAACAAACATTTTTATTTATAACACTGACCTCTTGAGCACATTAAAAAAAAATTGTCTTTATTTTCTATTTCATCTAAGCAGTATCTCCTTTCTGTCCTTATTCATCATTCCTTTCCAGCTTATAGTCACAGCAGCACAATTTGCAAGGTAACAACCAATTCTGACCAATTACAGGATTCGCTCATTCACACTACCCCACTCGGGACGATTTGGACTCGCCAAATTAGCGTAACCTTTATCTCCATAGGAGGTAACCCCTATAGACGTTGGCAGAATGCATGGACGTCACAAATTCACTGTCTGGGCAGGGACCTCAGGATTCTGAAGCCGTGACATATCGGTGAACTAATAATTGAGGGATTGAAATGTTAGACAGAATTTTAATTAAATGAGTTAACTTCATCAAGCTTGTAATTTGTCCTGACTGACCTCTGCACACTCAGTACTGCAGTGACTCAGATGTACAGCAGAGTAAGCTTCTCAATGTTTGCTTCAGTTATGAGGCCATTTTGGACAGCTGACTGTCACTGAATGAGTTGATCTGGTGTGCCATTGTAGTCAAGCCTAGTGGCTTAGTGTAAATGTTGTTATTCTGGTATGTGTCAAATGTAAGTACTTCATTTACACAATCGTTTGAATTATCAATCTATCTATCTCTGTATTTATTTAAGGAGCTTCTGTAAGATACCAGATTTCTCCCTAGGGGCAAATAAAGGCATGACATATCAAGCAAACTGATTAAGAATGATGGTCCTTTGAAAATCATAAACCATTCATATTTTACAAATCTGTTATCATCTCTCCATGATTAATTATGGAATGGGTTGCAGATCTAAATAAGTAAAGGGCCTTTGTGGAAACTTTATGTGGATGGCTGTTTTCAAAACCAAAAAACAATTCCCTTATGGCAATCACTCTGAGGAACCACTTTGGCACCCCGAGTGCTTGACTTGGAGTGAGCCGTCTGATAAGCAGTAAGCCGATCATTTACTAGTCACCAGTCGTCAAACTGCTTGATCCCACCAAACTCACTGCAGCCAGCTGAGTCTGACTGCTGCCTTGGCACCAAACCTAAAATCTAAGGGTGGGTGGGGACCCCCATGGTGCACCAAGGCTACAGCTTTAATCGCATTAGTTTGGTTCCCTTTGCGTCTTTCTGATGTCAGCAGTCCATAAAGTCGGCTAGCATTTCATAACATTTCAGAGACATATGTCACATTCGCTCACACTTTGTAAGCTGTTGTCACCTCTGTGCGTGTGACATTGACAAACAGTGTTCCCCAGCACTTATACATTGCAGATTTTGCTGAAGCTCCAGAAATGTTTCTTTATCTATTATATAGTGCCTTACATACCTATCTATCCATTGTATAGTGCATTTCATATTTATGTATCTGTTATATAGTGCCTTTCATATCTATCCATTATATAGTGTTTTTCAAATATATGTATCTATCTATTCTATAGTACCTTTCTATTATAGAGTGCCTTTCATACCTATCCATCCATTCTGTAGTGTTTTTCATATACAGTAATCCCTCCTCGTTTGCAGGGGTTGCGTTCCAGACCCCCCCGCGATAGGTGAAAATCCGCGAAGTAGAAACCATATGTTTCTATGGTTATTTTATATATTTTAAGCCCTTATAAACTCTCCCACACTGTTTATAAATATTCCCCGCAGAGTTATACAGCATAATCCCTTTGTATTCTCTTAGATATTAGGTAAGATTCATTGAAATTATGTATATAAACACACTGTTTATATACAGTAAAACCTAAATATTATTTTAAAGATATTGAGTGTCTCCGATATCACATGTTACAGCCATTATGATAGACATGCCACCAGCAATAAATACGTACAATGCAACAAAAATAGTATACAGTAAATGTATGTGTACAGTGACACTAAACGTATGTACATGTACTAAGTACTGTAAGTAGAAAATTAATTATGGTTACTCACCAACAATGACACGATGACTTGTCCGATAACAATGAGTTTAATTTTACTGCACAACAAAGGAGAGCGTTACAGCCCTTAAAGGAGCCACTTCTGGTGATTGTGTAGCACTTCCGTTGTTCTTCTTCAATCCAAATCCCTAAAGCAGATTCCATCCAGACTACTGCCTTATTACATCCACTTACAACTCGTTTTGCACCCTGGTTAAAAGGACACTGCGGCCGTAGATCTGATATTCCTTTCCTACTTTTTAAATAAAAAGAATCGTAGCCTTCAACAAATCCAAAACGTTTACCTTTTCGGCAATCGTTAACATCTTTCGTTTGCACTTGGGCACGGCCCCTGAAGCAGTAGCAGATCGTTTTGGAGCCATAATGAAGGGCTTGACTATGCACAAAGATAAACACAAAAGAGCACAACTCTTTACACAGCAAAACACGTTGATGCTGAATGAGCGAGACAAGACTTCCTGGTTAACACTGCATTCAGCACGCAGGAACTTAACTGCATGCTCTGATTGGTTAGCTTCTCAGTCATCCGCCAATAGCGTCCCTTGTATGAAATCAACTGGGCAAACCAACTGAGGAAGCATGTATAGGAAGTAAAAAGACACATTGTCCGCAGAACCCGCGAAGCAGCGAAAAATCCGCGTTATATATTTAGTTATGCTTTCATATAAAATCCCGCGATAGAGCGAAACCGCGAAAGTCAAAGCGCGATATAGCGAGAGATTACTGTGTATCTATTATATAGTGCCTTTTATCTATCTATCTATCTATCTATATAGTGCCTTTCCCATCTATCAATCTATCTATCTATTATATAGTGCCTTTTATCTGTCTATCTATGTATGATATAGTTCCTTTCATGTATCTATCTATCTATCTATCTATCTATGATATAGTGCCTTTCATCTATCTATCTATCTATCTATCAGGGTGGGGCATTTATATGGATACACCTTAATAAAATGTGAATGGTTGGTGATATTAACTTCCTGTTTGTGGCACATTATTATATGTGAGGGGGAAAACTTTTCAAGATGGGTGGTGACCATGGTGGCCATTTGAAGTCGGCCATTTTGGATCCAGCTTTTGTTTTTCAATAGGAAGAGGGTCATGTGACACATCAGACTTATTGGGAATTTCACAAGAAAAACAATGGTGTGCTTGGTTTTAACGTAACTTTATTCTTTCATGAGTTATTTACAAGTTTCTGACCACTTATAAAATGTGTTCAATGTGCTGCCCATTGTGTTGGATTGTCAATGCAACCCTCTTCTCCCACTCTTCACACACTGATAGCAACACCGCAGGAGAAATGCTAGCACAGGCTTCCAGTATCCGTAGTTTCAGGTGCTGCACATCTCGTATCTTCACAGCATAGACAGTTGCCTTCAGATGACCCCAAAGATAAAAGTCTAAGGGGTCAGATCGGGAGACCTTGGGGGCCATTCAACTGGCCCACGACGACCAATCCACTTTCCAGGAAACTGTTCATCTAGGAATGCTCGGACCTGACACCCATAATGTGGTGGTGCACCATCTTGCTGGAAAAACTCAGGGAACGTGCCAGCTTCAGTGCATAAAGAGGGAAACACATCATCATGTAGCAATTTAGCATATCCAGTGGCCTTGAGGTTTCCATTGATGAAGAATGGCCCCACTATCTTTGTACCCCATATACCACACCATACCATCAATTTTTTGTTCCAACAGTCTTGGAGGGATCTATCCAATGTGGGTTAGTGTCAGACCAATAGCGGTGGTTTTGTTTGTTAACTTCACCATTCACATAAAAGTTTGCCTCATCACTGAACAAAATCTTCTGCGTAAACTGAGGGTCCTGTTCCAATTTTGTTTTGCCCATTCTGCAAATTCAGTGCGCCGATCTGGGTCATCCTCGTTGAGATGCTGCAGTAGCTGGAGTTTGTAAGGGTGCCATTTGTGAGTAGCTAATATCCGCCGAAGGGATGTTCGACTAATGCCACTCTCCAGTGACATGCGGCGAGTGCTACGCTGTGGGCTCTTGCTGAATGAAGCTAGGACAGCCACTGATGTTTCTTCATTAGTGACAGTTTTCATGCGTCCACATTTTGGCAAATCCAACACTGAACCAGTTTCACGAAACTTAGCAAGCAGTTTGCTAACTGTAGCATGGGAGATGGGTGGTCTCGTAGGGTGTCTTGCATTGAAATCTGCTGCAATGACCCGGTTACTGCGTTCACCAGACATCAACACAATTTCTATCCGCTCCTCACGTGTTAACCTCTGCGACATGTCAATGGCTGTAAACAAAGAGAAACTTGTAAATAACTCATGAAAGAATAAAGTTACGTTAAAACCAAGCACACCATTGTTTTTCTTGTGAAATTCCCAATAAGTCTGATGTGTCACATGACCCTCTTCCTATTGAAGAAACAAAAGTTGGGTCCAAAATGGCCGACTTCAAATGGCCACCATGGTCACCACACTTCTTGAAAAGTTTTCCCCCTCACATATACTAATGTGCCACAAACAGGAAGTTAATATCACCAACCATTCCCATTTTATTAAGGTGTATCCATATAAATGGCCCATCCTGTATTATATAGTGCCTTTTATCTATCTATCTGATATAGTGCCTTTCATCTATCTATCTATCTATCTATCTATCTATCTATCTATCTATGTATGATATAGTGCCTTTCATCTATCTATCTATTTATCTATCGCATGATTGGTACATTTGTTTCCTCACAGGTATGGTGGCCTGAAATAACAGTAAGGTCCCCACTGGCAGATTGGTTAATGGCCCAGTGTTGTAGCTATCCTAAATTTTCCGTTTCTGCCAGGTCCTTTATTTTTCCTTGATGGTTTATAATGACTTGCTGTGGAGATAAGAAATTTACCAGCCTCATTTGGAATTGACCCTGCCGTCTGCTCCTTGGCATTTCAAGAACAGCAATTAACGAGAATTTCAAATAATGAGCCATTTTCATAGCACTGTGTTATGCCTCGAGCTGCTACATCCAATGGCATTGTGATACCAGACATTTGCTTCACTTTGTGACAGATTTAGTACATACATTCTATTAAACTCATTTTGTGCTTGCGTATTACATAAATGTTAACAAAATGCACTTACTTTTCTTTCGATTTTGTTGTTTTTTATTTTTCTTTTAAGCTCAAGACGGATGAAGCAAGACACCTCTGAGAAATCACCTACTTCTGAGCAACAGACAGAACAAAAAAGTGATTAGAGATCCAATGAGGGGTTTATGCCCAGTGCTTACCCTCTGCCACGACTTCCTTCACAGTATTTTTCAGTGAAAGAATCTAATTTTGGTGCTTTTATGTGCCTTTCAGATTTATCAGCATTTATAATTTAATAGTTCTAGACTGCCACAGGAGAGGTTTGATGAATGTGATTAGGAATAATTAGCACTTTAACTTGATGTTTTATGCAAAGCCGCCTTTACAAGGAGGAAGAGACTCGTGCCTCCCCACCTGCAGCCCGGAGAGCAGCTGCAACGCTGGCATCGAGGATCAGAGAAGGAATTTGTGACACGTAAACAAATAGGATGAAGGTGATCCGGGTGTAAATAATGTATGATGTTGAGCTGAATGAAATACGGAGGCTGCCCTTCTTCTTGATCTCATTTTCTTAAAGGAGAGTGAAAAGTAAAGGTGAAAGCAGCAGGTATCGGGCATTGACGCTCTGTTCTCTATGTCTTCATCAGCCTGACTTGTCTCTGTATTGCAGGAATGTTTTTTAAAATGCATTTCTGAGTTCATTGTTGTGTTCACATAGTAAAATGAAGTGCCTTTTTTTGAATATTACCTGCTTTTTCACAAAAAAACTAAATAAATTCGGTACAGTTACATGTTTATTTTTTAATGATAGAATACATTTATGGCCATTTTGCCCAAGATTTTAAAGGAAACAGATTTCTTTGCTCAGCGAGGAACACTAACTGATTTGATTGATTTCTTTAAAACTGCTATAATTGTTATGAAGTATTCACACAATACTTTAGAGTTCTGTAGCACACTAAGTTTAAGATTGTGTATTAAACAGCACCTTACGTGTTAATTCTGGTCTATCAACTAACAAATGCAAGATTCCACTTCTTAATGTATTTGTAAATTTGACCTTTATTCGGAAACGTGTGAAAACGCTCCCTAGTTCTTACCACCACCTTTGTCTATTTACGCAGATATCCGAGTGATTGCTGATGGGCCTTCGTAGTTTCTGGATGATATTCACATTATGTTCCTCACACCAGTAAAAGACACCGTCTTCTTTCAGAACAGCCCCCTGCATAACCTGTGGTTCCTGGAACAGGCCAACTGCCGCCTGTGGTAGCCCCTGTGACCACAGAAAAGGCATTGTCAGTGCCAGAGGTGTCTTTATATTGACCGTCACACAAAGCCACAATACACTGAAGATTATCACAAAGTAACGTCCATTACCAGTTCAGAGTTAAAGGGGAGATGATGGACTGACCTCCCCAAACCCCACACCAACGTAGCAAATGCTGCTCACTTCAGGATTCGCTCCAGCCTGGGATCCTAACCACATCGTAAAAAGCATGACAATAAAATGAAGAGAATTTCAACACACTTACAAACCAGGCAGCTGCTTTTTTTTAGAAAAGGTGACGAGAACAGGTGTGGTCGAAATTTAACATCTCTTTATTATAATAAAAAAAATCCTGGGACGAGACGTGACTTTCTCAGAGAGACACTTTCATATCCCGCAAGATGAGAGTTTGTGCCCAGAGATTTAACCAACGCCCGGTGCCGGAAATAAAAGGTAAAGAGTAGATGACAAAGTAGAATGTCGTAAAGAATTTAAAAACGTTGGCACAATAAACATGCAGAGCAGGTTAGAGATAATGAATGTATGAAAATTCGAAAGTCTCCAAAAAAATGATAATTAGTGCAAACAAACGGAAATTATTACTCGATGAAATAATGGTACAGTGAAAAGAGATTGAATATATTGTTCAAATTTAAACTTTTAAGTCCGAGACTTGTAGATCATCTAATTTGTGTTGCCATCAGGGAGAAGTAAAGTGATTCTCCCCAATGAAGAGGCGTATCTGCGAGAATTAAAAGATTTGTTGTTTGGTGGAAGTGAAATCTACAAACGCTACAGGCAAGATATCCGAATCTACAATAATCAGTCTGCGTTCGCATCAGTCAATGCTCAAAACGTAGATTTACACGATTCAGGACCTTACTCTATGAGAATCTGTGGTCCCGCCATAATTAAAGCTACAACAAGTTTAATTTCAAAGAAACCACAATTCGGTCAGGTGTATATTTATGATCACAGAGGAGCGATGCAGCATAGAATCAAAAGAGTTAAACGTTCGGACATATTAGAAATTCTACAGCCAATAATGGAAACAAATCCATACGTCCAAAAGTATTGCACTTTACACGAAGTTAATCTGAAAAACACAGACAAAGAAGTTTTCTTGGATTTCTGTATGAGATACTTTCATGTCCCACGAGACGAGACTTTGTGCCGAGAGATTTAACCAACACCCAGGGCCGGAAATAAAAGACAAAGAGTAGATGACAAAGTAGAATGTCATAAAGAATTTAAAAACGTTGGCGTGATACTCATGCAGAGCAGGTTAAAGATCGCGGAAGTACTAAAATTCGAAAGTCTCCAAAAAAGGATAGTAAAGATTGGATTAGCGCAAACAAAAGGAAATTATTACTCAGATGAAATAACGGAACAGCAAAAAGAGACTGAATATATGGACATAGGTGATATGTAGATATTGTTCGGATTTAAAGTTTAAGTCAGAGATTTGTAGATCGTCTAATTCGTGTTGCCATCAGGGAAAAGTAGGGTTTCTTCGCAATGAAGAATTAAAAGATTTGTTGTTTGGTGAAAGTGAAATCCACGAACGCGAGCGGCAGAGACGTGAAGTGGCTGGCACGTAGCGCAGGCCAGGGGGTTGGCAAGCAGGGGACATCCTCTAAGAGGACAATTCAGTAGTCAGGCAGGAGAACAGCTACTCATTGTATCTTTTAGTGACTCCTCGGTATAAATGCCTTGGAGGGAGTGTTCGTCAAAAGCAGTCCGTTACAGCCTGCTCAGAATGATCAGAGAAACACAGAATTAGAGGTTCATTTTATAAATCAATTTATCAATCAATGCCTACAATAACTCTGGTTGGTTCATTGGTTTACACCCAAATGATTTATATAAAACCAGTAATGGCGCACTGCTATAATGATAACGTGCAGTGAATACACTTGACTTGACCGTTCCTAGTCTTCATCGTCTTTCTGTGTGCGTTTATCGTTCGTTTGCTCAGAGGTTGATGCGCTTGTTCCTTCCTGAGCAGCTCTTCTCTTCTCCACGCTCCGCTTCTTCTCTTCTTTCGTCGGAATCTTTTCACGTTAAAACTGATGAAGTCAGTGTTTGTGTTGCAATTTCTTTGTCTGTTTTTCTTCATTTTTCACTTAAGCTGGCACTTAAGTCTTCAATCTGCCTCAGGAATGATTTAAGATATGAAGAGGGAGGAGAAGTGACGGCGAAGGTGGTAGGAAATGAGAACGGCGCTCTCTGCCGCTGCCGAGAGTTGATTCTACAATAGAATAAAAAGAGGAATACCCTTGGAGGTGAGTCATCGCCCCGAGAGCGGATAGTAGTCGTCACGTAGTGTAGGAGTACCACATTTCAGGTCAATACTTCAAACGATTTGTGAGCGACAGGTGATTCAAAATCCTGGACAGACAAATGGACAGCCACGGTAGGGCATTATATAAGGAGATGAAAGTCTATTCTATTATATTCTAGTTCTTCTACCGTTTGAGATGAGACACCACCCTTGAAATTTCTGTGCATATAACAATTGTCCATTCTTGTTGCTTATAGTACATCTGCTGATTTCTTAGTCATCCTTCAGTACATTTTGTATATTACATCAACCTTGCTTCTGGTACATTCTTTATTTATGTGACCATCTCAGTATTTTTCCTAAACCAATTCTGTTTCAGTGTACATTTTGTTGTTCACTTGATCTTCATCTCATTGCCCACATTTGTTAACCTTTCATGCTATTTCTTACAGATGAAGGCTATGTTACCCTAAGCTTATTCTCCCACACCGGTCATTCAGTCCAACGAGCCTGCCCCCTTCACCTAGAACAGTGATGGCGAACCATTTAGAAACCAAGTGCCCAAACTGCAATCCAAAACCCACTTATTTATCGCAAAGTGCCAACATGGCAATTTAACCTGAATACCACCTAAAACTGAACACCAGCATAACCAAGGAGCTGGTGGTGGATTTTAGGAGGCCCAGGCCCCTCATGGACCCCGTGATCATCAGAGGTGACTGTGCAGATCTATAAATACCTGGGAGTGCAGCTGGATGGTAAATTGGACTGGACTGCCAATACTGATGCTCTGTCTGTCTGTCTATCTACTGAGCTTTTAGTTTAGAAAAGCAACTCCTACATTAACATCTTTTGTCTTAAAAGAAAAACATAATAGCAGAGCTTTCAATGATACAAACAACTTTTTGTTGAAAGGTAAAAGTTTGCATTCGGTATGCTTTTGAACAATTAATGTGCTTTTTGCTGTTGTATGCATGCTGATAATTTGTCTAACCTTGGCTCATACTTTGTAAGTTTGAGAGCAACACATGCAGCACTCAGGTCATCTGTTAGTCTGTTTCTGGTGTCAGATTTGATTTAATTCAAAGCTGAAAACAGCTGCAAAGCATAAGATGTTCCAAACAAAGTAAGGAAAGCAATCTCAAGTGCCTTCATTGACTTAAGATTATTTGGCAGAGAATTCCACACTTTAAGGATTTCATTTTCATAACTAACTGTGCTGTCCTTTGTCATCCCTTCGATCCTCTCAAGTGGTTCACGCAGGTCTTCCCTATTAAGCTCCGCCCCCAAGGCTTCCATTATATATTACGGGGTCGTGGATCAGGTGTGGCGATTAGCAACTCCTGGCAATAATTACAGATGCGGACGACTCCTCACCTGTGCGCTTAAGCGAAGACTGCCCGCATCACAAAGCTCCCGGAAACCGCTCCGGCCACTCTACCTTAACCCCCTTTAAGCCGCGAGTGCGGCAATTATCTGTTAAAACTGGCCTTTTCAATTTTGAGCTGTGGACCCGCTATACCACATCCCCTCCAACCCCACCACGGGAATCACAGACTCAAAAGGCTGCAGTCCGTGCCGCACCCTCAAGCAGCATGTGTGCCGCCCGCCTTACCCCAGACAGGAGAAGAAGGAAGAGCTCCCATTGGGCTGCTGGGCGGGTGATGTGAGAAAAGTCCTCTGGCGCGCGTGAAGAGGGGGAGCGGTGAGGGGAGCAGCCCGGCCCCGCATTCCTCCGGCTTTATAGTAACGAACTCTGTGCTCTGGCGACGGCGCGCGTGCCCACTGAGAGGGCTCTGAGTGCCCCCTTTGGCACGCGTGCCATAGGTTCGCCACCACTGACCTAGACTGTCTGAAATCACATCCCTTTGCGATTTTGAAAGGTCCCTAAAGTCCGGCTCTCCACCACACTGTCTGCAAGTCTCTGCAGTTCGTTCTTTCTAATATTTGTAAGAAAGCCAGTTTGGTCCATGTCTTTGAGTTCTCGTTTATTGTATTTATTGTAGAGTAACAAGTGGGATCTGCTGTAGTTATTCCTTCTGTAATTTTAATCACTTCAGTTTTGTCCCCACTCGACTAAACTTAAAAGATTCAACTCCTTGGGTGTCTCCTTTTACCTCATACCTTTTAGTCCTGGAGTCGGCCGTCCTCTGGAGCAGGGGGTCGCCAAGTCCAGTCCTGCAGGACCACCGTGGCTGCAGGTGTTCATTCTAACCCTTTTTTTTTAAATGAGTGCCCTGCTTGTGCTGCTAAGTTACTTCTTGTGAATTCATTTTAATTGACTTGCTTTTTTCAGAGTTGTTCCCCCTGAATTTCTCCATCGTTCCTCTGATTTGCTTCATGTCTTTCCCTTAAATAGAACCCAAGCAGAAATGAAAGGTGAAGTGAGGGAGCTGACAGAAGAGCAACTCAGTCAGGGCCTCAAACTCCAACCAATTTCACTCCAACCAGCTGCTTAATGAGGTGCCGTTCTTTAATTCCATGGCTTGTTGGTGCTCTCATTGTGCAATAGCAGACCTTTCTGAATTTGTGGATTTTCTCTTTTCTGTTAAATGTTCTTGGGTCTTGAGGATATGGACATTCCTAAGACCTTCATTGTTCTTTATTTTCAGATATTGTACTTTGGACAGCAGTTGTTTTGGCTCATTTTGTATCTCGTCATTTGGCTGCTAAGGAAAAAGAAACAATGAAGGGGTCTGAGTCTTCAAGATCAAGTCAATTATAATTAATTCAAAAGACGTGAATTAGCGCCATTAAGAAAAGGGTTAGAATGAAAACCTGCAGCCACGGTGGTCCTGCAGGACTGGACTTGGCGACCCTTCCTCTGGACTTTCTCTAGCACTGCTATGTCTTCTTTGTGATAAGGAGACCACAAGTGCACGTCGTGCTCCCGGTGAGGCCTCACTAGCGCATTATATACCTTAGCCTCCCTTCACTTGTACTCCTACTCTTACACTGGGGTGCATCCTGTTAGCTTTTCTGGATCGTTTCTGCACGCTGTCCGGATGTTGATACTGATGAGCCCACTATGGCTGCCAGGTTATTCGTATAAGGTGTGTTTTCAAGTTTCAGACTTTCTATACTGTATTCAGATCTGCTATTTTTACTTGCTACGTGTAACACTTTGCATTTACTTACATTGTACATTTCAGCTGCTACAAATCTGTCCAAGTCTCTCTATACCAAACTAGCCGAGTCTCCATTTTGTGCAGTTCCGCCTAGTTTAGTATTATTATAGCAGCTTATTGATTGTTGTTATTGATACTGTTCTTGTTCAGATTGTTGATGTACATTAAATAACGCAGAGGTCCCAGTACTGACCCCTGCTGGACACCAACTTTTAATATCACCTAATTCTGTAAAAGTTCCCCTCACCATCATGCTGTGCTTACTGTGTTTTGTACCCACTTACAGACCACACCTTTAGCATGACGATGGCCTTTCATGTGGTGTTTTATCAAAGGCGATCTTAAAAACCAGACAAATAATACCGTAGGCGCCTCTCTGATTGTATTCTGTTGCTGCTTCCCCTTAGAATTCCAGCATTTTCGTGAAACATGACCTTCTGTATCTGAACTCATGTTGAGTATTTGCTAACACTCCTCCTGTTCTAGACATGTGCCGCTCAAGCTTTTCCTTAATAATTCCAGTCGTTAATTTATCTGTCATGAACGTTAAGCTAACTGGCTTAGTTATACAATGGGATAACATTTTCCAGCTTCCAGAGGATAGAGTGTGTGCCAAAAGTTTGGAAAAATATGTGCCAAAGGTTTATGTTTGTACCTACTAACGTCTGTAAGCACTTGAGGGTAAGTGTTATCTGTTGCTGGTGATTTGTTAGATTTCAGCAACACGTCTCTCTCTCTCTCTTTATAATTTCCCAGTCACTAAGTACCTCCATATTGGCCCCTTTTACTTTTGGGAGGTTATTGATTTCTTAATGTGTGAATAAACTTCAATAAAGTAGAAGTTCAAAGGATTTTCTCTTTCACTGCCTGTGTATTCTAGCTCGCCTTCACCATTCCTAATACTCTGCACCTCCTTCTTGAGTGTTCTTTTCACTACTAAAATACTGAAAGAATCTCTTTGGGTCATCTTTTGCCTTTTCTGCACTGGCTTTCTCCAGATGTCTTTTATCTTTCCTAATATCCTTTTTAACTGTTGCTCTCATAAGCCCTATGGTTTGCGCTGGAGTTACTAGTCTTCCATGCCTTATTTGTCTCTTTTTTCCCTTTGTAAATTCCATTTTAGCTCCTTACTTATCCCCCTCAGAGTTTTCTTGAACTTCTTACTATTCCTAAATTTTAGGATGAACTTCTATAAATAGATAGATGAAAGGCACTATATAACAGATAGCTCAATAGATGTAAAAGGCACTATATAATAGATATGTGAAAGGCACTATATAAGAGATATGTAAAAGGCACTATATAATAGATGAAAGACACTATATAACAGATATGTGAAAGGCACTGTATAATAGATCAAGAGATAAATGAAAGGCACTATATAATAGAATGTAAGACACTATTAGATATGCGAAAGGTGCTATATAATAGATGGATAGATAGATTAAAGACACTATATGATAGATGAAAGGCACTATATAATAGAGAGATGGATGAAAGGTACTATATAATAGATCAATAGATGGATGAAAGGCACTATATGATAGATCAATAGATAGATGAAAGGCACAATATGATAGATAGATGATGTGAAAGGCACTATATAATAAATAGATGTATTTGTTCACAGGGGAAAATGTGGGAAACCTGTCCTGCATTATATGACAAACCATTTTTAAATGTGCTCCACGTCTTCTCTACTGTTTCCGCACTTCAAATGCTATGCCAATTTATCTTAGTAAAGCTCAGAGTTTGCCCAACTAAAATTAAATTGAACTGTTTTGCATTTTGTTAGGCATTCAAAAGAAACTACATGTTGAAATCCTGGAAGTGTTCTTTAATTATTCGGTACACCAGATGTCTCCAACTTGGTGGCTGCAGGTTTTCATTATAGTTGATTTTCCAAACAAGATGCCAATCATTGACACTAACAGAGCAAACCTCGTTTGTCTTAATTGTAATTCCTTCACTCGATAAGATTACGCACTCTTAATTGCTTCACACACTTTGAACGAGCTTCAGTCGCTCTCTTAATTTATTTCCCATTTTCATGTTGCTTTTAACAATGTGGTACAAGTAACAAAGAGAACCAGAAGAAAATGATGTGTTTTCATCATGAAATATTTGTTGCGATTAAACATTTGCTTTATCACCCTAGCAACGTCAGTTCTGTGGAAATTCATCTTGTTTGTAAAGCTTATCATAATAACACAGCACAGCATATAAATTGTACGGAGCCCCGTAGGTGTCAAGCAAAAACAAAAAAAAATCCGTTCAAATGAATTGTTAACTCGTTTGAAGAAATTACGAAAATTGTTTGAGCGGATTATTTGTATTTTTTCCATTTGAGTCGTACAGAGCCTCATTTCGCATTAATTCGTTTAAACTGATCATTTTTATTTTTCTCCCTTTGCAGTCCAGTTCTTATTATGGTGCCCAGTATGGTTTTCCTGGCATACAGTTGAGTGAACTGTAAGATGTGCGTTAAAATCAGTGAAACTGAAGAACAAGTTGGAGGTCCACCGCGGTTGAAACGGCTCTTCTGAGGAGTCCTGAAACGAGTTTCAAACACGGGAGAAGTTACAAGAATGGATTTATGGATTTTTCTCCGGCAACGTGACATTCCGGAGTCAGTGGTACAAACAAACTTTAATAGAAGAAAAGGTACGTTTAAAAATCTAGTCGATAATGGCACTGCACAGCGTAGAATAAACTCAGACCTCTGGCTGGCTATTCCACTCCGGTTCCGGTTCACTAAACTGTATACCAGGAAAAATAAATAGCTACTGAAATAAGAAAATTTTACAATAATCCGTTCAAACAGATTTTTATTTTTGTCTGTCACCTATGGGGCTCCGTAGAATTCAGAGGGGGCGGGGTTACGAGCAGGCACTGATCCAGCGCGTTGCCACGCCCACCACATGACAAACCAACTCAGGATCTCAGATTAGGACCCGAGTGCCAGCCATGCGACGGGTGACACCTCAGCACCACACCAGTTCAGATGGAATGGAACAGCGTGAGGTTTTCTTTATGGTGGCTGGAGTGCCAATTCTGCCATCAACCCCTAAGTTTTTCCCTGCAGGTTGGAGGGCCTAGGAAGAAAAATTAAAAAAAAAGAAGGACCACGGAGGTCTAATCTGCGCGGGTCTAGAAAACGTTTAATGAACAAATTCCTGCAAGTGGATATATCTGATGAGGCAAATGGATAGCACAAAAAAAGAAATGTAGACTTAAATGACCCGTTTCTCGGCTTCTGATTTCGAAATTGACAGGAGACATGGTGGTCCTCAGAGCTTGAGACCTCTTCTGTATGCCGTACATGACCAGTGATTAGGGTTGACAGGCACCCCTTATATACAGGACATGTCCCATATGCCATCATTTTGTCCCCTGTCCCATACTGACCTTTCAGGGACACCCACATGTCCCGTATTTAGTTCATTTTCACATTTCATAATAAAATATACTTGTACTACCTTCTTATTGTACTTAGTTGTAACTTTATAAGTAATTAACCTTTCTTTTCTCAAATTCTCTTGATGAAAATAACCCAAATTTAATGAGGAAACGAGTGTTTGCTGCCTGTTTGCACCTCGTTCAGTTGCTGTGCTTGGCTGAGGACGGCGACACTCTTGGCGTTTTGTTCTCCAGCCGCTCCGCTCGGCAGCTCTGGATCAGCATTGCAACACACATCGTCGACAAAGGGTGTTGGTACTACTCGCCAAGACCCACTTTTTTCTAATTGCCTGTATTAAATAATAATAATATTTTTCTGTTGTCTGTATTAAATAATTTTCAAATGATTTTACTTTTGTTTTCCTCATAACTCATTAAAATCCTTGCTTTATGTTTTTAACTTACAGTCATATGAAAAAGTTTGGGAAGCCCTCTTAATTCTTTGGATTTTTGTTTATCTTTGACTGAACTTCCTTTTAATATCTGACATGCCTTATGGACACAGTAGGACTTCAGCAGTGACATTAAGTTTATTGGATTAACAGAAAATATGCAATATGCATCATAACAAAATTAGACAGGTGCATAAATGTGGGCACCCAACAGAGATATGACATCAATACTTAGTGAGCCTCCTTTTGCTCCTTTGAGCCTCCAGACGCTGTCCTCCTGTAGCCTGTGATGAGTGTCTGGATTCTGATGGAGGTATTTCTGACCATTCTTCATACAAAATCTCTCCAGTTCAGTTCAATTTGATGGACAGCCTGCTTCAAATCATCCCATAGATTTTCGATGATATTCAAGTCAGGGGACTGTGACGGCCATTCCAGAACATTGTACTTCTCCCTCTGCATGAATGCCTTTGTAGATTTCCAACTGTGTTTTGGGTCATTGTCTTGTTGGAATATCCAACCCCTGCTTAAGTAACTTCAACTTTGTGACTGATGCTTGAACATTATCCTGAAGAATTTGTTGATATTGGGTTGAATTCATCCGACCCTCGACTTTAACAAGGGCCCCAGTCCCTGAACTGGCCACACAGCCTCACAGCATGATGGGACCTCCACCACATTTGACAGGAGGTAGCAGGTGTTTTTCCTGGAATGCGATGTTCTTCTTCCACCATGCAAAGTGCTTTTTGTTGTGACCAAATAACTCCATTTGTGTCTCATCAGTTCAAAGCTCTTTGTCCCAAAATGAATCTGCTTGTCTAAATGAGCATTTGATACAACAAGCGACTCTGTTTGTGGCGTGAGTGCAGAAAGGGCTTCTTTCTCATCACCCTGCCATACAGATGTTCTTTGTGCAAATTGCGCTGAATTGTAGAACGATGTACAGATACACCATCTGCAGCGAGATGTTCTTGCAGGTCTTTGGAGGTGATCTGTGGTTGTCTGTCACCATTCTCACAATCCTGCTCATATGCCGCTCCTGTATTTTTCTTGGCCTGCCAGACCTGCTGAGTTGGTTTAACAGCAACTGTGCCTGTGGCCTTCCATTTCCTGATTCCATTCCTTACAGTTGAAACTGACAGTTTAAACCTCTGAGATGGCTTTTTGTAGCCTTCCCCTAAACCATGAGACTCAACAATCTTTGTTTTCAGATCTTTTGAGAGTTGCTTTGAGGATCCCATGCTGTCTGTCACTCTTCAGAGGAGAGTCAAAGGGAAGGAAGCACAACTTGCAATTGACCACCTTAAATACCTTTGACCACTCATGATTGGACTCTCCTGTCTATGAAGTTCAAGGCTTAACGCTCATCCAACCAAGTAATCAGCATTGAGCAGTGACAGGCATTCAAATCAGCACAATGACAAGGGGACCCACATTTTGCACAGCCAGTTTTCACATTTGATTTAATTTCATACGACTAAATACTGCGTCACTTAAAATCTTTGTTCAGAAAACACCGCAGTACTCAGATGTTCCTAGGAAATGAAAGACATACCACTGTTATCTTTTTTGTTGAAAGGAGAGTCAGGCTGAGAGGGGCTCCCAAACTTTTTAATATGACTGTATGCCTCTACTTTTATATAAAATAATATAATATAATTGGTCTGGATGTGTAGTGGGCATGTATACAATTATATATATATATATATATATATATATATATAGTAATTTGGAATCCGTTATATCATTACAGAAGGACTTGGATAGCATACAGGCTTGGGCAGATTTGTGGCAGATGAAATTTAATGTCAGTAAATGTAAAGAATTACACATAGGAAGTAAAAATGTGAGGTTTGAAAACACAATGGGTGGTCGGAAAATCAAAAGTCCACCTTATGAGAAGGATTTAGGAGTCACAGTGGACTCAAAGCTATCAACTTCCCAACAGTGTTCAGAAGCCATTAAGAAGGCTAACAGAATGTCAGGTTATATAGCGCCTTGACGTGTGGAGTACAAGTCACAGGAGGTTCTGCTCAACCTTTATAACCCACTGGTGAGGCTTCATCTTGAGTACTGTGTGCAGTTTTGGTCTCCAGGCTACAAAAAGGACATAGCAGCACAAGAGAAGGTCCAGAGAAGAGCGACTAGGCTGATTCAGGGCTACAGGGGATGAGTTAGGAGGAAAGATTAAAAGAGCTGAGCCTTTACAGGTTAAGTAAAAGGAGATTAAGAGGTGACATGACTGAAGTGTTTAAAATTCTGAAGGGAATTAGTGCAGTGGATCGAGACTTGTATTTTAAAATGAGTTCATCAAGAACACGGGGACACAGTTGGAAACTTGTTAAGGGTAAATTTCGCACAAACATTAGGAAGTTTTTCTTTACACAAAGAACGATAGACACTTGGAATAAGAGACCAAGTAGTGTGGTAGACAGTAAGACGTTAGGGACTTTCAAAACTCGACTTGATGTTTTCTTGGAGGAAACAAGTGGATAGGACTGGCAAGCTTTGTTGGGCTGAATGGCCTGTTCTCGTCTAGATTGTTCTAATAAAGACAGAGATTTTAAGAGTGTCCCACCTTTCTAATTTTCCAATCTGGCAACCCTACCAGTGATGTTATTCTGCCCCCCTGTTTTAGTTTGCACAACCATTTTTACGACGGCTGCTCATGTCTTGATTCCTGGCTTTTTCAGGTTTTTATTTCTTTTTATTTATTTTTTTGCTTGCTGTGTAATGTGACCTCTGAACGTCCCTTGATTCATAATGCAAGCTTTTGTAACACGTTGCTTTTCATGGCTGTTTCTTCATGACTTATTATGACAGGTGCTACGTAAAATGAGACTTAACCTTTTATAACATCGTATAACATTTTTTTTTACCGTATTAAAAGGAACAAGTTAACCAGATCAGTAGGTCTGAGCTGCCATAAGTAGGCGGCACTGTAATGTGAAATCAATAGGCCTCCTCACTTTGCTTGCCAACACCCAGACGGGCGCTACACGCCAGCCACTTCACGGATCTGCCGCTCGCGTATGGGGGTGCAGATGTCCAGTTTAAACAGATTGTTATTTTCAATGGAATTGTTACATATGCATAATAGAATTAACTATTTTACATTACAGCAAGTAATTAACCACAGTAAAAAATAGTAAAACGTAATAAATTGAAAGAAAATGATATTTCATGTTGCGTTAGGAGTTATTTGTTGCGTTATACGTTTTTGTTCTGTTTGGCTTTGACGTTAACAAGCAAATGCTTTATAAATTACTGGAAATTTTCAGTAAAAGCAATATTTGGAATTAACTTTTTTTTCAGTATCGCATTGAATTTTGATTCCGTGTTTGGACTTTCATCGTGACAACGCAACGTATAACTAACTGCCCGTGAGTGAATATCGTTTATTTCTTTCTAATAAATAAACGTGACTTTTTCGACTGTTTGTCCCTGTGATTTGTTAATTGTCACAGCAAAAGCTAATCTAACAGGACACTGTAAACATTTTAATACGAATGGCGCATCACGATCTCCTTTGGTGTCTCATGTTATCCTCAGAATATGTACTGCATTACCTTTCTAGTCGCCGGTTAAAACTTTACATGTCAGATTTGTTCAACCAATTTTCAACACAACTAATCTTGTCCCATTGCATAGCCCATCACTCAGACATAAATTACACAATTACATTACGATACATTCTTCTTTACAGTAATTCGGCTGGTGGAAGACGCTTGTAGATATTCTTCATGATATTTTAAGTTGATGTTTTTATCTTCTGCACCATCACCACCAGCTGTTTCAGCAGAGTCTACTGATGCGCATTTATCCAATTTGCAGTGTCTAACCGATTGACATTTTTTGGCGTTAATTCGTTTGACTTCATCATTTCTCTGTGCTAGGATTGCCCGTGTACTCACTTCTTCTTTTGATAACCCTTCATGATGAAATTCTTCAATAAGATTTGATCATAACACGCCTTCTTTAATTGGGAACTTAAAGTAAGGAAAATGTTAAAATTTGTAAGAGCTGAGAGAGCAGGAACTGTGTCTGACAAAAGCATTCACACCAATGAGAGGGGAGAGGACCACGGGTGTGGGCTGTGAACCGGAAATGGTGGAGAGGAGGGCGGCACTTGATAAAATCTCTTGGCAATAGTCTCATCTCAAGATTTTCTTTTATAATAGAGAGAAATGGATGTTTGCACCTGCTGTATTTTGTGACCGTTTGGCACGGCCATCGCCAGTCACACACGCAGCGCAGAGGACATGTGACGGTGTGAGTCATCTTGTCCTGCTTGTGAAAGATGGCAACGCACAATGTCTGTTTCAAAGTGTTGGATCTGATTAAAACAAACAGGAAGGGCACAGTAGAACAGTCCGGGGTGTTACCCAGGCTCTTGCCGTTGTGTTTTAGCCAGCGTTCCTCCCATGGCTGGGGTTCAAATTCACGTTTTATATCATCTTTGTTCTTTGCTCACAAGTTAATTTGTGTTTATTTGTGGTTTGTGGGTGGTCTCTCAGGGAGTGGGACCCACCTGCCAGGAACTGATCTTCCCCTCTTCTGATTTCCCCCATGGGATTCATAAACTTTATCTAATCTAATAAATTGGAGGGTCCCCCATGGATCCTGGTGGTTCACTTTGAATGCACTCTGGGAGTTTGTCGAGTTCTTGTGTTTTTCTCTGTTTTGATTTCTCCGGATTTTTGACCTCTACGTTTTTGTTTTGACTTCTCTTTGGGATTTCCGTATTGTGCCCTGTGCCCACCTTGGATCGCCTTGTGTTTTTACGCAACTCCATTCTGCCTTTTGTGCTTTACGGAGCGTCTCTGTATGACGGAGCATTTTTGTAGAAAATAAAACCTTTTTATTTTATGAAGTTCTGTGCTTGCCAGTTTATCTAGCCGGGCATTGGCGGTATACCCGCCCTCTAGTGGTCTTTACCACTTTTTGGCACTTGTAGGTCTCGAGACCCCTTAGTCATAACAGTTTGCTTTCTGTTATCATCGTTCAGGACCTTCATGTCTTGACGGGGTTCTGCTTTCGGTTTCTCGATTTTCTTTGGTATTTGAGATCCTCCAGTTCAGTTCTGGAAAGCCACGGTGGCTGCAGGTTTTTTGTTCCGATGAATTAGAAGCCAGTTATTGCTGATGAGGCCAAAGAACTTGAAGGTTCTCTTTTTTTTTTGTTCTTTTGTCATAGGCTGCATCGGCGTTGCTATGTTTTTGTCTTTAAAAACAGCGACTCCATTTTTGCATTTTTTTAATATTGCTCTTTTCCATTTTTTTTTTCCTAATGAGATAAAATTCCTTAATTACTTTTGTTCTCCAAGGCTCAGAAGTTGTAGCATTAACACTCCAAAGATTTCCTCGCCGGAAGCCTCATACAACGGTCTCTCTTGATTCATATCTAAAGGATATCGGCAGTTAGGTGTAACCTCCATCTTACGAGAAAAAGGCTGTCAGGGTGATCTATAAAATGGTGACCTACTGTACTTCTCCGCTCAGTGCCAGCCTTACCATCTACAGACACTTCCTAAAAGGTGCCCAGGAATTTCAAAGTGTGATAAAACAACTTTATCGATTTAGGGACATTCACTCCGTTCTCTTGAATACCCCGAAGGGTCTCAACAGAAATGGAGCTTATCAAATCAGAGTAAGGCAACAAAAAGATGGCCGCCCTTTGGCGTAGTCTCTCTTCATGGTGCCTGTGGGCATTCAGCTTCCACACTACAGACAGGGAAATGAGCACAAAAACATGATAGTACGGCTCAGAGGGCTGACTGTATTCTAAACATCCCAAAACCTGTGACAGTAAAGATGAGGAGGCCATCATCCATCTGCGAAATGACGAGTGACGGATGATAATGGCACCTTCATCCCGCGGCGACACATTTGGAAATGACAAACGATGATTGTGATAAAAAAAAAAGAAGAAACTAAAAGTTCAGAGACGGAGAACCAAGACATCCAAATTGATCTTCCATAATTGATCTACAGTATGACTCATTTGACAAATAAAAACTGGGAGCAAGACAGGACACGGCCTTGAACAGGACGCCAGGCAGCCGAAACACTTAGACACACACAAACACACTGCAGAGTCAATTTAGAGCCACAAGTCTGCATGTGTGTCCCCCCCCCCGTGTCTGCGTGGGGTTCGTCTTGGGAGCTCCGGTTTCTTCCGACGGTCCAAAAGACATGCAGGTTAGGTGTGAATTGGCGATTTCTACATTTGCAACTAGTGTGTGGTTGGTGTGTCTGTGTTCATTTGCCCTGCGATAAACTGGCACCCTGTTCAGGGTTTGTTCCTGCCTTGCACCCTGTGCTACCTGGGATAGGCTCTAGCAGACGCCCAAACGACCCTGTTCACGACTAACATTGAGCTGAGCGGATCTCTAAGTGTGTCTGATCATTCGTGTTTTTCATCAGAGGCCGATTCCTGCTGCCGCTCGGATAACAAGGGGTGTCAAACTCCGTTCCTGCAAGGCCTCCTCTGTTAGTAACACTCACTGCTTTCAGGTCGTTTTAATTGACCTGCTTGTTAAAACTCGGAGCGCTTAATTGGGTTTAGGTGCTACAAAAATGCATCTATTACTCATTTACTCTTCGGTAACAAGACCTTAACAAAGGCTTCTTGTGGTCCTAATTATGCCTATAAAGTAGAAACATACAGAATGTTCATCTCTCGAGCAACATGGATCTTTGATACTCTGGTAAAATTAGTTATGAATATGAAGGATTCAAAGACCTCATACTGAAATATGCAAAATCTAGAGAAATACGTCTGACCGCTCTAAAGTGAAGTTATGCTGCACAGGGACCAGGCCCTTCACCTTCTCTCTTCACTCCGTACCCCTCCAACTACAAATATAACAGCAGGTCACGTCACTCGCAGATGATTCTGCACTTATGGGGTACATTGATAAGGGGGATGAGACAGAGGAGAGGAGTCAGGGGGAGAACTTTGTATCTTAATGCAGATAGAATTGTCTACACGGTGAGGGTTACGTTCTTTATAATTGTTTCATTCTTTACATCTCCAGTGCTTTTCAGTGCCATCCAGCTATCTCTGAGTCTACCGAGAATGGACAGTCAGGCAGACAACAGTTTGTGAAGCTTAAGGAGTGGAGCTCCACAAGGAACAGGCCCATCTCCTTTTCACTTCACTCTGTAACCCCTTAAGACTAGAAGTATAACAGCAGGTCAGGTCAGGAAACTCTCAGAAGATTCTGCACTTATGGGGTACATCGATAAGGGGGATGAGACAGAGGAGAGGAGACAGGGGGAGAACTTTGTATCTTAACGCAGATAGAATTGTCTACACGGTGAGGGTTACACTCTTTGATTTCTCCAGTGCTTTTCAATGCCATTCAGCCATCTCTGTCAACTCGGAGATATGCAGGTGGATGAGCCTGTGGTGTCCTGGATGATGGACTATCAGATCACAATTTGTGAGACTCCAGGACTGGGTGAGGAACACTGGAGCATCACATGAAACAGGCCTGTCATCTTCTCTCTTTTCTCTTCACATCTCAGACTAAAAGTGTAACAGCAGGTCACGTCACTCGCAGATGATTCTGCACTTATGGGGTGTATCGATAAGGGGGATGAGACAGAGGAGAGGAGTCAGGGGGAGAACTTTGTATCTTAACGCAGATAGAATTGTCTACACGGTGAGGGTTACACTCTTTGATTTCTCCAGTGCTTTTCAATGCCATCCAGCCATCTCTGAGTCTATGGAGAATGGACTGTCAGGCAGACAACAGTTTGTGAAGCTTAAGTAGTGGATTTCCACGAGGAACAGGCCCGTCTCCTTTTCACTTCACTCTGTACCCCTTAGACTAGAAGTATAACAGCAGGTCGGGTCAGGAAACTCTCAGATGATTCTGCACTTATGGGGTACATCGATAAGGGGGATGAGACAGAGGAGAGGACACAGGGGGAGAACTTTGTATCTTAACGCAGATAGAATTGTCTACACGGTGAGGGTTACACTCTTTGATTTCTCCAGTGCTTTTCAATGCCATTCAGCCATCTCTGTCAACTCGGAGATATGCAGGTGGATGAGCCTGTCATCCTGGATGATGGACTATCAGATCACAATTTGTGAGACTCCAGGACTGGGTGAGGAACACTGGAGCATCACATGAAACAGGCCTGTCATCTTCTCTCTTTACTCCGTACACCTCCAACTACAAATATAACAGCAGGTCAGGTCACTCGCAGATGATTCTGGACTTATGGGGTGTATCGATAAGGGGGATGAGACAGAGGAGAGGAGTCAGGGGGAGAACTTTGTATCTTAATGCAGATAGAATTGTCTACACGGTGAGGGTATTGTTTCATTCTTTACATCTCCAGTGCTTTTCAGTGCCATCCAGCTATCTCTGAGTCTACCGAGAATGGACAGTCAGGCAGACAACAGTTTGTGAAGCTTAAGGAGTGTGTCACTGATGTGAATGTGAGCAACACTGGAGCTCCACACAGAACAGGCCCATCTCCTTCTCTCTTCACTCCGTACCCCTCCAACTACTAATATAACAGCAGGTCAGGTCACTCGCAGATGAATCTGCACTTATGGGGTACATCAATAAGGGGGATGAGACAGAGGAGAGGAGTCAGGGGGAGAACTTTGTATCTTAACGCAGATAGAATTGTCTACACGGTGAGGGTTACGCTCTTTGATTTCTCCAGTGCACATAAAAAGCCTCACACTGGTTCCATTCCATCTGAACTTGTGTGGTGCTGAGGTGTCACCCATTGCATGGCAATCTGGGATGCTGAGTTGGTTTGTCATGTGGTGGGTGCAGCAATGCACTGTATCAGCGCCTGCTCCTAACCCTCTAACCTAACTTTCAATACCCTCCAGCCATCTCTGTCAACTCGGAGATATGCAGGTTAATGAGCCTGTGGTGTCCTGGATGATGGACTATCTGTCAGACAGACCACAATTTGTGACACGCTTGGACTGCGTGAGGAACACTGGGGTACCACATGGACCAGGCCTGTCATCTTCTCTCTTTACCCTGTACACCTCCAACTACAAATATAACAGCAGGTCAGGTCACTTGCAGATGATTCTGCACTTATGGGGTGCATCGATAAGGGGGATGAGACAGAGGAGAGGAGTCAGGGGGAGAACTTTGTATCTTAACGTAGATAGAATTGTCTACACGGTGAGGGTTACGTTCTTTGATTTCTCCAGTGCTTTTCAGTGCCATCCAGCCATCTCTGAGTCTACAGAGAATGGACTATCAGGCAGACAACAGTTTGTGAAGCTTAAGGAGTGTGTCACTGATGTGAATGTGAGCAACGCTGGAGCTCCACACGGAACAGGCCCGTCTCCTTCTCTCTTCACTCCGTACCCCTCAGACTAGAAACAACAGCAGGTCCGGTCCCTTGCAGAAACTCTGATGATTGTGTACTTATGGGGTGTATCAATAAGGGGGAGAAGACAGAGGAGAAGAGAGAAGAGCAATGGGCTCTTGCTGAATGAAGCTAGGACAGCCACTGGTGTTTCTTCATTAGTGACACTTGCGTCCACATTTTGGCAAATCCAACACTGAACCAGTTTCACGAAACTTAGCAAGCAGTTTGCTAACTGTAGCATGGGAGATGGGTGGTCTCGTAGGGTGTCTTGCGTTGAAATCTGCTGCAATGACCCGGTTACTGCGTTCACCAGACATCAACACAATTTCTATCCGCTCCTCACGTGTTAACCTCTGCGACATGTCAATGGCTGTAAACAAAGAGAAACTTGTAAATAACTCATGAAAGAATAAAGTTACGTTAAAACCAAGCACACCATTGTTTTTCTTGTGAAATTCCCAATAAGTTTGATGTGTCACGTGACCCTCTTCCTATTGAAAAAACAAAATGGCCGACTTCAAAATGGCCACCATGGTCACCACCCATATCACCAACCATTCCCATTTTATTAAGGTGTATCCATATAAATGGCCCACCCTGTATTATCATGGGGAGTCCTATGTTCGTTATTTTGCTTCATCGACGCTGAGTTGTATTATTTAGAGGAAACTTAGGTTTAGGGTTACTTTATGGCGCTCCACGTCTACAGCCTTACCTGCACATGGACAGCTGCCTCAAGCAGAGAAACATACCAGCTCAGCACAAGCAGACCAAACGGTTAGACTACACCTGTGCCAATCACCAAAGCAGGTCATTGTCAAACGGGAATAAACATGTGGGGGACCACCTGTTAAAAAGTGTGTAGTGAATGGCAGCAGAATCCTCTGCCACAATGGCTCCGCCCCACAGGGCTTCTTCCTAAAACACCCGTCCCCAAATCCTCCAGTCCATGCATTTTTAAACCACCGCCAGGGCTTCAGGGAGAGAGAGCAAATGATTCTGAACAAAAGACTCGAGGCCGAGAGAAAACGAAAAGCTAAAACTGCTGCCGTCTATTGTAACCAGAAATGAAAAATTAACTCTTTGATGATTGTGATTTGTGAGCCTAAATGTTTAGCATACGTGCAGCTGATGTCAGGAGGGTTCTTTCAAGCGTCACGTTCAGGTGGAGGCCATGAGTGATTGGAGCAGGAGCACTGTGCACAGACAGGGAAAAGGTGCTATTTGGGTCTTCGAAGCGCACAGTCCATAAATAACAAGAGCTCAGGGTGGTAGTTAGCCATACCTGGCGAGTTTCATAAAACGCTCACTGAATATGCAGTTTATGTGGGTAATTATATTGGGATAGAAGCCGTCTGCCACCTGCACTCTGCTAAACTGGACTTGCAATCATCAGCATTCCCCACCGGAGAACTGGAGGGTGATTGCTCTGCTCCAATGGCTTCTCTTCGGCCTGAACATGTGCAGTATAAATGATGAGATTACATTGTATGTTGGGAGTGAAGGCTAAGTATTAAAGCAAGTTAAATACATACATATACTCAGCAAAAAACAGAAACGTCCCTTTATCAGGACTGTGTATTTCAACAATAATGTTTTAAAAATCCAAATAACTTTACAGATCTTCATTGTTAAGGGTTTAAACAATGTTTTCCATGCACGTTCAATTAACCCTAATCAATGAATTAACATGTGGAATGGTCGTTAAGACTTTAACAGCTTACAGAAAGTAGGCATTTAAGGTGACAGTTCTAAACACGCAGGACACTAAAGAGACTTGTCTACCGACTGTGAAAAACACCCAAAGAAAGATGCCCAGGGTCCCTGCTCATCTGCGTGAACGTGCATTAGGCATGCTGCAGGGAGGCATGAGGACTGCTGAATAAATTGCCATGTCCGCACTGTGAGACGCCTAAGACAGCGCTACAGGGAGACAGGAAGGACAGCTGATCATCCTCGCAGTGGAAGACCACGTGTAACAACACCTGCACAGGATCGGTACATCCGAATATCACACCTGCGTGACAGGTACAGGATGGCCACAACAACTGCCCGAGTCACACCAGGAACACACAATCCCTCCATCAGTGCTCAGACTGTCCGCAATAGGCTGAGAGAGGCTGGACTGAGGGCTTGTAGGCCTGTTGTAAGGCAGGTCCTTACCAGACATCACCAGCAACAAGCGCCGCCTATGGGCACAAACCCACCTTCACTGGATCAGACAGGGTGGCAAAAGTGCTCTTCACTGATGAGTCAAGGTTTTGTCTCACCAGGGGTGATGGGCCGGATTTGTGTTTATCGTCGAAGGAATGAGCGTTACACCGAGGCCTGTACCCTGGAGCGGGATCGATTTGGATCGATGGCTAGGGCTATTCCCCCCAGAAATGTCCAGGAACTTGCAGGTGCCTTGGTGGAAGAGTGGGGTAACATCTCACAGCAAGAACTGACAAATCTGGTCCAGTCCATGAGGAGGAGATGCACTGCAGTACTTCAAGCAGCTGGTGGCCACACCACATACTGACTGGTACTTTTGATTTTGAGCCTCCTTTCATTCAGGGACACATTGTGAAACATTTTTATTTTATGTCTTATGGTGTTGACTCTTTTAGTGTTCATACAAATATTTACACATTAAGTTTACTGAAAGTAAAAAGAGTTGAAAGTCAGAGGACGTTTCTTTTTTTGCTGAGTATATATCTCTTTATGTACCATACTTCTCTTGTCTGATTATTACCTCCATGGGTACTGAAAGGGTATACACTCACCGGCCACTTTATTAGGTACACCTTGCTCGTTCTAGGTTGGACCCCCTTTTAACCTTCAGGTCAGGTCAGGTTAGGGAGCATGCACTGGTACAGCACGCTGCCGCACCCACCACATGATGAAACAGCTCGGGATCCTGGTTGGAAACCTCCTAGGCAGACACGCAGTCCAGTCTCACCCTCTAGAAATGACCCTCTATCTGCCGCAGCCAAGTGTTACGTGGGTGTCTCCTTGGCCTGGTCCAGCTACTCAGGTCCTCAACAATGAGGGTCCTGCGAACGGATCACCCTCGGGGAATTGCGCCACATGGCCGTAGTGCTGTAACTGACGCTCCCTCACAATGCGGGTCATGTGCCTCATTTGGGACTCCATGAGCAACACAAAGTCAAACCAGAGATACCCAAGGATTCTCCAAAGAGACACAATACTGAAGGAGTCCAGTCTTCATCTCAGGTCACTGGATAACATCCATGTCTCACAAACAGGAAGCCCCAGGACTCTAAAGACTTGGACCTTCGTCCTTTTGCAGAGATATCTGGAGCGCCACACACCCCTTCAAAGTGATCTCATGACCCCTCATGCTCTCCCAATCCGTCTACTGACTTCATAGGAAGAGTCACCAGAGACATGAACGGCACTGCCGAGGTAAGTAAACCTCTCAATGACGAGGTCGACACTCTCTCCGCAGACAGACACACTGCTGATGGCCGTGCCCAAGAGGTCATTAAAGGCCTGGCTCTCGGTTTTTATCAGGACACTCGCAAGCCCAGACACTCAGACTCCTCTCTCAGTCTCTCAAGACCCCCGATCAGAGCCTCCATTGACTCCATAAAGATCACAGCATCGTTGGTAAAGTCAAGATCCGTGAAACTTTCTTTGCCAACAGATGCCCCACAGACCCCACGACCCTGCCCGCCACCCAGTCCATGCAAGCACTGAACAGAGTAGGAGCAGAACACACCACTGACGGACCCCAGAATCAACTGGGAAAAACGCAGATGTTCTGCCTCTACTCTGCACAGCACTCACAGTACGGCCATGACATCCAGCAAGCTTGAGGGGATCCCAACGAACCTTTTGCCTTCAGAACTGCTGTAATTCTTCATGGCAGTGATTCACCAAGGTGCTGGAAAATACTCATGGATTTTTGTCCATATTGACATGATGGCATCACGCAGTTGCTGCTGATTTGCTGGTTGCACATCCATGATGCGTATCTGCCGTTCCACCACATCCCAAAGGTGCTCCATTGGATTGAGATCTGGTGACTGTGGAGGCCATTTGAGTCCGGTGAACTCATTGACATGTTCAAGAAACCAGTTTGAGGTGATTTGAGCTTTGTGACATGGCACGTTATCCTGTTGAAAGTAGGCATCAGAATATGGCAACATTGCGGTCATAAAGGGATGGACGTGGTTAGCAACAAGACTCCGGTAGGAATGTGGCATTTAAACAAGGCTCAGTTGGTACTGAGGGGCCCAAAGTGTGTCAAGAAAATATTCCTCACACTATTACACCGCCAGCACCAGTTGAACAGTTGATACAAGGCAGGATGGATCCATGTTGTTGACCCTGCCATCCAAACGTTGCAGCAGCAATTGAGACTGAGCAGACCAGGCAACGTTTTTCCAATCTTCTGTTGTCCGATTTTGGTGACCCTGTGTAAACTGCAGCTTCAGTTACCTGTTCTTAGCTGACAGGAGTGTCACCCGGTGTGGTCTCCTGCTGCTATAGCCCATCTGCTTCAAGGTTTGACGTGTTGTGCTTTCAGAGATGCTCTTCTGCATACCTCAGTTGTAACGAGTGCTTATTTGAGATACTGTTGCCTTTCTATCAGCTCATTGTCCTCTGACCTCTGGCATCAACAGGGCTTTTTGGCCCGTTGACCTGCCACTCACTGGATATTTTCACTTTAAAACATTCTCTGTAAACTGTAGAGATGGTTGTGCCTGAAAATCTCAGTAGATGAGCAGTTTCTGTGAAATAATCAGACCAGTCCGTCCACCACCAACAACCCTGTCACATTGAAAGTCACTTCAGTCGCCTTTCTTCCCCATGCAATGCATTTTATTACTAAAAATGTTTGTGATGTGCCATATGTTGTAACGACTGAAACATAGCAACTGCATGGACACACAGACACTCATCCTTTTATTAAGGTGGATTAGCAGTATCAATACTGTCCTTCTGCTAGTGCAACAACTAATAATAATAATTGCAGAAAAGTGTTCAACGTGCACGGATAACAGAAAGATTTGGAGATCATCGCCATTCGCACCAACGCCAATACCTCTCATGATTAGTAAGGACCAGTAGCTCTGAAAGACCCGCGGTGTTGCCCGCCAGCTGCTGCGACGGTGTACTGCGCAGGCGCTCCAATGGTTCTGCGGCTTCACGCTCGTCCACACACAGACTTGCGTGCACGAGCACTCAGGCACAAGCGCGCGCACAGGGGGTAGAGCGAACGCGCAGCCTCCCGCATTCAGTCGGTCGCCCTTCTCCCCAAAAAACGGCAGCGAGGCAGTCAGCGCGGGTTTGAGCAAAGGTGCGCAGCGACGTGGAGGCCGCCGGCGTGGCATGGAGCACGAAGACGCCAACCTATCCCGCTTGTCCCCTAACGTGTCCGAGACAGGTAAGGCTTGACGTTTTATTCGGCAAGCTAAAAGTTTCAGAGTGTGCCGTTTGGATTTCTTTTGTTTTGTTGCAGCAGGTGCTTTTAAAGGTTTTTCCCCTCTTTCTTTATTTCACATTGGCGTCTTTGCTGAATGGTCCGTCTCCCCGGCACTGATTTCGTTTTCTCTTCGTTTTTAAGGAGCAGATCAACACATGGCTTACAGCAGCGTTTTCACCCAAAAACAAGGTTCAGTTTTGAACTGCCCATTTTTTTTGAAAAGTGGCTGAAATTTCACTAATGAAGAAACATCAGTGGCTGTCCTAGCTTCATTCAGCAAGAGCCCACAGCGTAGTACTCGCCGCATGTCACTGGAGAGTGGCATTAGTCGAACATCCCTTCGCGGATATTAGCTACTCACAAATGGCACCCTTACAAACTCCAGCTACTGCAGCATCTCAACGAGGATGACCCAGATCGCACTGAATTTGCAGAATGGGCAAAACAGAAATTGGAACGGGACCCTCAGTTTACGCAGGAGATTTTGTTCAGTGATGAGGCAAACTTTTATGTGAATGGTGAAGTTAACAAACAAAACCACCGCTATTGGTCTGACACTAACCCACATTGGATAGATCCCTCCAAGACTGTTGGAACAAAAAATTGATGGTATGGTGTGGTATATGGGGTACAAAGATAGTGGGGCCATTCTTCATCAATGGAAACCTCAAGGCCACTGGATATGCGAAATTGCTACATGATGATGTGTTTCCCTCTTTATGCACTGAAGCTGGCACGTTCCCTGAGTTTTTCCAGCAAGATGGTGCACCACCACATTATGGGTGTCTGGTCCGAGCATTCCTAGATGAACAGTTTCCTGGAAAGTGGATTGGTCGTCGTGGGCCAGTTGAATGGCCCCAAGGTCTCCCGATCTGACCCCTTAGACTTTTATCTTTGGGGTCATCTGAAGGCAATTGTCTATGCTGTGAAGATACGAGATGTGCAGCACCTGAAACTACGGATACTGGAAGCCTGTGCTAGCATTTCTCCTGCGGTGTTGCTATCAGTGTGTGAAGAGTGGGAGAAGAGGGTTGCATTGACAATCCAACACAATGGGCAGCACATTGAACACATTTTATAAGTGGTCAGAAACTTATATCTGCCGAAGGGATGTTTGACTAATGCCACTCTCCAGTGACATGCGGCGAGTGCTACGCTGTGGGCTCTTGCTGAATGAAGCTAGGACAGCCACTGGTGTTTCTTCATTAGTGACACTTTTCTTGCGTCCACATTTTGGCAAATCCAACACTGAACCAGTTTCACGAAACTTAGCAAGCAGTTTGCTAACTGTAGCATGGGAGATGGGTGGTCTCGTAGGGTGTCTTGCGTTGAAATCTGCTGCAATGACCCGGTTACTGCGTTCACCAGACATCAACACAATTTCTATCCGCTCCTCACGTGTTAACCTCTGCGACATGTCAATGGCTGTAAACAAAGAGAAACTTGTAAATAACTCATGAAAGAATAAAGTTACGTTAAAACCAAGCACACCATTGTTTTTCTTGTGAAATTCCCAATAAGTTTGATGTGTCACGTGACCCTCTTCCTATTGAAAAAACAAAATGGCCGACTTCAAAATGGCCACCATGGTCACCACCCATATCACCAACCATTCCCATTTTATTAAGGTGTATCCATATAAATGGCCCACCCTGTATTATCATGGGGAGTCCTATGTTCGTTATTTTGCTTCATCGACGCTGAGTTGTATTATTTAGAGGAAACTTAGGTTTAGGGTTACTTTATGGCGCTCCACGTCTACAGACTTACCTGCACATGGACAGCTGCCTCAAGCAGAGAAACATACCAGCTCAGCACAAGCAGACCAAACGGTTAGACTACACCTGTGCCAATCACCAAAGCAGGTCATTGTCAAACGGGAATAAACATCTGGGGGACCACCTGTTAAAAAGTGTGTAGTGAATGGCAGCAGAATCCTCTGCCACAATGGCTCCGCCCACAGGGCTTCTTCCTAAAACACCCGTCCCCAAATCCTCCAGTCCATGCATTTTTAAACCACCGCCAGGGCTTCAGGGAGAGAGAGCAAATGATTCTGAACAAAAGACTCGAGGCCGAGAGAAAACGAAAAGCTAAAACTGCTGCCGTCTATTGTAACCAGAAATGAAAAATTAACTCTTTGATGATTGTGATTTGTGAGCCTAAATGTTTAGCATACGTGCAGCTGATGTCAGGAGGGTTCTTTCAAGCGTCCGCGTTCAGGTGGAGGCGATGAGTGATTGGAGCAGGAGCACTGTGCACAGACAGGGAAAAGGTGCTATTTGGGTCTTCGAAGCGCACAGTCCATAAATAACAAGAGCTCAGGGTGGTAGTTAGCCATACCTGGCGAGTTTCATAAAACGCTCACTGAATATGCAATTTATGTGGGTAATTATATTGGGATAGAAGCCGTCTGCCACCTGCACTCTGCTAAACTGGACTTGCAATCATCAGCATTCCCCACCGGAGAACTGGAGGGTGATTGCTCTGGTCCAATGGCTTCTCTTCGGCCTGAACATGTGCAGTATAAATGATGAGATTACATTGTATGTTGGGAGTGAAGGCTAAGTATTAAAGCAAGTTAAATACATACATATACTCAGCAAAAAACAGAAACGTCCCTTTATCAGGACTGTGTATTTCAACAATAATGTTTTAAAAATCCAAATAACTTTACAGATCTTCATTGTTAAGGGTTTAAACAATGTTTTCCATGCACGTTCAATTAACCCTAATCAATGAATTAACATGTGGAATGGTCGTTAAGACTTTAACAGCTTACAGAAAGTAGGCATTTAAGGTCACAGTTCTAAAAACGCAGGACACTAAAGAGACTTGTCTACCGACTGTGAAAAACACCCAAAGAAAGATGCCCAGGGTCCCTGCTCATCTGCGTGAACGTGCATTAGGCATGCTGCAGGGAGGCATGAGGACTGCTGAATAAATTGCCATGTCCGCACTGTGAGACGCCTAAGACAGCGCTACAGGGAGACAGGAAGGACAGCTGATCATCCTCGCAGTGGAAGACCACGTGAAACAACACCTGCACAGGATCGGTACATCCGAATATCACACCTGCGTGACAGGTACAGGATGGCCACAACAACTGCCCGAGTCACACCAGGAACACACAATCCCTCCATCAGTGCTCAGACTGTCCGCAATAGGCTGAGAGAGGCTGGACTGAGGGCTTGTAGGCCTGTTGTAAGGCAGGTCCTTACCAGACATCACCAGCAACAACGCCGCCTATGGGCACAAACCCACCTTCACTGGACCAGACAGGAGTGGCAAAAAGTGCTCTTCACTGATGAGTGAGGTTATGTCTCACCAGGGGTGATGGGCGGATTGTGTTTATCGTCAAGGAATGAGCGTTACACGAGGCCTGTACCCTGGAGCGGATCGATTTTGGATCGATGGCTAGGGCTATTCCCCCCAGAAATGTCCAGGAACTTGCAGGTGCCTTGGTGGAAGAGTGGGGTAACATCTCACAGCAAGAACTGACAAATCTGGTCCAGTCCATGAGGAGGAGATGCACTGCAGTACTTCAAGCAGCTGGTGGCCACACCACATACTGACTGTACTTTTGATTTTGAGCCTCCCTTCATTCAGGGACACATTGTGAAACATTTTTATTTTATGTCTTATGGTGTTGACTCTTTTAGTGTTCATACAAATATTTACACATTAAGTTTACTGAAAGTAAAAAGAGTTGAAAGTCAGAGGACGTTTCTTTTTTTGCTGAGTATATATCTCTTTATGTACCATACTTCTCTTGTCTGATTATTACCTCCATGGGTACTGAAAGGGTATACACTCACCGGCCACTTTATTAGGTACACCTTGCTCGTTCTAGGTTGGACCCCCTTTTAACCTTCAGGTCAGGTCAGGTTGGGGAGCATGCACTGGTACAGCACGCTGCCGCACCCACCACATGATGAAACAGCTCGGGATCCTGGTTGGAAACCTCCTAGGCAGACACGCAGTCCAGTCTCACCCTCTGGAAATGACCCTCTATCTGCCGCAGCCAAGTGTTACGTGGGTGTCTCCTTGGCTTGGTCCAGCCACTCAGGTCCTCAACAATGAGGGTCCTGCGAACCGGATCACCCTCGGGGAATTGCGCCACATGGCCGTAGTGCTGTAACTGACGCTCCCTCACAATGCGGGTCATGTGCCTCATTCGGGACTCCATGAGCAACACAAAGTCAGACCAGAGATACCCAAGGATTCTCCAAAGAGACACAATACTGAAGGAGTCCAGTCTTCATCTCAGGTCACTGGATAACATCCATGTCTCACAAACAGGAAGCCCCAGGACTCTAAAGACTTGGACCTTCGTCCTTTTGCAGAGATATCTGGGCGCCACACACCCCTTCAAAGTGATCTCATGACCCCTCATGCTCTCCCAATCCGTCTACTGACTTCATAGGAAGAGTCACCAGAGACATGAACGGCACTGCCGAGGTAAGTAAACCTCTCAATGACGAGGTCGACACTCTCTCCGCAGACAGACACACTGCTGATGGCCGTGCCCAAGAGGTCATTAAAGGCCTGGCTCTCGGTTTTTATCAGGACACTCGCAAGCCCAGACACTCAGACTCCTCTCTCAGTCTCTCAAGACCCCCGATCAGAGCCTCCATTGACTCCATAAAGATCACAGCATCGTTGGTAAAGTCAAGATCCGTGAAACTTTCTTTGCCAACAGATGCCCCACAGACCCCACGACCCTGCCCGCCACCCAGTCCATGCAAGCACTGAACAGAGTAGGAGCAGAACACACCACTGACGGACCCCAGAATCAACTGGGAAAAACGCAGATGTTCTGCCTCTACTCTGCACAGCACTCACAGTACGGCCATGACATCCAGCAAGCTTGAGGGGATCCCAACGAACCTTTTGCCTTCAGAACTGCTGTAATTCTTCATGGCAGTGATTCACCAAGGTGCTGGAAAATACTCATGGATTTTTGTCCATATTGACATGATGGCATCACGCAGTTGCTGCTGATTTGCTGGTTGCACATCCATGATGCGTATCTGCCGTTCCACCACATCCCAAAGGTGCTCCATTGGATTGAGATCTGGTGACTGTGGAGGCCATTTGAGTCCGGTGAACTCATTGACATGTTCAAGAAACCAGTTTGAGGTGATTTGAGCTTTGTGACATGGCACGTTATCCTGTTGAAAGTAGGCATCAGAATATGGCAACATTGCGGTCATAAAGGGATGGACGTGGTTAGCAACAAGACTCCGGTAGGAATGTGGCATTTAAACAAGGCTCAGTTGGTACTGAGGGGCCCAAAGTGTGTCAAGAAAATATTCCTCACACTATTACACCGCCAGCACCAGTTGAACAGTTGATACAAGGCAGGATGGATCCATGTTGTTGACCCTGCCATCCAAACGTTGCAGCAGCAATTGAGACTGAGCAGACCAGGCAACGTTTTTCCAATCTTCTGTTGTCCGATTTTGGTGACCCTGTGTAAACTGCAGCTTCAGTTACCTGTTCTTAGCTGACAGGAGTGTCACCCGGTGTGGTCTCCTGCTGCTGTAGCCCATCTGCTTCAAGGTTTGACGTGTTGTGCTTTCAGAGATGCTCTTCTGCATACCTCAGTTGTAACGAGTGCTTATTTGAGATACTGTTGCCTTTCTATCAGCTCATTGTCCTCTGACCTCTGGCATCAACAGGGCTTTTTGGCCCGTTGACCTGCCACTCACTGGATATTTTCACTTTAAAACATTCTCTGTAAACTGTAGAGATGGTTGTGCCTGAAAATCTCAGTAGATGAGCAGTTTCTGTGAAATAATCAGACCAGTCCGTCCACCACCAACAACCCTGTCACATTGAAAGTCACTTCAGTCGCCTTTCTTCCCCATGCAATGCATTTTATTACTAAAAATGTTTGTGATGTGCCATATGTTGTAACGACTGAAACATAGCAACTGCATGGACACACAGACACTCATCCTTTTATTAAGGTGGATTAGCAGTATCAATACTGTCCTTCTGCTAGTGCAACAACTAATAATAATAATTGCAGAAAAGTGTTCAACGTGCACGGATAACAGAAAGATTTGGACATCATCGCCATTCGCACCAACGCCAATACCTCTCATGATTAGTAAGGACCAGTAGCTCTGAAAGACCCGCGGTGTTGCCCGCCAGCTGCTGCGACGGTGTACTGCGCAGGCGCTCCAATGGTTCTGCGGCTTCACGCTCGTCCACACACAGACTTGCGTGCACGAGCACTCAGGCACAAGCGCGCGCACAGGGGGTAGAGCGAACGCGCAGCCTCCCGCATTCAGTCGGTCGCCCTTCTCCCCAAAAAACGGCAGCGAGGCAGTCAGCGCGGGTTTGAGCAAAGGTGCGCAGCGACGTGGAGGCCGCCGGCGTGGCATGGAGCACGAAGACGCCAACCTATCCCGCTTGTCCCCTAACGTGTCCGAGACAGGTAAGGCTTGACGTTTTTATTCGGCAAGCTAAAAAGTTTCAGAGTGTGCCGTTTGGATTTCTTTTGTTTTGTTGCAGCAGGTGCTTTTTAAAGGTTTTTTTTTCCCCCCTCTTTCTTTATTTCACATTGGCGTCTTTGCTGAATGGTCCGTCTCCCCCGGCACTGATTTCGTTTTCTCTTCGTTTTTTTAAGGAGCAGATCAACACATGGCTTACAGCAGCGTTTTCATGCCAACGGTGTTTGGCATCATCTGTCTGCTGGGCATCATCGGGAACACAATCGTCATTGTCACCGTGTTTAAAAAGTCCAAGTTTCGCTGCAGAAGTAGTGTCCCGGACATCTTCATCGTCAACCTGTCGGTGGTGGACCTGCTCTTCCTATTGGGGATGCCCTTTCTCATCCATCAGCTGATGGGCAATGGAGTGTGGCACTTCGGAGAGACGATGTGCACTATCATCACGGCACTGGACACCAACAGCCAGTTCACCAGTACCTACATCCTGACAGCCATGACGCTTGACAGGTACCTGGCCACCGTGTACCCGCTGACGTCCTCGCGCTTCAGGACCCCCACTGTGGCCGTGCTCATCATCTGCGTCCTGTGGATCGTGTCCTTCTTGAGCATTACCCCCGTATGGATGTATGCCAGGCTCATCCCCATACCCGGTGGGGTACTGGGCTGCGGGATCCGACTACCTAACCCGGCCACGGACATTTACTGGTACACTCTTTATCAGTTCTTCTTGGCCTTCGCTATTCCTTTCACTGTCATCTCAGTAGCTTACTGGAGGATTCTGCTCCGCATGACTTCTTCGGAGGCGCTCACCACGCAGAGAAGCGCCCGCATCAAGACCAAAAAAGTGACCCGCATCGCCATCACCATCTGCCTGGTGTTCTTCTTCTGCTGGGCTCCCTTCTATGTACTTCAGCTAGCTCAACTGGCCATCGACCAGCCCACGCTACCCTTCTATTATGCCTACAGGGTGGCCATCAGTCTGGGCTATGCCAACAGCTGCCTAAACCCCTTCATCTACATCGTCCTGTGCGAAACGTTCAGGAGGAGGTTCATCGTGTCCGTGAGACCCGCCGAGGAGGCACAGAGCCCGGCACGGAGCCGAAGGAATCCCAGCAGAGGAGATGGAGATCATTCCTCCGGCCAGCAGATTCTCCACCTTGTCTCGGTGACCGGGAGGTGACCCGTTCACTGTCACTGTGACTGTTTGCATGAGTGTCACGGTGTTTTTAAGCGCGCAGCACATGCAGTCCACCCACCCCGTTCATAAACGTGTGTGCCGGCGGCGGCGGCGTCATCGACTTCAATCGCTCCGCTCAAAGGATGTAGCATGGGACAGTTTCAGTTATCATAGCACATGGATGAGCGGGCAAGCAACAATCCGACGCACATCCCGTTAGTTACGCCAAGTGAGGGAAAAAAAGGAAAGTCGTAAATGGCAGGGAGGCTCCACACAACACCGAACAGCGGAACGGTTTAAACGGGCAGTGCCACCTGTAGAACCAGGGCCCCGTGCAGACAAATTTTGGGAAAGGAACGAAGGACGCGAGCGGCTTGGTGAGGCCTTATGTGGTAAAGGTGGGCTTAGGGAATTTAACAGCGGCGTTTCTAAATTTAAATTGTATCGGAGTCTTTATGGGTGTATTTGCATTATCGAAGAAAGGGGTGGGCAGTGGGGGCGTCCCTCTTAGGTTTCGAGCTCGTTAAAAACGTATTGAACATCAAAGGGCAAGGGTTGGGTACCGTGGGGGGAGGGAGCATAAGATAAATAGTATAAAAGATTGGGGTCGTAAGCCTCTAAAGCCCCCTGACGGCAGTGGTGATTAGTTAAGAGTTGTTTCTTTATGACGGAATTTGTTTTGGCATTAAATAGCGCAATTTGGGATTTACAGAGAAATGTGGGAATGAAGAAGGATGGACTGATAAATACTATGTCCACATCCTTTATATATTATTATATAAAAGATAAGTGGGTTTGGAACATTTATACATATATGTACACAAGAGGGCAGTACGGTGGCGCAGTGGGTAGCGCTGCTGTCTCGCAGTAAGGAGACCCGGGTTCGCTTCCCAGGTCCTCCCTGTGTGGAGTTTGCACGTTCTCCCCGTGTCTGCGTGGGTTTCCTCCCACAGTCCAACGGCATGCAGGTTAGGTGTATTGGCGATCCTAAATTGTGCTCGGTGTGTGTGCCCTGCCCGGGGTTTGTTTCCTGTCCTGTCACAATCCTGGGATTGACTCCAGCAGACCCTGTAGTTACAGGATGGATGTACAAAAGACTGTCCATCTGTTATTTCCTCACCCCAACTGGGAACAGGAATAGGAGTTATCCTGGCTGAGAAGTACATCTCACCAAACTGTCCTTTTGTAATTACATCTCGGATGTATAAGGATCCCCCCTCAATTCCAGTCAAGATGCCAGTCTATCCAGTATGCCATTTATTATATAAGCTTACAAATATGATTGCTCTGATAGATTCCAGCTGTCCTGTGACTTTGCCAGGAATTAATAAAGTATATCAAAATTAAAAATATGTACAAACCTAAGAGAAAAATTCAGATACCAATTTAACATCTCAAGATGCAGAGTAGGGTGGCACAGTGGCAGTACTACAGTACTACAACAAAGAGACCAGGGTTCATGTCTCAGGTCCTCACTGTATGGAGTTTGCATGTTCTACCCGTGTTCATGTGGGTTTCCTCCTAATGCTTTGGTTTTCTCTTAGTCCACAATATATGAAATACTGGAGATGCTAAAATTGGCCCTAATGGGTCTGTGTCCCCCAATCGACTGGTGCCCTGTCCAGATGTTGATCATGCCTTAAGTCTGATCCTTGTTGGGATAGGCTCCAGCTGCCCTGTCAGGAAAATTAATAGATGGATTTTTCATTGAATTATGAATAGTTATGAATGACGTTTGGTGCGTGGTCACTGGTGGCTCTGTTTTAGGCAGAGTAGAAAACAGATCCAGCTTCACTGGGACCCTGGTCAGGATAAGCGGGGTTGAAAAAGGATACATATTATGAAAGTTCAGTAGAAAAAGATGCAAAGTAGCCGTCTTACTTATTATATAATACAATGCTTGCATTTTACATTATATACAAGATAGATGTGTTTGGAAAATAGATGGATTGATGGAAATATACATACTGTACATACAATTGCTAGGACAGGATCTAGCTGTCCCACAACTCTGCCTGAATAGATATGAAAGGTACTATATAATAGATAGATACATTTATTAGATATGAGAGGCAGTATAAAACAGATATGAAAGGTGCTAAAGTATATAATAGATAGATAGATGAAAGGCAATATATGATAGATAGATAGATAGATAGATCTGCGGTGGGCTGGCGCCCTGCCCGGGATTTGTTTCCTGCCTTGCGCCCTGTGTTGGCTGTGACTGGCTCCAGCAGACCCCCGTGACCCTGTAGTTAGGATATAGCGGGTTGGATAATGGATAGATAGATAGATAGATAGATAGATAGATAGATGAAAGGCACTATAAGATAGATAGATAGATAGATGAAAGGCACTATATGATAGACAGATAGATGAAAGGCACTATATGATAGATTGATAGATAGATAGATGAAAGGCACTATATGATAGACATTTCTTGGAGCTTCAGCAAAATCTGCAATGTAGGGGAGCATCGTATATGTCATTGTCACGCGCACGGAGAATCGGCGTCGCTTTTATGGATAGCTGACGTCAGAAAGACGCAACGGGAATCGAACTAATGCGATTAAAGCTGTAGCCTCGTATCCCCGCCTACACTCGGATTTCAGATTTGGTGTCAAGGCATAGATGAACTCAGCTGGCTGGAATAAGTTTGGTGGGATGAAGCAGTTGGACGTCGGGCGATTAGTCGTGATTGGTTTACTGCTTAACAGACGGCTCTCTCCAAGTACGAGTACACTCACGGGGTGTCAAAGTGGTTCTTCAGAGCGATGCCATAAGGGAATCGTTTTTGGTTTCGAAAAGTACCCGTTACATGAAGGTTCCAGAAAGAATCTTTACTTAATTAGATCCCGTTCCATAAATAACCACGGTGAGATGATAACGGATTTGTAAAATAACGAATGGGCTTATGATATTGAAAGGACATTCACTTAGCTCAGGTTTTCTTGTCGCATTCTGGTAGGTCGCGTGTTAGACTTTAAGCTTTCTGTTTTGTTCACATTTTTGGAAGGTTTAAAGCCCAAAGAGCCAACTTCATATGCGAAAAAACAGGATTATTATTTTTGTTACCACACAATCCAGTGCAGTGCCACTGAAGACCCGCTGTTTTGAAGAGTCTATACAGAATTTCATTTCATTTTAATAAATAGATGATCCAAGTACGCATTCATTTCGACCACTTTTCATACAGCCATCCACCCCCAGATTACATTTTATTTTTTCCGGATTGAGGTTTCTCGATCACACTCCCCCGATCAATCGTCTACACCCACACAAGAGCTTGAGAGTCGCCATTCCGCCCAATCTGCAAAAGAAGCCAACATTGGCGGCGGTGTAAAAATGGAAGTGTCTGATGAAAGTAACGAATGTAAGTTTAATGAATGGCCGTTTTCTGTTCTGCATACGTGCGCCGCATTAATCATCGAAAAGAGACCGCAAAGCTAGACTGGAGACGACGGCGGCACACAATCCCTTCTGTTAATACGACAAAGCGGCGCAGTGGCGCACTGCTGCGTGGCTCTACTCTGCTCCGCTCTGGGTTCAAATCCTTTGCCCGATCACGATCCCGTGTGGCGTTTGTTGAGTTCTTATTATTAGCTGTGTTACCGTCTGTGATGAACTGAGATCGAAATAATCAACGGAGACTTTAGCGTTAACGTTTGCAGTCCATCAAGCAAAGCTGATGCCTTTGTTATAGGCAATTTGGTATGGGAATCGTAAAAGCCGTGTTAATGACTGATGTGCCATCTGTTGGAATGAGACACGTAATGAATTGTATTACTAAAATTGTTTGTGATGTGGCATCTGTTGGAATGACAATGACAAAGCAACCGGCCAGACACAAAGGCACTTATCCGTTTATTAAAGGATTATTATTTGTATTATTAATAGTGGCAGTGCAAAGGCTTTGAAGTGGGAGGGGCAGGCTCATTAGAGACCCCCGATTACCTCCAATGTGCTGCTATATTAATTTGTTGGAGTGGCCAGTTGCCTGGATAATTTCCAGGGAGGGTCTCCCTCAAAACTGGCCGATTGCGGTGGATGGTTTTCTTGGGTTAGATGAAAATGGGTTGGGGGCATGGGATATATGAGGATCATCAGTTGTTTTGGATGGTTTCCAGGGGGTGGGTGGTCTGCAGAAAGATGTGGATGGTCAATTGTAGTTGCGAGGAGCGAGGGTGGAGATTGCAATGGCAGGTTTCCTCAGATGAGAATAGTTTGGGGTCTGTGGGCAAATGAGGAGTAGACTGTGTTCTTGGGGGGCGGGGGGTTATGGGTTAGATGACGATGGTCGATTATGTTGGATGGTGTCTGGAGGTATGGAGGGTGTAGATGAGGGTGGTCAATTGTGGTGGACGGTTTCCTATTTGTGTGGTTGAGATGAGGATGTTTAATTACGTTGGATGGTATCTGGGGTGGGGGGTCTCCTGTTTCCACCCACAGTCAGATGACGTGCGGGTTAGGTGAACTGGCATTGCCCCGTGAGTGTTCACCCCGCAATGGACTGGTGCCCCCTTCCATGTGTTGTTCTTGCCTTATGCTTACTGGGGTGGCTCCAGCTGCCCTTGAACCCTGCTCGGGAAAGGCGTGTTAGGACAATCGGTGAACGATGGGTGTTCACATTTTTCATTCAATAATAGCTACGAATGACGTTTGGCTTGGGGTTATCAGTGACTCCGTGCGAAGCAGCGCAGGTAATACAAAGACTCATTACTACATGACACGATCTAATTGCGTTCAGGTTTTACTGGATACTAAAAATAAAGTTTTAATAATCTGCTTTAGAGAGTATTGTTTCTTTGGTGAAGCAGACATAACCTTTCGTTTGCGAAAAGTACTGCGCCGGAAACCACCAGCCTCTCATCCTCCGCATGTCGGTAATCTCTGAGCGCTCTGTGTCGTCCACACCGATGCCTGGCTGTCTCTTACTTCTTAGATGCAATTTTAAAGTAAGTGGATATTTTGTGTTCTACATTTCGGGCAATTGCTGGTAATCTGGCGAATCGTCCTTAAAAAGCACGATAACTCCTTCTTTCGTGTCTGTCCGGTTTGTACATTATACTCGTGTAACTATTTTCAGCTCGCTTAACATGTGGGGGCTGGCGGTCTTTGCGGATCGTTTCATATTTATAACACAAACGCACACTTTGCACGACTCCGTGCGCAAAGAAGTTCTGCGTAGGTAAAGAGGGGCGCGGCGAATCTTTCACGCAATTTTAACTCGATGCCCAAAAACGCGCACAAGTTGGTGCAGCCATATAGTCTTCCTACTGCGCGTATATCAGTCAATAACACGAAACAAAAGAGTACACGAAGATTCAAATGCAGAACAGATAGCGTTTCTTTCTTACAGCAATACAAAAAAACAGTACATAAGGAGAAGACGATTAAAGTCAAAAACCAGTAGCAAAAAGAAGTACATTTGAAAGGTCTTGTTTAAAGCCATCTGGAAATGCGAACGGCACAGGGATCGGTTTATAACTGATATCTGAAGGGCGTATGGGAGTGACATGGAGTTTTATGAGTGAAAGGATTGTTCGGTCCGGCACCCTTCATAATCGTCATCAGAAGAGCGCAAACGATATAACGTATATCACATTTTCAGCGCGGGTGGCGTCACATTTTTAGCGCATGCGATATACGTTTTGCAAGCGTGAGCGATAATTTTCTACCGTCCGCGCTGAAAACGTGTCACGCGATTACAAAATGGTGCTCCCACAGGGACGTAATCAAATCCATAGAAGTGTCTCCTTACTTACACGTACTGTATATGTAAAGTGTCTTGAGAAAGGCCGAATTAAGACCCCGAAACACCCCGTTTCCGTCAAAGGCACTATACAATAGATAGATAGATAGTTTGTGAACCCCTCAGCCTGCATAATAATTGACTCGACTTTCAACAAAAAAGATAACAGTGGCATGTCTTTCATTTTCTAGTACTGGGGTGTTTTCCCAACAAAGATTTTTAGTGACGCAGTATTTAGTTGTATGAAATTAAATCAAATGTGAAAAACTGGCTGTACAAAAATGTGGGTCCCCTTGTAATTTGCTGTTTTGAATGCCTGTCACTGCTCAATGCTGATTACTTGCAACACCAAACTGGTTGGATCAGCTCGTTAAGCCTTGGACTTCATAGACCGGCGTGTCCAATCATGAGTGCTAAAAGGTATTTAAGGTGGTCAGTTGCAAGTTGTGCTTCCTTCCCTTTGACTCTCCTCTGAAGAGTGACAGACAGCATGGCTTCCTCAAACCAACTCTCAAAAGATCTGAAAACAAAGATTGTTGAGTCTCATGGTTTAGGGGAAGGCTACAAAAAGCCATCTCAGAGGTTTAAGCTGTCAGTTTCAACTGTAAGGAATGGAATCAGAAAATGGAAGGCCACAGGCACAGTTGCTGTTAAACCCAGCAGGTCTGGCAGGCCAAGAAAAATACAGGAGCGGCATATGAGCAGGATTGTGAGAATGGTTACAGACAACCCACAGATCACCTCCAAAGACCTGCAAGAACATCTCGCTGCAGATGGTGTATCTGTATCGTTCTACAATTCAGCGCAGTTTACACAAAGAACATCTGTATGGCAGGGTGATGAGAAAGAAGCCCTTTCTGCCCTCACACCACAAACAGAGTTGCTTGTTGTATGCCATTGCTCATTTAGACAAGCCAGATTAATTCTGGAACAAAGTGCTTTGGACTGATAAGACTGGTCAGAACAAAAAGCACTTTGAATGGCAGAAGAAGAACACAGCATTCCAAGAAAACCCCTGCTACCTCCTGTCAAATATGGTGGAGGTTCCATCATGCTGTGGGGCTGTGTGGCCAGTTCAGGGACTGGGGCCCTTGTTAAAGTCGAGGGTCGGATGAATTCAACCCAGTATCAACAAATTCTTCAGGATAATGTTCAAGCATCAGTCACAAAGTTGAAGTTTTGCAGAGGTTGGATATTCCAACAAGACACTGAGCCAAAACACAGTTTGAAATCTACAAAGGCACTCATGCAGAGGGAGAAGTACAATGTTCTGGAATGGCCGTCATAGTCTGCAGACTTAAATATCATAGAAATCTATGGGATGATATGAAGAAGGCTGTCCATGCTCTATATAATAGATAGATAGATCGATAGATAGATGTGAATTGCACTATATAATAGCTAGGCGTATTTGATTTTGGTTTAAGACTTGATCACTTTCTGCCATCCCAACCTTTCTCTGGGAGGGTGGGTGTTCCCCCTTGACCATTTCGACTCGTGGATGCTCAGTCGTTTCATCGAGCGCTTGAGTGGGATTTGTGAAACGCCCCCTTGCCATAACGGGCCCCTGGGCATGCACCCAGAATTCCTTGATGGTTGCCCCACCCCTGGCTTTAAGTGGCAGAAGTAACGCTATATAAATGTAATTAATGAGTTCATTGTACTAATGTTTTATATTAGTGTGTACCCTTCTGTTATTAATGTCATGTTTGTTTATAATTGCTATTGTATTTCTTTGAATATTTATGAAGAACTTTAAGCATGGTGAAGGCGCTGTATTAATACATTATTATTATTATTATTATTATTATTATTATTATCCAACTTCCTAACCCGCTTATCTTGGGCAGGGTCATGCCACGCTGTTAACGTCTCCGCCATCAACGAGTTTGATTTTCAGCACCAGGGACAGCAAAGCGAGTGGCGCAGTTCCAAGCGGTTTCTCCGCGGATCTCCGGTGTGATGAGGGGGCGGCCGCCTGGGTTAGCGGATCGTCCATCGAGACTCCATTTACATTTCCACAGAAAACGCTGCTTGCCCCTTTTGAGTTTTTGAGCAGCTTTTCGACAAAGCCGGCGGCAGCTCGCCACACTTAGCTCAACAGGTCGCGGCGCTTATCTCGCGCTCGACGTGGGCGGTCCTTCTTGCAGGCCGAACACTTGCCGCTAGGGAAGGTGACAAATGCCAGCATCAGTTTCATCCACTTAGTGACACAGCTACCCTGCTTTCTCTTTCTGTCATTGGTTTTTCTTTTACTCAAAAGTCATCGCATCGCCCAACTGCGGATTCACGTGTTTTTGTTAAAGCGGCGTCGGTGGGAGCAGACAGACTTAGGAGGAGGAGGAGGAGGAGGAGGAGGTGGTTGTTTAATGAAGGTGATCGTGGGGCGGGTAGATTTCTGTTTTCCATTTTCCCAGCTTCTGATGCCGATGCGCTTGATGCACTAAATAATCATTCATCCAAAGCCGCACTTGTATGAGTTACGCTGTCCTGTGAAATGTGCGCGGTGTGAAGCAGACGAGCCTGCACTCCTGCCTGCCTACCTGTCGGTCCTTTCATACGTGTACACACGCGCGGCGGGATCTGGTCGCGAGCGCTTTTGCGGTGGGTCTTCTCCTGCCATGCACCACACATTTGTCTTTTTTGCGATATTGAGCAGGACCTGCGCTTCGACGTTTTACAGCCCTGGAGTTTGAAATCTCCAGTACTTCAATAAAATAAAAGAAGTCCTCAGTGAAGATGTAAACATTTGCTCACGTTTTCTTGACTTTTTATTTATTCGAATTACACAGTTTAAACGTGGAGTCGTCGTTCTGTCTTTGGCAAAATTTACTGTCGCAATGAAAAAAAAAAAGATGAAGCTCCATACATGCTGACAATACGGCCTGAGGAACTGAAAGAAAAAGACGCACTGAGGCGGAAGATCGCTGGATTGAAAGATGTCGACAGCCGCCTCAAATACACAAAGCAGGGGTTACATTAAAACCAGCGCTGGCCCAAAGTACTCCGGAAGACCTCCATGAGTGAAAAAGACTACTGTGCCCCCATAGCTAACGAAAAAAGGAAAGAAGTTCGGTGGCGCAGTGGGTAGCGCTGCTGCCTCGCAGTTAGGAGACCCGGGTTCGCTTCCCGGGTTCTCCCTGCGTGGAGCTTGCATGTTCTATCCGTGTCTGTGTGGGTTTCCTCCGATAATTCAAAGACATGCAGGTTAGGTGTGTGAGTGTTCCCTGCCTGGGGTTTGTTTCCTACTTTGCGCCCTGTGGTGGCCTTATAGTTAGGATATAGTGGGTTGGATGAGGGATGGAAAGAATCACAAAACAATTGAATAACTAAATATAATACAAAACAATGTTATAAGGCACACCACAATTTGCTTTAAACAGACATTTTAAAACAACACTACTGAGAATGAAGTAGTATTTGTATGAATTGTCACCTTATTGAATTGAAATCAGTGACATTCCTCTTAATCAGGGTTTCCCAACCTTGGGGTTAATTTAGCAGGAAGCAAGAAAGACAGGCAAGCGCAAGGATCTGGAGGCCACACTGTGATGGCTAGTTTTGTGGGGTACAAAATCTGTACATTTTGGTTTAATTTTCCATTATATTTTGTTCGAGACAACACAACAGATGAACTACATTTAGCACAAATCAAAGCAGGTTTTCTTCCCTTACACCTCACTTTTAAAACAGCTGATTCAACATAGAAAGGAAGACATGCTGGTGGCTCAATTACTTTATAACCTGGGAAAGGAAGACTGAGCCGATGCCTAATTATTTTACAGCCTGGTAAAGGAAGATCTACCGACACCTCAGAGAACAAAAAAGGTTTTATTGTTTGGGAAAACAGACAGTGAATTAATTCTTCATATTGACAGCCAGCCAATCAGAATATCTATCAATCACATTTTGCAAAACCCCCCAGTAGAATTTTAGAATAAATATGCCTCGTCTGAGGAGTGAGTAGGGGAAGTAAAGATGTAAGGAAGTAAGGAAGGAGGGAGGAAGAAGAACAGACTTAAGATGTCACTGGTTGTCAGAAAAGCATCATGAACATCGATTGCGAGATCACAAGCTGCCTGCAACATTCATCCTTGTCATCTCTACTTTTTTTCGTAAGCTTTCCTAAAGACTATATATATGCAGACTTTCCTATCAGTACCTATTTTCTATTATTCTTTGTTCCACTGGTAATATTATTATTCTTGTAATAAATACCACACTGCTTTTAACTTTCTATGCTGTGTCTTAAAGTCTATAGAGTGATTGAAATAATAAGTTAGATTTCTTTGAGCACCTGGTGCAGCCGGAGATTTGCCACACACATAATGGAGCCTAAGATGTTTGAGATGTTTGAGATGCACTTCATGTTTTTGGAATGTTACTGCACTGTTTCCAGAGTGTGCTGATTTAATGAACAGAAATCGATTAAATGTGACTTAATGTTCAACGGTGTACTGAGAACGAGCGAGTCCTGCAGTCCTGTCCGTCAAATAGGATCTTCAGCATTCAAGGAACACTCCGCCTAAAATGGCATTTTTAAATATGTTGCTTACACCAGAACATTTTTAATCTCAGGTTTTAATGGAGAGGAGAGAAGAAAAAGGTTTGAGATATAAAAGAACTCAGTGGTGACTAATGCTGTACAAAAGATCTAAAAAATGTCCATGGAAAAAACAAGAAATGATCTCACATCACTTGTGTCGCATAATCCATCCATCCATCCATTTTCAAACCCGCTGAATCCGAATACAGGGTCACGGGGGTCTGCTGGAGCCAATCCCAGCCAACACAGGGCAAAAGGCAGGAACCAATCCTGGGCAGGGTGCCAACCCACCGGAGGACACACACAAACACACCCACACACCAAGCACAGACTAGAGCCAATTTAGAATCGCCAATCCACCTAACCTGCATGTCTTTGGATTGTGGGAGGAAACCGGAGTGCCCGGAGGAAACCCACGCGACACGGGAGAACATGCAAACTCCACGCAGGGAGGACCCGGGAAGCAAACCCGGGTCTCCTAACTGCGAGGCAGCAGCGCTACCACTGCGCCACCCGTCGCATAATCCACATGACCATTATCCAGTCGTATGCTCAAAACATGCAAAACACATGCATTTGTTTCCTAAAGTATTGTGATTTTTCCAGAGCAATCTATTTAACCAGAAAAAAAGAAATTTTACAAACGAGACTCCAATTGTCGCCTGTTTGTTAAGCTCATAGCAAACAGTCCTGACATCTCAACCTGATCCTTCTGAAAGTTTCTCAAGGTTTCTGCTTCAATTCGGTAGTTTGCTCCAGAGTCCCATGACTCTTTGCATAAAGAAGGACTTCCTGGCTTCAGTCCGAAAGGCACTTCCCTTTAATGTCCACTGGTGTCCTCAAGGTACGTGATTCAATGTGAAGTTGAAAGAATTTTACTGGATTGACTTTAACGACTCCTTTGAAGATTTTCAAGGCGTGTTTGCATTATGATGCTCCAGAGTCTCAATGCACGTAAGTTCTAAATAGTTCCCAAAGTGCCCACTAAAGGGGGAAATCCCATCCAATAAGCCCAGCTAGTAACACAGATGGCCACATAGTCAAGTCAAGTCAAGTTGGGGAGCATGCACTGGTACAGTATGTTGCCGCACCCTCTATACGATGAACCAACTCGGGATCCCAGTTTGCAACCCCCCAGGCAGACACGCAGTCCAGTCCCACCCTCTGGAAATGACCCTCTATCTGCCGCAGCCAGGTGTTACGTGGGAGACCCCTTGACCTGGCCCAGCCACTTGGGTCCCCAACAATGAGGATCTTATGAGCTGGATCACCTTGGGGAAATGCGCCACATGGCCGCAGTGGCGTAACTGACACTCCCTCACAATGCAGGTCATGTGCCTCATTCGGGAGTCCATGAGCAACACAAAGTCAAACCAAGGATTCTCTGTAGAGACGCACATGAAGGAGTCCAGTCTTCATCTAAGGTCACTGGATGGTGTCTATGTCTTGCAACCATATAGCAAGACAGGAAGCACCAGGACTCTAAAGACTTGGACCTTCATTCTTTTGCTGAGATATCGGGAGCGCCACACACCCCTTCAAAGTGACCTCATGACCCCCCCATGCTCTCCCAATCCATCTACTGACTTCATAGGAAGAGTCACCAGAGACATGAATGTCACTGCCGAGGTAAGTAAACTTCTCGACGAGGTCGACACTCTCTCCGCAGACAGACACACTGCTGATAGCCGTGCCCAAGAGGTCATTAAAGGCCTGGATCTTGGTTTTTATCAAGACACTCACAAGCTCAGACCCTCAGACTCCCCTCTCAGTCTCTCGAGCACCCCAATCAGAGCCTCCATTGACTCAGCGAAGATCACAGCATCGTCAGTAAAGTCAAGACCAGTGAATCTTTTTTTTTAACCAACAGATGCTTCTTAAAAGAAGAGCTCAATCCAACGAGCTTGAAATTAAAGGTGTCTGGACAAGATCGGACCTCCCTAAGAGAACCATCACGTAGATTGAACTGTGGCAGCTAGAGCTTTTTTTTTTTTGCATTTCCTTTCTGCTCAGAGCAGTTTTTGACAACCTCCAAACTCCAGTCAACTTGCACAGGTAGGGAATGAGGGAGGACTCTCTCTGCAAGTTTTGTGGGGTAGAGGAAGCCTGGCACACATCCTGTCAGAATGAAAAAAACAGCATTGACCGGGTGGAAGTATAGTTGGTGTTATGACAAGGTGCTGACACACACTCATGGAGATCTTGGACTGGGAAAGGAGAAAGACCAAAACAAAGCCACTTCTGAGCACCACCACTTTTGTAAAAGAGGGTCAGAAGAACTCATGAATGGGAAAAGAAATTTGAAAAGGGCAGAAAATTCCAGATTCTAGAGGCGGTACTGTCCATAACTCGTCATGTGGTCTCCTGAGGGAAAGAAAATTTGGAATTTCCAGTCCTGTATGAGGAAGCAACAGATAGAAAGAAATCCAAGAAGCAAAGCCTTGGCTGGGAATGTTGGGGCAGAGGTTGGCACTATCATGCTTGGAGGGGGAGGTCAGTGACTTGGGTACTACTGCTGAGTGTTATACTTAACACTCTGAGAAGGTTGGTTACCACCCAAAGACCTCTCCTCCTGGCCATGGCCACATCCATAAAAATGGCGGTAAGAAGGCATCTGCGAAGTAATACAAATGTGTAAGAAAAAAAAAACATGCTTTTCATACCCAGGAGGAGTAAACGTGTGACTCTAATGCGCTGCCATTAGCCACCGTTCAACTACCAATTTTATGAGATTCTTCAGAAATTTCTGCTCATTTCCGCCAGCGATCTCAGCTCCAGTGTCTCATTTGTCATCAGCATGCAAGAAGAATCGACACCTTGTTTCTTTTTCTTTTACTTTCTCCGTTATCAGATTCAGCCAATGAGACAGCAAGATGGTCCTGGGGGTCCTCAGCATTGTGGTGTTGCTAATCAGCCTCCCCTCCAGGTAATGGAGTAGGAGCTGCCACCGGGGGGGAAAAAAAAAGGTAGTGAGTGTGTCAAATTGGTGTCATGGAAGCCGAAGCCAGTGAGTGAGCGAGTTCAATCAGATCCACCGGCGTGTTGTTTAATAGCTGAATTAAACTGACAGCGCGGGTCTCATTACTGTTTTATTCCCCTGATGACCTTGTCAGCTTCTATTGTACTCCCTTTGTGAAAGAAGACGCCCACCGACCATTTAATCATTCTTTTCTTTTTTTTATTATTTTTTCTTTTTCTTGTTGAACATTTTTAATGATTTATAGCACAAAGACATGACTGTGTTGGCGCTCAACACAGACTCACCCGTTCAGTGTTTCTGTCGATACCGCGCCTTGTTCTGTTCTTTATTCGCTCCTTCGGCTTCTGCAGATTTTAATTCCAATGACAGCTCATCAGATGTCCTTCTATTGTTGTGTTTGACTGTGAGCATTTAAGACATTCATATTAAATAAGGGGTGGCATCATGTTATTAATATATGGAACAGAAACATTGAGAAGGAAAAAACATCTAAGGATTGAGTTACAAAATGGAAAGACGCTATATTAAATAAAGACTGGCCTCATGTTTTCAAAATATGGAACAGTCGTAATCTATGTAAAAAAAATATCTAGGGCTGGAGTTACAGAATGGAAAGACGCTATATTAAATATAAAGGGGCCTCATGTAATTGAAATATTGAACAGTCATCCTGTGTGTAAAAGCATCTTGGGATGGAGTCATAGAATGGAAAGACGCTATATTAAATAAGGACAGCTGTATTTGTGCGTGATAGACATGTAGGGATGGAGTTACCAAATGGAAAGGCGCTATATGTTATCAAAATATCGAACAGCTGCACTGTGGGTAAAAAACATATGGGGATGGAGTTATAGAATTGAAAGGCACTATATTAAATAAAAAGGGGCCTCATGTAATTGAAATATGGAACAGTCATCCTGTGTGTAATGCGGTGGGCTGGCGCCCTGCCCGGGGTTTGTTTCCTGCCTTGCACCCGGTGTTGGCTGGGATTGGCTCCAGCAGACCCCCATGACCCTGTAGTGAGGATATAGCTGGTTAGGTAATGGATGGATGGATCCTGTGTGTAAAAACAACTAGGGATGGAGTCTTAGAATGGAAAGACGCTATATTAAATAAGGACAGCTGTATTTGTGCGTGATAGACATGTAGGGATGGAGTTACCAAATGGAAGGGCGCTATATGTTATCAAAATATGGAACAGCTGCACTGTGGGTGAAAAACATATGGGGACGGAGTTATAGAATTGAAAGGCACTATATTAAATAAAAAGGGGCCTCGTGTTATTGAAATATGGAACAGCCATCCTGTGTGTAGAAACATCTAGGGCTGGAATTATAGAATGGAAAGACGCTACATTAAATAAGGACAGGCCTCATATTATTAAAATATGGAACAGCTGCATTGTAGGTGACAGTAGTGAGGCCAGCTATGTTATATGGGTTAGAGACGGTGACACTGACCAGAAAGCAGGAGACAGAGCTGGAGGTGGCAGAGTTAAAGATGTTAAGATTTGCATTGGGTGTGATGAGTATGGACAGGATTAGAAATGAGGACATTAGAGGGTCAGCTCATGTTGGACAGTTTGGAAACAAAGTCAGAGAGGCGAGATTGTGTTGGTTTAGACATGTGCAGAGGAGAAACGATGAGTATATTGGGTGAAAGGTGCTAAGGATAGAGCTGCCAGGAAAGAGGAGAAGAGGAAGGCCTAAGAGAAGGTTTATGGATGTGGTGAGAGAGGACATGCAGGTGGTGGGTGTAACAGAGCGAGATGAAGACAGGGTGATACAGAAGAAGATGATCTGCTGTGGTAACCCATAATAGCAGCAGCTGAATGAAGAAGAAGAAGACATGTAGGGATGGAGTTACCAAATGGAAAGGCACTATACATGATCAAAATATGGAACAGCTGCAAGTGGGTGAAAAACATATGGGGATGGAGTTATAGAATTGAAAGGCACTATATTAAATAAAGACAGGGCTCATGTCATTTAAATATGGAACAGTCACATGGTCGGTGAACGCTATATAGGGATAGAGTTACAGAACAGAAAGGCACTACTGTATATTAAATAAAGGGAAATCCTGACAGCCCTGCTCACTCTGCACTTTGGGACTCAAGTGCCGTTTCATCGATGGCCAGGTGATCTTAGAGGCCAATCGTGTAATTCACAGAGAACCAAAAAAAGCGACTCTCATACACACACACACACACTCCCACTCCAAACTGTGCTGTGGCCCCCTATTGGCCAATAGATTGTGATGCCACCGGTAAGTTCACCAGTAAAGTGGAAAAGTGCTGCATAAAATTAAGTCATGGGGGATATGAAAACACGCAGTTAAGAATTGAAAGACGCGATTTTAAATAAAGACTGGCCTTATCTTAATAAGACATGGAAAAGACTGCATTGTGGGTGAAAAACAACTAGGGATGGAGTTATAGAATGGGAAAGCACTATATAAAATAAAGACTGGTATTGCATTACCAAAACAGGTGTCGACTATACTGTATACAGAAAGCAGCTTAGGCTTGACTTAAGAAAGAAAAGGCGCTATATAAAATAAATACTACCCTCATGTTATTAAAATATAGAAACAACAGCACTGTGGGTGAAAAACACATAGGGATAGAGTTAAGAATGGAGAGGTGCTATATAAAATAAAAACTGGTCGTATATTAGCAGAATATACATTGTGGACGCGGCCCGGACACAGACAGGCGGACATGTTGTTAAAACACCACCACACGTTTATTCTACAATATTTACAACAATTGGTCACTCAGACCCCAGTCACGTGCACAAATACCCCAATCACAGTCCTGGCCACAATGCCTTTCTTCGGGCCGCCTCCACAGCTCTCCTGAGCTTTTATACAGTCCCCGGATGAGCCCCAGGTGTTCCCGGCATTCCTCCTCTAGCCACGCCCCAGCGTGGCGGAAGTGCCGGCTGTCCTCCCGGCAGCTCTCCGGGCGCCGTCCTAATTCTTCCCCTAGCACTTCCTGGTGTGGTGGAAGTGCTGGGGTAACAGGTCCCCAAGGCATTAAGGGCGCCTACTGGCGGTGACCACGGGCCCCTACAGGGTGGAGCTTCCATGCCCTGTACCCGTGGCCCCCAAAGCAACCAGGAAGGCGACCCCCATGTGATCCAGGGTGGGCACAGACCCACATCCGGTCCCTCATGGCGTCCCGGCCTGGTCATGGCCCCTGGCATCCCTGACAACATAAAGTGTAATGTGAGTAGAAAGCAAATTGGGATGGAGACTGTAAGTAAGGCAGAGCCAATCAAATGTGAATACAGTGGAAGAGGATGCAGCAGGCGTATGGAGGTTTAGATATACAGCGGGGAAAATAAGCATTGAACGCGTCAACGTTATTCTCAGGAAATAGATTTCTAATTGGGCTACTGACATGAGATATTCTCCAGATGTCGGTAACAACCCAAGTAATCCACACATACAAAGAAATAAGTCCATAAATTATGTGTGATAAAGTGGAATGACACAGGATGTAAGAATTGAACACGTTTTCTGAAATATATTTCATACTCAGTAGAAAAGCCTTTGTGGGTGATGACAGCTTCAAGACACCTCTTGTATGGAGAAACGAGTCACATACATTGCTCAGGTGGGATTTCGGCCCCTTCTTTCACCCCAGCTGTCTTCAAATCTTGAGCTTTCTGGGGGCCTCTTCCATGAACTCTGATCTTCAGTTCTTTCCATAGATTTTTAGTTGGATTCAAGTCAGGTGACTGACTGGGCCATTCTAGCAGCTTTTATTTTCTTTATTCTCTGACACCAGTTGAGAGTTTCCTTGGCTGTGTGTTTGGGGTCCTTGACTTGCTGAAATGTCCACCCCCTCGTTTCATCTTCAGCATCCTGGTAGATGGCAACAGATTCTTATCAAGAATGTCCCGCTACATTTCTCCATTCGTCCTTCCTGCAATTCTAGGAAATCTGCCAGAATTTTGGAGGTGTTTTTGGAGTGATGTGCAGCGCCATTTCTCCTCCAAACATGGTGTGTTGCAATAACATCCAAAGAGTTCAATGTTGGTCTCATCTGACCAGACTCTAGTCTCCCAGTATTTCATTGGCTTGTCCAAATGTTGGGCAGAAAACTTTCAACGAGCTTCAATGTGCTTTTTTCTTAAGTAGTGGAGTCTTGCATGGTGAGCAGTGTGCATAGAAGCCATAGTGGTGGAGTGCATTACTTACTGGACCTGCTAACTGCACGTCTTTCTGAAGCTCTCCACCAGCGAGTGGTCCTTGGCTCTTGGTTCTTCTGATGATTCTTTTGACTCCTCTGTCAGAAATCTTGCCTGGTCATGGCCGGTTTATGGTGAAATGATGTTCTTTCCACTTTCAGATTACGGCCCCAACGGTGCTCACTGGAACATTGAGAAGCTTAGAAAGATGTCTGTCACCAATGCCATCAGTAAGACTGCGAAGGTCTTGAGAGAGCTCTTTGCTTTTACCCATCATGAGATGCTTCTTGTGGGGCACCTTGGGAATGAGAAACCAGCAGTTAGGACTAAACCAGCGGATATTCATTTGCACTGATAGGAGGCTATCAGGATTGCTTTCTAAATACCCACAGATTTTAGCTGCTAGCTTGGTTTTCCAGGCATTTTTGCACATCCTTTTCTTCAGGTGTTCAATACTTATTTCCTGTGTCATTCCACTTTATTACACATACAGTGGTGTGAAAAACTATTTGCCCCCTTCCTGATTTCTTATTCTTTTGCATGTTTGTCACACAAAATGTTTCTGATCATCAAACACATTTAACCATTAGTCAAATATAACACAAGTAAACACAAAATGCAGTTTTTAAATGATGGTTTTTATTATTTAGGGAGAAAAAAAATCCAAACCTACATGGCCCTGTGTGAAAAAGTAATTGCCCCCTTGTTCAAAAATAACCTACCTGTGGTGTATCACACCTGAGTTCAATTTCCTGATTACTGCCACACCTGTTTCAATCAAGAAATCACTTAAATAGGAGCTGCCTGACACAGAGAAGTAGACCAAAAGCACCTCAAAAGCTAGACATCATGCCAAGATCCAAAGAAATTCAGGAACAAATGAGAACAGAAGTAATTAAGATCTATCAGTCTGGTAAAGGTTATAAAGCCATTTCTAAAGCTTTGGGACTCCAGCGAACCACAGTGAGAGCCATTATCTACAAATGGCAAAACATGGAACAGTGGTGAACCTTCCCAGGAGTGGCCGGCGACCAAAATTACCCCAAGAGTGCAGAGACGACTCATCCGAGAGGTCACAAAGACCCCAGGACAACGTCTAAAGAACTGCAGGCCTCACTTGCCTCAATTAAGGTCAGTGTTCACGACTCCACCATAAGAAAGAGACTGGGCAAAACGGCCTGCATGGCAGATTTCAAGACGCAAACCACTGTTAAGCAAAAGAACATTAGGGCTCGTCTCAATTTTGCTAAGAAACATCTCAATGATTGCCAAGACTTTTGGGAAAATACCTTGTGGACTGATGAGACAAAAGTTGAACTTTTTGGAAGGCAAATGTCCCGTTACATCTGGCGTAAAAGGAACACAGCATTTCAGAAAAAGAACATCATACCAACAGTAAAATATGGTGGTGGTAGTGTGATGGTCTGGGGTTGTTTTGCTGCTTCAGGACCTGGAAGGCTTGCTGTGATAGATGGAACCATGAATTCTACTGTCTACCAAAAAATCCTGAAGGAGAATGTCCGGCCATCTGTTCGTCAACTCAAGCTGAAGCGATCTTGGGTGCTGCAACAGGACAATGACCCAAAACACACCAGCAAATCCACCTCTGAATGGCTGAAGAAAAACAAAATGAAGACTTTGGAGTGGCCTAGTCAAAGTCCTGACCTGAATCCAATTGAGATGCTATGGCATGACCTTAAAAAGGCGGTTCATGCTAGAAAACCCTCAAATAAAGCTGAATTACAACAATTCTGCAAAGATGAGTGGGCCGAAATTCCTCCAGAGCGCCGTAAAAGACTCATTGCAAGTTATCGCAAACGCTTGATTGCAGTTATTGCTGCTAAGGGTGGCCCAACCAGTTATTAGGTTCAGGAGGCAATTACTTTTTCACACAGGGCCATGTAGGCTTGGATTTTTTTCTCCCTAAATAATAAAACCATCATTTAAAACTGCATTTTGTGTTTACTTGTGTTATATTTGACTAATGGTTAAATGTGTTTGATGATCAGAAACATTTTGTGTGACAAACATGCAAAAGAATAAGAAATCAGGAAGGGGGCAAATAGTTTTTCACACCACTGTACTTTAATGTATGGACTTGTTTTGATTTCTTTGTATGTGTGGATTACTTGGGTTGTTACCGACATCTGTCGAAAATGTCATGTCAATAGAAAGATATTTACTGACAAAACACATTGACATGTTCAATACTTATTTTCCCGGCTGTATAGCTGGTGTGCTGAGGCCTGCTTGGTACAGCACATTAAAGCAGAGTTACTTGCAATTCCATTATGGGCGAGTTAAGTTCAGTTTTTGCAATTCAGTGTTATATTTACAGTAGAAATATGAATGTTATGTTTGTTTGTGACTAAGTTACAACTGTTGTAAGTTTATACGTATATCTGAAAGTATAAAGTGGCCAGACATTGATTACTCCACTGTTAAACTTGTTATTTGAGCATAGTGTGATCATTTAATAAACCATACTGAAGATTATGTGCCTGCTGGTCTTCATTTCCCTTTGTGATGGTGTAAAGCAAGGCTTCCTGATACATCTGTGTGTTTAATTGACATGCTGTTGCAAACGGAGCAGCCGGAGTCGGAGTACAAGTGAGTCAAGTAAGTATACTACTCCACAGAGATAATAATGGAGAAGGTGCAATATCAATTAAATACAAACTTCATGATATTAAAATGTGGTGAGAAATATATTGGGATGGAGTTAAGAATGGAAAGGCACTATATAAAATAATGATTGGCTTCATGTTATTCAATGGAACAGCTGTACTGTGGGTGAAAATCATACAGAAGTGGGGTTACAGAATGGAAAGACGCCATATAACAAAGAGTGGCCTCACATTTTTAAACTATGGAAGCAACTGCACTTTGGATGAAAAACATATGGGAGGAAGTTAAGAACGGAAAGTTGCTATATAAAATGAAGACTGGCTTTATGTTATTCAGATATGGAGCGGCTGCACATACAGAGATGGGGTTACAGTCTGGAAAGGCGCTATATAAAATGAAGACTGGCCTGCATTGTGAAAAAATATCACATGCAGAAAGCAAACTGGAATGGAATTAAGAATGGAAAGGCACTATATACAGGTGCCGGTCATAAAATTAGAATATCATGACAAAGTTGATTTATTTCAGTAATTCCATTCAAAAAGTGAAACTTGTATATTAGATTCATTCATTACACACAGACTGATGTATTTCAAATGTTTATTTCTTTTAATTTTGATGATTATAACTGACAACTAATGAAAGTCCCAAATTCAGTATCTCGGAAAATTAGAATATTGTGAAAAGGTTCAATATTGAAGACACCTGGTGCCACACTCTAATCAGCTAATTAACTCAAAAAGCCTTTAAATGGTCTCTCAGTCAAGTTCTGTAGGCTACACAATCATGAGGAAGACTGCTGACTTGACAGTTGTCCAAAAGACGACCATTGACACCTTGCACAAGGAGGGCAAGACACAAAAGGTCATTGCTAAAGAGGCTGGCTGTTCACAGAGCTCTGTGTCCAAGCACATTAATAGAGAGAGAGGCGAAGGGAAGGACAAGATGTGGTAGAAAAAAGTGTACAAGCAATAGGGATAACCGCTTGTACCCTGGAGAGGATTGTGACACAAAACTGTGGGGGAGATTCACAAAGAGTGGACTGCAGCTGGAGTCAGTGCTTCAAGAACCACCACACACAGACGTATGCAAGACATGGGTTTCAGCTGTCACATTCCTTGTGTCAAGCCACTCTTGAACAAGAGACAGCGTCAGAAGCGTCTCGACTGGACTGCTGCTGTGTGGTCCAAAGTTATGTTCTCTGATGAAAGTAAATTTTGCATTTCCTTTGGAAATCAAGGTCCCAGAGTCTGGAGGAAGAGAGGAGAGGCACAGAATCCATGTTGCTTGAGGTCCAGTGTAAAGTTTCCACAGTCAGTGATGGTTTGGGGTGCCATGTCATCTGCTGGTGTTGGTCCATTGTGTTTTCTGAGGTCCAAGGTCAACGCAGCCGTCTACCAGGAAGTTTTAGAGCACTTCATGCTTCCTGCTGCTGACGAACTTTATGGAGATGCAGATTTCATTTTCCAACAGGACCTGGCACCTGCACAAAGTGCCAAAACTACCAGTACCTGGTTTAAGGACCATGGTATCCCTGTTCTTGATTGGCCAGCAAACTCGCTGACCTTAACCCCATAGAAAATCTATGGGGTATTGTGAAGAGGAAGATGCAATACGCCAGACCCAACAATTCAGAAGAGCTGAAGGCCACTATCAGAGCAACATGGGCTCTCATAACACCTGAGCAGTGCCACAGACTGAGCGACTCCATGCCACGCCGCATTGCTGCAGTAATCCAGGCCAACTAAATATCGAGTGCTGTACCTGCTCATACTTTTCATGTTCATACCTTTCAGTTGGCCAACATTTCTAAAAATCCTTTTTTTGCATTGGTCTTAATTGATATTCTAATTTTCCGAGATACTGAATTTGGGACTTTCATTAGTTGTCAGTTATAATCATCAAAATTAAAAGAAATAAACATTTGAAATACATCAGTCTGTGTGTAATGAATGAGTCTAATATACAAGTTTCACTTTTTGAATGGAATTACTGAAATAAATCAACTTGGTCATGATATTCTCATTTTATGACCGGCACCTGTACATAATCAAGAGTGACTTTGTTTTATAAAAAATATGGAACAGCCGTCCTGTGTGCATGTAGTCCTAACAGTGGCAAGCAGATGTCAAAATGCCTGCTTGAAAAGGGCATTGCAGAAAAATGTGCTTTAAATCTAGTGTTGCAAAAAACGCCTGGAATCAAGAATCAGACGTGACTATTGGAGTGCCTGACCTCTAAAGCCTCCCAGAATTAAATTTCTGCTATTTTCTGAAGTCAAGGAAAACATTAAAAAAATGAACAAACGTCAAATCATGACACACAGGCTCAAGAACGGTATTTCAAATATCAAAAATTAAAAATAAAATGTCCAGAAAGGATGAGAGAGAAAGTGTGAAACCTCCTGTCCCAGGAAAGCAAAGAAAAACAAAACGTTTCTTTTAATATTTAAAGATTTTTCTGAAGAAAAAAAACAAGAAAAAACAAAAGGCAAGGCAGGAAAAAAAAGAGTAAAAATGGATTTTGTCTACAAAGGCAAACAAATCCAATAATCCACAAGCCAATCAACGGGTTTAGGGTCAGGGGGTTCGGAGCTTTTGGGCAAAGGCAGAAAATCCAATAAGAAATAAAAACAAACCGTGAGACAGAAACTGAAATAAAGACGTCGCGCCTTCAACGCTAGTCAGGCCAACAAAACCCACTGGCGGCCCTACCTCCTCGGGCTCAATGTAAGGTGACAGGGCTGAGAAACAAAATAATAACAATGACACTCAACAGAATATAAAAAATACCATAAACATCACAATAGTTCATGCATAAAATAAAGATAAAACAACATAAAACAAAATAACACACTCAAAAAACAGCTTTAAAGTATAAAGATAAAACACATTTTGGGCGGTGAGAAGACCCTGGCTGAAACATAACATCTGCTGCCACCATTAGTGAGGATTGCAACCTGACCTCACAATGTCGGTCTTCCTTGTCTGAAAAACCTCTGAGATGTTTACAGCTCTACTTGCTGTTAGGAGACAGGTACCCATATTCTAATCTTTGCTTTTCACATTTTAAGGTGGGTTAGGTTTTTAAAACCAGCAATGATGTATGGAGCTGAGACGTGGGCAGCAAAGGGAGAGCAGTAGAAGGTAGATGTGTCAGAAATGAGAATGTTGAGATGGAGGTGTGGTGTTACAAAAAAAGACAGACTATGAAAGGAGACAATTAGAGATACAACAAAAGTGGGGGAGATACTGGATCTAAGAATGTACAGGAAAGTGGATTGTTGTGGTCTGGACATGTGATGAGGAGAGACAACGAACAAGTGAGCAAAAGAGTGATGGGAATGGAGGTTCAGGGGGAGAGAAAGTGAGGAAGGCCAAAGTGGAAGTGGATGGATAAAGTAAAAGAAGATCTTAAGGAAAAGGGTCTGACTGGGGAGGAAGTGCAGGACTGAGCCCTTTGATTGATTGAGCTCATCAACCCCACATAAAATTGGAAAAAGATGAAGAGGAAGTATTATGTAAAGAAGTTAAATAATATTAATTTGGAATTACCCTGGATTCCCCCAAATTATGGCATTATTGCCATAATTTATATATATTTTAATATAATCATCTGTCAAATCCAGATCTCTCCAGCAGGTGCCACAATTTCAAAATAAACTTTAATACAGTCTACTGGCAAGTTCAGATCCCTCCACTAGATGGCGTACTTTCAAGGCATCAGTGGCGCTGCAGGATGTTTCAATTCAACTAACCGAAAATCTTTCTTCCTTCTGCCCATCCACTATTTCAGGCACTTGAAGTATAAAAATAAGTCATTTCATTTTTATTTTCATTTTTTTTGCAGTTTTCTCAAACCCTTCAGCCCGTATGATAATCCGAGCAGGGTGGTCATTAGCCACGTAGGTCCGATTTGCCTTTTGTTTCATTATGCTGTACGGTGACATTGATTTATCTTCATGTGTGCCAATGCCGTCATCGTCCCCTGTAAAGCTGCAGATGGGGCATTCACCTTAGACACAATAATGTGGTGGCTCGTGACATTGTGGCTGGCTATGCGGGTTACCATGGAGACTGAAATATCTGAAATATCAGGGGGTGGCAGGGCCCTACAAAGGATGAGGAAAGACACCTAATGCAAAATGAAAAACGAAATTGGCAATATGTGTCTTTTATAAGCTGTATGAGATCGCAGGCAAGGAAAGCCCCTGGAGTGGTGAAACCATTAGTAGTCATTGTATAGAGGCCTTTAAATGATGGGGATTGAGCCACATTCTTTTATATAGCGACTTTTCAAAGTGAATCTTATCCCAAGGCTCAGAACAATTGTTTCTGTATTTATACAATGGAAGAACTTGCTCAGGCTAAACACAGAGGGCCCTAGACAGGCATTAAGAGATGTGCACAGTGGTCAGACACACTTGAAGGGTGCTATATACAGTATGCTAGACGCTATATAGGGTTTCGAAAATGAACACTTGGGAATGGCCACTTGCAAGCCACACAAGTGGTGGACATTTGGAGAGCCCTACACTGGGCTCAGGAAAAGACACTTTGGATGGGCCTACTCCTGGCTCACAAGACATGTCTTTATGGGAGGGTCCTCGACAGGCCTTATGAGATGGACACTTGAAAGGCGCTATATACTGTAGGGTTTATAAACATTAAACGCTTGCAAGCAGTCATTTTCAAGGTACACAAGAGGTTCACATTTGGAGGACTCATTAAAACATTTGGAGTCTCTACAGGGGACTTACTGAAAGACACTTTGGGTGCATCATATCCTGGTTCATGACATACCCACTTTGTGCCAGTTTTAGGATGGGCTCATGGAATACACACTTCAAAAATGTCTCCCTGTTTCAGGGTCTGACACAAGGCATCTGAATAGTGCGAGATACACCTCAGTTTACAGGTCTGCACAGGTGTAATGAGACACACACTTTGGGAAACGTCATTTGAAGGGTTAATGGTGGACTCATGGAATGGACAGTTCAGAAAGGCCTCCGCTCTGAGGGTCTTACATGAGGCTCATAAGTTACATGCACTTGGAGGGTACTAGTCAAGCCTTTTTGAAATGCGCACATTGGGGAAACGTGCTAGAAAAGGAGCTATATGAAGTTTATCAAATGGACACTTTTTTGTGAATGCCCATTTGGACACCGTTACTCATGTCTTCTGAGATGGCCATGTTGGGAGTGCAGACTTGAAAGGCTTTACAAGACAAACACATGGAGGCCACATTTAGAGCTTCGATGTCGGCGAGGTGAAATTTTGAGAGAGCCCTAAACGGACCACTGGAGGGCTCAAGTGGAAGACCCCCTACTTTGGGAAGGCTCTCTCAGTGGGCCTTATAAAGCTTAAAAGATGTCCTCTTGGGAGCCTAACTGGGGGATTAAGACATTCCAACACTCTTCAGTGTGGAATCAGAGGACAATTTAGCCAGTCATAACGAGGCCTTCGTGTGCCCACCAGATTAGGCAAGGTCACCCTCCACTCAGTGCTCCAGTGTGACATAAAGAAAGGGGGCCTGAAGAGGTTGAAATTTCATACTTTTAGAAATGGATTTTTTTTTAAATTGCATCCTTTCGGTTTTTTATTCTTTGATGAGAACTTGGAGGTGATCCAAGTTTGGTTTTTTGCAGCTGTCAAGTTCCGACTTTCCGGCATGGGCCTTTGAACGTGCTGAGCTGGCAGGCCCTTCCGTTGTCTGTTTTGTTTTGATGCAGCAACCTGCCTGTGAATGGATCGAGTCTGTCTGACTGATCAACCCGTGTGGATGTCTGAGACACTGACAAGTGAAGCCAGCGGCACACATGTGCCTTGGCGGGCAGCCAAAAGTGTTTCATTTCTCATGGTGTCCCAGGGGACCCCGAGAAATTGAAAATGAGGTCAGTTAAGGTTTAAAAATATCCAATCTTCATGATGTCTGTGTATCTCTCTGCTCATTTTAAAAGTTCCTCCTCTTGTTTCGGGGTCCAGTGTGGCTACTTAATCTTACATTTTTCAACTGGGCATAGAGAGAGCCTGGTCCCCAATCAGATCATCCAGCACACAGTCATCCAAGTCATCTGGGATCATGCTGTAGTGGCAGGCAAAATGATGTGCTAAGAGTCGCACATGGTGTTAGAAGTGGGATTGACTAGTATGGAAGACCTCAGTGAAGAGCACTATATATAAATATAAACTGAATGGATGCATGAATGGACAGACATTTAGGTAATGATTCAGATATTAATCATTCCAAGCAAATTATGACATGAACTGTCTCTTGGCTAAAAAAAAAGCAAAAAAAAAAAACAAATTCCAAGAGATACCTTGGGTCCTAAAAACCCCTCCTGACTGACCTAACAGCCCACGCTCCTCACAGGATCCCAAGAGAGCAGCCTTGGAAACACAGAAGTTGAATTTCGTAAAAAATTGTTGGTGTATAAATGGAAACAATTGATAAAATCTGCAAAAAAAAAAAGAAAAGAAAAAGAAAAATCAAGCCCACTTTAGGTTTTTTAAAGGAGATCCATCTTTAGGCTCCTTCTCGTTAAGGAGACACAAATTGGATTTTCCTTTAGGGCTGGCGTGCAGGCTCGAGATTCCTTTATTTTTCAGAAGTGAAAAGAAAAAGAAAAAATGGTCATGAAGCAGAAAATCCCTTAGAGAACAGCACTGGGCTCAATCCTCATTATTCCTTTATGTTTGCTCAGATTTCACATGAATGGATTTTCCAAATATGGATTAGCGGTTTCATTTATGAAATTGTAAAGAAGATTTGAGCCCTGCAATTTGGAAAAAAAAAAGAACACCGTCATGGCCTACTATTCTGACAAGAATATTTGTGCAGTCCAGTACTGTGTCTTCTATTTGTCGTTAATTTAGACCACTTTGCAGAAATCTCTTTTCACTTGTGAGTATGTGTGACGGATGGCCGGCTACTCAATCCGACTGGGACACCCAAAGAAGTGAAGGGTGGGGGAAGGCAGCTACTGTGGGACACTGCCTCCCCCAAGTCGGCAGATGGCGAGGCAGCATAGTGGTGCGACGGATTCTCACAGGGCACCATGGGATTTAGAGTTCGGCTACTCAGCCCTGCTGGATACTGTGGGGACCTAGGGACGCGTATCTTTTCCATAGCCCGGAAGTACTATCGAGTCATGGGGACAGAAGCCCCGAAGTACTTCCGGGCCGAAGAAGAAAGCAAGTTCTCCGTACTGGCAAGTCATGTGAATGGAAAAGGAGAAGCACTTCCGGGTCAAGGACTATATTAAGGACTGCTGGAGACCAGACAAGTGAGCCGGAGTTGGGAGGTAGAGGACAGAACTCACTGGGAGGTGTGGAGGAGAGATTTTTGTCAATTTATTGTGTTATTAATATTGCCTGTTTATGGTGGCGGAGGTGCTTTTGGTCACTATGTTTTCTTTCTTCTTTCGGCTGCTCCCATTAGGGTTTGCCACACCGGATCATCTTCTTCCTTATCTTTCTGTCCTCGTCATCTTGTTCTGTTACACCCATCACCTGCATGTCCTCTCTCAGCACATTCATAAACCTTCACTTAGGCCTTCCTCTTTTTCTCTTACATGGCATCTCTATCCTTAGCACCCTTCTCCCAATATCCCCAGCATCTCTCCTCTGCACAGGTCTAAACCAATGCAATCTCACCTCTCTAACTTTCATCCAACCTGAGCTGACCCTCTAATGTCCTCATTTGTAATCCATCCTCGTCGCACTCAGTGCAAATCTTAGCATCTTTAACTCTGCCACCTCCAGCTCTGTCTCCTGTGTCACTGTCTCCAGCCCATATAACATAGTTGGTCTCACTATTGCCCTGTAGACCTTCCCTGTCACTCTTGCTGATACCCGTCTTTCATAAATCACTCCTGACACTCCACCCTGCCTGCACTCTCTTCTTCACTTCTCTTCCACAATCCCCATTACTCTGTAATGTTGATCTCAAGTATTTAAACTCATCCACCTTCACCAACTCTCCTCCCCTCATCCTCACCATTCCACTGACCTCCCTCTCATTCACACACATGTATTCTGTCTTGGTGGTCCTACTAACCTTCATTCTTCTCCTCTCTAGAGCAGATCTCCACCTGTCCAGGGTCTCCTCAACCTGCTCCTTACTCTCACTACAGATCACGATGTCAACAGCAAACATAACAGTCCACGGGGACTCCTGTCTAATCTCGTCTGTCAACCTGTTGATTACCATTGCAGATAAGAAAGGGCTCAGAGCCGATCCCTGATGTAATCCCACCTCCATCACTCCTACCGCAGACCTCACCACAGTCACACTTCCCTCGTACATATCCTGTACCACTCTTACATACTTCTCTGCCACTCCATTTTTTTAAAATTTTATTGATTTTATTGTAATCATTCCATACAAATAGATCAATTTTTACACCTTCCTGGTGATTTTACTCTGTGTTCAGAGTGTCTTTCTGCTGGGTTAAAAAAGGCAACAGTGACCTCTAGTGTCTTACACATGAAAGAGTCTTGATCTGTTTATCACTATCGATATCGATAACCTTGATTCGAGTGTTGAACAGCTAGCGCCCATCAGCTTGTATATTTCAGCTATTGCTCAATTGATGTATGCATGTTCTCCCTTGATCATTGTGTGTTCTTCTCCAGGTTCTCAATTTTCCTTCCCACTTCCCCATCAGGTTAATTGGTGACACCCCAAAGTGACTCTGTGTGTCTATGAGTGGGCCATAATGATGGGCCGATTGGTTCCTGTCTTGTGCCCAGTGATGCCAGGATAGGCTCTGACCCCTCACAAGCCTTAAACTTGACTAAGAAAGCTTAAAAGTGTAAAAATCATTGATTTTTCCTCACATGGCAGGTCTGAATCCTCAGCATTAGAATTCCAGACATTGTCTCCCAGTCTGAATGGTTCAGGTCAGTGACACAGATTGTACTTAAGAGTTTTCCAATGAAGTCACATTGACTGCTGGCTCTAATTAGTGTCTTCTCTCTTGTTTAAGATGGACGTTCAATAGCATGTTATTCTACATTGAATGGCTCATTTCTAAAATCCCTGGACTCCATTTAAATGTTTTTGGCGAAAGAAATCATTGATTTGAGACTTACTGGCTCTGTGATTGGAGCTGCCGCCCACTCCCAGGCTGGTCACGCTCCACGTTTGTCACTGTGCCTGTTTGGATTTGGCCCAGCTACTTTCAGTGCCCTTTCACATTTCAAAGATTTCCTGTAAGGATATCAGAAGGTCTCTCCGTCAGAGTGGCTGCAATGGACTGACATCATCCAGGGCAGACTCCCTCCTTGGACCCGAGACTGAGGGGATAACATCCAGTTGTCTTCAACACTACAATAATTTAAGCAAGTGCAGGAAATGGTCACGTTCAGGTGTAAGAGTGGAGAGTGAAAAATAAACCCAAGTGAACCCGCGTCCCATCTAGGGGGTGCTTTGCTTCAGGGTTAAGTCTTAGTTCTCCACAATTTTGTAAAGGAACAAGCAGCATCAGGATACCCATGGGGTTTGTGTTTTTACGTAATGTAAATCCTTCGTAATAGGGACTGGATGGAGGACACAGTAATGCCACCTGCAAAGACAGCGTACCACCCTTTGCAATGCCATCTTTGTAGTGAGCATGTTGCACATGCTAATGCCATGTACCCAATGAGTATACTGCATGCTGTTATGACCACTGATCATGGAGTACACTGGACACATTAATGCCATTGCCAAGTTGGTATGCACCTCACATTGTAATGCCATCTAAGTGAGTATACCGGACACAGTAATGCCATGTGCCCAGTAAGTATATGAAACACTGTTGTTCTGTCACCTAGCAAATACAGAGGACAGCATAATGTAATCTAACCAGCATGTGTTTGGCACACATTAATAGTGTCTGCCAAGTGAGTCCACATACTGTAATGCCATTCACCCAGTGAGTATACCACTCCTTGTAATGCTATTGGAACAGGGAGTATAACGGACAATGTAATGCCATCTGAACAAGAAGTATAATGGACAATTTACAGGGAGTCCTCGGGTTACAACGTCTCGACATACGACGTTTCGAGTTTACAACGCTCACTCCCATAAAAACTTAGAAAAATTGAGACAAAATTGTTTCGGCTTACGCCATTAGTGTCGTACTTACAGACTACGTGGGCGAACTAGTTTGGTTGCACGTGGAGGAAGTGTTCTGTTTGTGTGGCTTTGTTTGGCGACGTTTTGGCCCTTGTCATGGCTCCTAAATGAAAGCCAGATTCATCAGATGGCAGTGCTTCGAAGAAGAGGAAAGCCATCACGATGGAAGTGAAATTAGACATTGTTACGAGATCAGAAGGAATAAAGGTAAAGAATTTTTTTACACAGATTTTTTTGTAATTTTTTGCTGTTACTACAGTACAGTATATTTAGGTCCTTTTCCTTTTTCTGTGGCTTAGTTGTGTTTTTATATTGTAGATTATGATTTTGCTGTGACCCGACATTTGCGCGATAGACATGAGCGCCGACAAAATAGCGGCGATTAAAACGCGGTGTCAAAATCGCGCCAACAAAATCGCGAAAGTTTCATTAAATATGAATTACTAGTTTAAAGCATATATAATAATGTTTATTTTAGAAGTCAATATTATGAGACGCGGCATGCCATCAGCACGGCACGCAGATAGTCCTTAAGATCACACCCTGCATATGTAGGAAGAATTGCAGCAAGACGTCTTGATAGTTGAGCGTATTTAGACTTGCTGGCTGCCTGACTGCTGGTAATTCCGCTTTATATACGACACGTTATGCCAACCCTCGACTGAGTTATTTGTCCGTGGCATGCCATCAGCAGTTATAACAGTTATAACCTAGCACATAATGCGCACGTACGCGTTCCACTCTCTTGGCCTCTATCGCGATTTTATCGTGGTGATTTTGTCGGCGGCATTTGTCGAAATCCAGTTAGCGGGTTTGTCAGCACTCATTTGTCCGTTGCGGTTTTGTCGGCGCTCATATGTCTATCGCGCTTTTGTCGGTGAACTGATTTTGCAAATGTGTTAGGATAGGTAAGTGACTTAGGCTAGGGTGTGTTTTGACTTGCACCAAAATTAGACTTACACTGTTGTTGGAACGGAACTGTGTGGTAACCCGAGGACCCCCTGTAATGCCATCTGAGCAGGGAGTATTCTGGACACTGTAATGGCATCTGCTGAATGTTAATACTACACACAGTAATGCCATGTGCCTAGTGAATATCCTGCCCACAGTAATACCAACTGACAAATGAGCATCCCGCACACTGCAATGCCATCTGCCCAGTGAGTATACTATGGAATATTCTGCCATCCGTCTAGCAAGTAGAACACTCAAGGTTAAGCTATCCTCCCAGTGGGTATACTTGGAGCTTCCTTTGTTTTAGAGCAATCTGGCAAAATAAATTAGATTGATTATAAAGATTCTTCATTTGAGGACCCTTCCTCTTGTGGGGCTACGTGCTGCAGTTTTTGGGACATTCAACTATACTGACTAGTTTCCCATTCTGAGGGTCTGCTCCCCAGCTACCTTGAGGGACCTCATTAGGATTCTATTAAGAAGAACAACACACCATTGTTGTTACAGTCTTCTGTCCTCAGCATGGAAATAAACCACCCTGTAGTGTAGTAAAAGGGTGTCACAAACATGTTGTAAAGGGGATGAGCACTTAGGGGTTGACACAGTGGATCATCTTCTTCCATATCTTTTCGAGTTAAAACTGATTACTGGTAAGTCGGGGTCTAATTTTATGATCGATTTTTCGGGTTTCAAGACCCAACTTATATGCACGTATATACTCTAAAATAAGTAACTCTGAGAAGCACAAAGGATACAGAAGGCAATGTCTTCAAAAAAGGCAATCCAAATAGCAAATTATCTCAATACAAAATCCCCCCCCAAAAAAAAATAAGAACGAAAGGTGTGCAAAAAAAGACAATCAGTAAAGTACAAAAATAGCAAAAACAACATAGGAGAACTCACCAACCACCAAGTGCATTCAATGAACCGCAAAGAACTGTGGGCTTTCCTCAGCCTCTGTAGGGCTAAGGGAAGTCCATAGCAGTGATGGGGAAGTAGTCCCGCCTCTTAGGGGACACATGGTACATAAAAAAGAAAAGATATCCAGACATAAAAAAACGAAACGATCAACAATGTTAACGTAAACAAAAGAATCAAAAATGAACGAGAAAACATTAATACAAACTCAAGATGCTACATGACATATGTCCTCTTGTTGTTCATTCAAATTGATTTGTTCTTTCTTTTCACAGCTCCTGAAGTCGCATACATTTTGTTTAATGCAAGTCGCTCGTTACATGCAGTTGACCGATTAACTGACCTCTCAGAGCTGGATACGGTGGTGCAACAGACTGTTTTTTAAAATTATTTTCATCTTTTAAGCAGGCAACAGCAAGAAGCATTTACAGTACTTTCTAATTTTGGTCTTTAAATGTTGTAACAAAAAAACAACAGGGAGATGTTGAAGTGTTTGGGACAAACCATAACTCCATTAAATGAGAAGAAATGTCATGATAAGATTATGAATGTCAGGTGCCCTTCTGTGCTTCTCTCAGGCTAAACTGAACTTGATCTCTGTAACAGAGCTCTGTTCTCTTAGCACTCTAGCTTCCAACATCTTTGTTTCTACTCTTGTCATCATAAAAATAATAATAATAATAATTCTTTACATTTATATAGCACTTTTCAAGGTACTCCAAGTGCTTTACACAGTGAGTGGCGAGCCACTTCAACCACCACTAATGTGCAGCATGTCCACCTTGATGATGCGACAGCAGCCAGTTTGTGCCAGAATACTCACCAGACATTAGCTGTTAGGTGGTGAAGGGGACGAGAAATAGTTAGCCAATCAGAGACAGGAAATGACTAGGGGGCCAGAATGACCAGGCCGTGGTAAGCAATTTAACCAGGACATCGGGATACACCCTGCTCTCTACGAAGGATGCCCAAGGATCTTTAATGACCACAGAGAGTCAGGACCTTGGTTTTATGTCTCATCCAAAGGACGGCACCATTTTCACAGCACTATGTGCCCATCACTGCACTGGGGCATTAGGATTCAAATTCAGACCACAGGGTAGGCGTCCCCTGCAGGCCTCACCAACACCTTCTTCCAGCTCAGTGTTTTTTCTTTAAATACCCCACAGATGGCAGAAGGGGTGGGACCTCAGGGACAAAGTGATGTCAACATTCGTTGTGGGACTGTGGGAGAAAAACAGAGGAGGTTTGCGACCGTGTAGGGCGTAACAGAGTAAGATGTAGAGGGCAGGAAGATATGGAAACAGGCGATCCGCTGTGGCGACCCCTAATGGGAGCAGCCAAAAGAAGATGAAGAAGTAGGAAAAAGAGAAGCACAAAGGCTACAGAAGGCAAAGTCTTCAAAAAAGGCAAAAAAGACAGCACTAATGTCACCGTGTTGATGTTAGTAGTGCCACACAGACGCTCCTGATACACATGCATATGTGTGACAATGTGTAGACCAAAAAAGTGACGTCACTGACGTGCTATAATTTTGCCACAACCCCAGTCGGGCCTGCATAGGCATGTACTTAGTTTGCCTATGTGTGTGATGTCTTCGGCGCCACCATATAAATGTCAGCGTGGGCATTCCCATTCTTTGGATAAACTCAGTGTTGGCATGCAATTCTTTGAATGTGTTTTTTTTTGTCATTAAGACTTTTCATTTTTAGTGTTTTGAACTTGCCGACTTTTCAGTAAAGATATTGGTTTTAACTTTGCGACTACATCTCATCTTCTTTTCATTAAAACTCTAACTGCCTCTTCATGTGACATTGCAGTGATTCAGGACAGACTTTTATTAAAAGACAAACGCTCCACGTTTTTTAGCCATAAATACAGTGTCTTTGCCACATAGTCAATTCGCAACGCCCTTTAAGCTTAAGCGCTTTTAGAATGAGAGTCATGTCACTGATCAGCCTAGCAGTCCAAATCACCTCCCCTACTGCTTAAGAGGAGCTCCCACTGGCTTTCTTAGTTTGAAACTAAACAAAGAGAAGGATTGACAGGGAGATCGAAAATCCTATCGATAAATGCTGCTGCACTAGCTTCTGGCTATAGGGTCAATATTTCTATAAACATACCTAAATGAAAAAAATGTAAAACCACAACAATCAATACATGCACTTTTTGTCACTAAGAGGTCTGAGACATGCAATAAACACAAGGCCACTTGGTTATTGATTTGTGTCTGCGAGCTCTTAAGGCCAGAGAGCCGCTTGGCCTAGAAGTCTGACGGGAGCAGCAAAATGAGTCAGCGGAGCACATCTCCAGGGGCCAAAGTCGGCAGAGCCTAAGAATAGGCACCTCCAGTCTGTGCGTAAGACTGGTACCAGGTGTGATGCCAATGCCCAACACTGGATGTTCACTGCTGACACCACTCAGCCTGTAGATCAGGGGTGCCCAACTCCAGTCCAGGAAGACCGCGGTGGCTGCAGGTTTTCATTTTCACTCTTTTCTTAATTAGTGATCTGTTTTTGCTGCTAATTAACTTCTTTTGAATTCATTTTAATTGACTTGGTTTTTAAGAAATGTTTCTTTGTATTTCTTTATCGTTCCTCTGAATTGCTTCATTTCTTTCCTTAAACGGCACCCAAACAGAAGAGAAATGTGACGTGAGTGAGCCAACAGAAGACCAACTAAGTCAGGGCCTCAAACTCCAACCAATTTCACTCCAACCAGCTGCTTAATGAGGCGGAGTCTTGTCGTTAATTAAACTTGTTCTTTAATTCCGTGGCTTGTTGCTGCTCTCATTGTGCAATAGCAGACATTTCCGAAATTGTGGATTTTCTCTTTTCTAAGAGAAGATCAGCATTTCTGAGACCTTCACCTTTCTTTATTTTCAGATATCGTATGATGGAAACCAGTTGTTTTGGCTCATTTTGTATCTCGTTTGGCTGCTAATTAAGGAAAAAGAAACAATTGAGGGGTCTGAGTCTTCAAGGGCAAGTCAAATAAAATGAATTCAAAAGAAGTTAATGAGCAGCAAAAACAAGTCACCAATTAAGAAAAGGGTTAGAATGAAAACCTGCAGCCACTGCGGCCCTCCAGGACTGGAGTTGGGGCACCCCTGGTGTAGATAGTACAAAATGGGCAGCTGCCCACCAGCTTTACATCTCTCAAAGTGGAGAAGTGGAGATCTGCGAGGCTTTTGATAATGAGAATGGAGGAAGGTGCCCTCCAAACGCCCACCAGTAAGGGGACAGCGTTCTCCTTCAGTTGAGGGAAACCCACACTGTTAGGAAATTGTCAGGGCTTGATCCCTGGCTCAGATGTGTTTTCTTTTTGTTGCCCTTTAAATATCATTTTATATATTTTTCACTGATTATATTTTCGTTTTCTACTAGGAGTTGTCATGTGTCAGTCAGGGTTGCTCCCCTGGCTGTGGTTCAGATTCATGTCTCTTTTGTTCATTTTTGAACAACTCACCTATCTACCGTCATAACTCTGCAGGCCTGAATAACAGCCTACGCAAATCTGTTATGCCATGCAACTGTTACACTGCTCTACTCTCTAAATCTTGTAATCCGCGGCCATAGAGACACATTCACAAAAGGCCTCTAAGCTTCACTACTGTCAAAACCCAGTCTTCACTTTATCAGAGTACATATATATCACTATCCAGTTACGCTCTTATGCAAGTTACGCTACTGTATTTTTAGCTGTGGGTCAGTTGTGTGTTTTTCATTTTTTTGGATCTTTTATTGAATTTATTAAAAGCATATAATGTTCCATACAATCAAGTCAAACTTAACAAATCTAAATTCAAATCAAACCTCATCCATGAGAAAGAGAGGACGGCCAACAGCCGGAGCAAAACTGTTGAGAGCAGTAAAGAGAGAAAGGAGTCTTTCCCCCCAATATACTAAATGCTTATTCTAAAATGTTATTGATTAGGTCCTGCCAGGTTTTAAAAACGTTTTTAACACATCCTCTAAGTGAGAATTAGATTTTTTCCAATTTCAAATAGTATATAACATCAGTTGCCCACTGACTTAAAAGAGGTGCGTTAGGATTCTTCCAGTTGAGCAAGACAAGTCTACGTGCCAATAGTGAGCAAAGACCATTACAGTTTGTTTGTCTTTCTCCACTTTAAGCCCTTCTGTGAGCCCACCAAACACAACTGTTATAATAAGAACATTAAGAACAATAAGAACAATATGTCAATGTCCTCTGTGCAAATATATATTTTTCTGCTCACATGCACAGTTGATACAGAGCCAGATTTAGCACAGGGGCTCATCACAATATAAGACAAGACAGATAAAGACAAATGGAAAAACGTGCAGTCAGACTGAGAACAGTTGTATACTATTTTTTGTATTATTTCTGTCAGGGTAAGCATGAAACTGTATCCTCTTTGCCTTGTTTGAAATGGCATGATTCACCTAAGTGTGGGCCTGCACGTGAAGAAAAAGTATAAAGTCTTGGAACATTACCCAGCACACCTTTGAAGCCGACAGGAGATAACGTCATCCAATCCTGAAAATCTTTCCACTGCAGTGGCAAAAATGGCAGACTCTACCCACCGGGCCCCTACTCCCTAACTGGGTTCTTGCCATTGGCTTCCTTCATCTGTAATGTAGCGTAAGCCGTCATTAAACAAAGCTAAGTTATTTCTCCTATGTAATTTCTTACCACCATTATCACTAAGGGAGGGGCATGGCATTTTTATATTATCTGTCTATTATATTAAAAAAATCTTGGGAAGAGACGAGACTTTTTCAGAGAGAAGAGACATGACTTTCTCAGAGAGACACTTTCACGTCCCGCGTGACAAAGAGTAGATGATAAAGTAGAACGTTGTAAAGAATTCAAAAATGTTGGTGCGATACACATGCAGAGCAGGTTAGATAAAGTGGAAGTACGAAAATTCGAAAGTCTCCAAAAAATGATAGTAAAGATCACATTAGCACAAACAAATGGAAACTATTACTCAGTGAAATAACAGAACAGCGAAAAGAGACCGAATATATTGTTTGGATTTAAACTTTAAGTTGGAGACTTGTAAATCGTCTAATTTGTGTTGACATCAGGGAAAAGTAGTGTTTCTTCCCAATGAAGAGGCCTATCTGTGAGAATTAAAAGATTTGTTGTTTGGTGAAAGTGAAATCCACAAACGCTGTCACGTTTGGGCCACAGAGTTGCACATATATACAGGAGATTTTAGGAGTGAATCGAGCTCCATGTGTAGTCGGAGGGGACAGTTCCGTCGCTCAATTAAAAGAATAGAAAATCTTCCTCTTCATTGAGTTCAATAATTGAATGCTTTGTACATATGAAGCTTGAGTGAATTCTGTGCATGGCTGCCTTCCACTCCATTTCTGAAATGTTGGGTAAGAGATCCTTTTCCCACTGTACTCTGGGACCTTTAAAAGGAAGGGACTTTAAAACATGTCTATTTATTATAGAAATGCTTTCCGAATCCCTAAGACTGATCAATATCTCTTCTGGAATAGAAATAGGTGGGAAGTGAGGAAAATTGGGCAGTTTCCAATTTGGAGATAGTGGAAAAATTGTGTTGATGGGAGAAAAAATTTGGAGTGTAGTTGTTCATAGGATGCAAAGACGTTATTTATATACAAATCTCTAAATGATTTAATCCCATATGTTTTCCAAACATTAAAAACTGTGTAAGTTCAAGAGGGTGGAAAGAGGTTGTTATCATGTAGAGGTGCCACAGATAAAATATTCTCTGACTTGAAGTGCCTCCTACATCGGTTCCATATTCAGAGTGAATGAAGGACAACTGGGTTGTTAGTATATTGACGGTACTTTGTATTTACTGGTGTGCAAAGCAAAGAATATAAAGAAGTGCTGCAGGATTTAATTTCTATTGCAGACCAAGCTAGTGTGTGTTCATCTATTTGTGTCAATGTCCAGGTTTTTAAGAGCTTGTATGTTTGCTGCCCAGTAATAAAATTGAAAATTAGGTAGAGCCATGCCCGCCTTCTGATTTAGGTCAATGTAGGGTCGCCTTTTGAATGCATAAATTTTTCGATCTTCCAAATAAATGAGGTTATGAGGTTATTTCTTAAAAAAAAGATGTGTTAATGCATATGGGGATGTTTTGAAATAGGAACAGAAGCTTAGGGAGAATATTCATCTTGACAATGTTAATTCTCCATGCAAAAGTAAGATGTAGGGGCAGACTATCTATGCATGTCAGTCAGCAGATTTCAAGAAGAAAAATGAAAGGATTTCAGTTGTAACTTTAGCATGGAAGCAACTCAAAACAACAGATGCTTTGTGTGCGCAGGGAAATACAAGCAGGCATCGAGAGCTTTTGCCCCTCTGCTCCACAGAAGGTTTCTTTCCACCCTGAGCTCGCCTTAGGACTTCTGTCTTACGGTATGACAGGAGTACCACCCCAGTCAAACTGCCCATCTGCCACTGTCCTCACAGCAGGTTGCACCACGCCCTAGGGCATTTAGGAGCTTGATGCCAATAGCAAGAGTCCTGTGGGGAAAAGGAGATTGATCGGAAAATGGTGAAAATGATGTGATGTGTTCTCGTAAATTGCTTCTAGCACTGAAAACAGTTTTGAAGCACGTCACTCCAAGATGCAGCTTTGGCGTTAGGGTCTTATAAGGGAAAGTAGAAAATGATGCAAACTGTGAGACTGTAAGTCATTTGTTCTATGGTATCAGTCTGTTGTTATGACATTGTGGATTATCATCATATAATAATACTTTACGTGTGGCACGGAGGCACAATGGTAGCGCTGCTGCCTTGCATGGATTTTGCATGTTCTCTCCGTGTCTGTGTGGGTTTCCTCCGGGTGCTCCGGTTTCCTCCCACAGCCCAAAGACATGCAGGTTAGGTGCATTGGTGATCCTAAATTGTCCCTAGTGTGTGCCCTGTGATGGGCTGGCGCTCTGCCCGGAGATTTGTTCCAGCCTTGCGCCCTGTGCTGGCTGGGATTGGCTCCAGCAGACCCCTGTGACCCTCTGTTAGGATATAGCGGGTTGAGAAATGACTGACTAAATAATACTTTACATTTATAAGTCACATTTTTTCATTTACAAAACTGTTGAAAATTGTTGGGGATGATAGCGGTATAGTGCCAAAGTGCCACTGAGTGCAGGGTTCAAAAAAATTGAATCACCACACTAATCAAGATGTCCTGATTATTTAATACAACCAGTTGTATTAAAATTATTTTGCCAACACTCTGCTTGGATTTTGGGTGTCTTATCTACAATACGAAATGAATGAATCTCAAGTTTCTATCCTGCCTGTTCTGGTACATATTGTCTGGGATTACAGATGTAAAAGAAAGAGGGACAGTACTGAAATGCAGTAGCAGTCAATCCTGGGAAGATTTTGGGATTTGGTGTATTCTGTTAAGGTCTGTGTAATAAAGAGTCAAGAAGGGAAAATAAGGCCACTCTGGGACACTACCACGACAATACACACACAGGCACAGGTAATACTGCAAATGTTTTGGTCAGATAATAGAGGATGCAAGACAAATGATTTTTATATCATCACAGCGTGTGATGACCACAGTGTGGCAACCAACTTAGTAACGCACAGAGGAAAAGGTACAAAATGGCAGACCCTAGCAGAAAACAAACATTACAAAAAGAAAAAGGTGCATGTACATTTCAACCACATTTTTGATCAAAAGTTTTAAAACACCTCTAGTTTTTCTTCACATTTAATCTGTTGAAATGCAATGAATTACCTAAAATAGGGAAAAGGTAAGCAGTAGACTGCCAGAGGTTTCAATTATTTAAAGTTTAGGTTAGCAAAAACTGAAGAAAAAGGAAATTTCAGAATATTACACCTGGGCCTTCATCAAGGAACAACTAAGATGTTACAACCTACAGATGTTCTGCAGCTATTCAAGTAAATGAAGCCTTGCAGGTTGAAGCAAACAGTTTACAAGGGTGTCCCAACTTGTGTTGATTACTTAAAACCCCTCTGTCTGCCTTAAAGTAGAGTTGGAACAAACTGTGTCACTACACCCTCTGAAGTCCTACTTGGACAATGTTCCAATGAAAAGGGCAAGAAAACGGCAATTAACAAATGAATTGACACAGAGCATTATTATCCTTGTAGGCCTTTCATTTCAAGAAATTACAAAAAACAAAATCAAACGTGTCAGTGAGTCCAATGGTGTCGTACAAAATGGGGAATTTGAAGAAACTCTGATAGGAAGAGATCTGACGACAAGTTTCTGAGAGTCACAAGCTGGCACCTCACAGCACAACTGCTTCAAGCACAGCTTAATAGTGCAGGTCGACAAAGGCAAGTGTCAGTCTGGACTATGAAGAGAAGACTTTGTGCTTCAGGTTTGACAGGGCGAGTGGCAGGAAGCCATTCCTTAAAGGACATAACAGGGCATTGAAATACCAGCTGTGGATTACTGCAGACTGGGAGAAAGTCTTATGGACTGATGAATCCAAAATTGAACTCTTCGGTTCATCACACAGGGTCAAGTTGGTGAAAGGATGGTTATTCAGTGTGTGGCACCAACTGTCAAACATGGAGGAGGAAGTGTGATGGTCTTGGAGTTCTTTTGCTGGAGTGACTGGCATTGTGAATCAAAAGGGATACCACAGTTTGGCTGTTATATCAGCAAAAGGGGGCTACTTTGAATAATCAAAAATTCAAATACAATTTTGTACACGTAATGACTCCTTGACTTATTTTTTTTATTTGCCATTGTCTGACTGATCTATGCATTGATTTCATGAAACATTAAGACATTAAACTGCATGCATTTCCATAAAAACTGAAAAAAACGAGGTGTTCTAAAACTTTTGACCGCTAGTGTATGTCCAATTTGAAACACAAAAAAATAACATGAAGAATGAATTCAGCTGCTCTGAAAACCATAGCCACCATCACAAGCTTTGCAGAAACCCATTTCTAAAAATTTAATAACAAAACATATTTATAACAGAACCCATTACAGCACGTATTCTTTCTCCTTGTTTCGATGCTTGGCTGAAGACTGTGGATGAGTCACAGAAGCACTGAGGGAGAACAATCCGAGTTTGTTGTTGTCCGTCAAACATGAAAGCAAACAGAAAATAGGAATTAAGGGGCATTATGAAAAGATGCCACACAAATCTGCAGCAACTTACTGCATGGTTTCTGGTGGTATGGAGTAAAGTATGACTGACAGGTCAGTTACTATAGAAGTCTAACTACATGAATATTTACTGGATATTTTACATACACTCACACACTGGATAAATAGAATACAGTACTCCCAGGAATTACAATGTATATTATAACTAGGCACTTGCTCTCCTATGTAATTCTGCCACTTATAAGACATTACGATTGTCATATTATTGATGTGGAGTGATTTCTAGCATATAAGTTGCGAGAGGGATGACTTGGAAACCTTACCGGGCCGGGACACCAGTGTTAGGTGGCAGAATCTCTGGACTGTAGTACCTGTTTGGACCCTTGCAGGGAATGCCAGGAATTGTAGTCCAGGGATGCAGCCCTACTGAGGTCTGTGGGTGCCACTAGGGGGTGCTGCAGGGAGCCATACTCTCCGTTCTTGGGGACTTCTGTATGACCCAGAACTGCTTCCAACAGGCAAAGCCCTGGGACTGGAAGTACTCTCGGGACTGCAATAAAAAAGCCCACACTGCCTTGTCCAGGTGAGTTTGAGCTGGAAGTGGAAACAGGCAGCACTCGCCATGGAGAAAGAGCAGTGTGGAGAGAGAGAGAGAGAGAGAGAGAGAGATAATAAAAAAGAAGAGACAACCTGTGTGATTATTGTAAAAAGTTATTTTGTAATAAATCTCCCCATTTGTTTGAACCCGGGACTTGTTTTGTGTTATATATTTGTTTTTGGGCTCAGTGGCACCCCCTAGCTTTCACAGTTGATAAAATACAGGGTGCGGCAGAAATAACTCCCACATTTCAAACAGGGATTGAAAAAAAATGCTACGAGGTATCACCAAAAACTTTTTATTTCCCACATGTAGATATAAAAAAGTTTTTTTACTTTAAGTTTTAAGAATTATACCATCCAAATTGTGGCCTTGACGGCTGATACACATTTGGAGCTGTTCTTGGATGTTTTCCATCATTCTCACTAGCATGTCGGGCGAAATTCCTTCAATTTCTTCTTGAATAGCCTCCTTTATTTGGTCCAAGGACCGAGGACGATGTTTGAAAACCTCCTGTTGCCCTTACTCTTTGAACCCTCAGCAAAATCGTTTTCTGGTCTGGAACACTTTCATTAGCACGTAAACCGAACCGCGTGCGAAACACCCTCTGCGTCGCAGCTACAGATTCGCCATTTTTGAAAAAAGCCTCCACTACAAAGCCTCGATGCTCACCCGACCATGGCATGGTGACAACTGAAAACTTTATTATGTACTGTACCTAACAGGACGGACCGCACCCCTCTACCTGCTGTGGGGACCCCACAGTGATTTTTCGAAATGTTGGAGTTACTTCTGCTGCACCCTGTATTTTGTATTTTGATTTGATGTTCTCTAAAATAAAACTGTCTTTTCACATGACCTTTGGAGGTAAGTGTACAGGGTCAGCCATTGTACGGCGCCCCAGAGCCTTTTTCAGGTTAAGGGCCCAACGGAGGAGGATGCCTTCTGGCAGCAACAGGATTTGAATCAGAAATCTTTCAGATACCAGCACAGGTTCTTAGTCAGAGCCACCATTCCGCTCCAGTGTCAGCAAGGAAAGTCAATTTCATTATCATGCACTTCAGACCTGAAAGTTATGCCTGCAGGCGGCAGAAGAAGATACTGAAAGAGAGAAGCACTCCGAAGGAAGACCAGTTAGTTGCTATTGAAAATGATTCTGAAAATTTACAGGCTTCTTGTTTTATCATTTAGTCATATTCTTTATTTTTAAACTAGACAAGCAAATGTGATATTAGATAGCATTTCAGAAGGGCTTGTTTTACTTAATTGATGAGAAAGTCTTTAGCACTGACTCAGGCTGTGAAATTTATGATGAGGGGGATGGAACTTGGCAAGGCTGGCTGCGTTTGGGCTTAGAGCATATAAACCACCCACCACAGGAAAGCCATAAACTGACTAAACAAAGAAACGGAGGGACGAGCTGTACCTGAGCACTTTCATTGGTAACTCATCAGAAAACTAATACTATTGGTCTGAAGTATGGCTGTTTAGGACTGGTCTTGAATCGGAGGCCATTTTGTAACACAATGCCTGTCTGGTTTGTGCTTTGTGGTATAAAGTTGGTCACCTTGCCTTCACCTCTCTCTCTCTCTCTCTCTCTCGCCAGTTGGCCATGAAGAGAAAACCATGATGAAGGCAATTCTGTTTCTTCAGCCATATTGAGACAGGTGTGTGGTCTGTTTCATTACTCCACTCAAAGACCATGTGGTATCAAACCGAGCTAAACTGAAGATAAGCCAAGAACTGCCTATGGACACAAGATGCACTTCTACTTACACTGTAAGGGTGTGGTTTGCCAATATTCACATACAGTAATAATGTGTTGCTTTAATATTTAAGGGGTATTTTATTAATAATACATAATTAAATGTGTTAATCATGCCTGTTTCTTTACTCCATCTAATTACCTGAGCTTACAGATGAAGAAGGGGAGGGGACAGGAAGTGCTAATTACCCAATCACAAAGGGCTAAGTGTATGGGAATTCAAGACATTTTATTAAGGTCTACACAGTAAAGAGTATAAAATGAGTAAAATATGGGCACTATAGGACCTAACACAATAAAACAAGTACTGTATATACTCATGGATAAGTTCTCTGGACTTGATTTTACAGTATAATTTCTGGTATTTTATAATGTCGAATGTGGAAAACTCACACTATTGGTCAAGGGATTATGATATGCTAACAGCTGCCTGAGAGAGTAACCACGGAGCACATGGCATTTTTTTTTCTACATGGGTGCGGCAATGCGCTGTATCAGCGCGTGCTCCTAATCTCTCTCTCTATTGTGCCTACGTGACCGTGCGCTAATACCCAAACTATTCCAAAACAACGCTTGCACTAATTTGTGTTTTTTGTATCTCACACCCTCATACACCTTTATTGTAAGAGCATCCCTTATCTGTGATGGAGCGTTCGATCAGAAGAAAATATGAAGCTGGTTTTAAATTAAACGTTGAAGTAGCAAAAGAAATTGGTAACTGCACTGCTGTAACAAAAATTTGATGCATCTGAGTAAATTTATGCGAGATGGCAGAAGGCAAGAAATTAAGTGTCACGTTTTTGAATGGGCATATAAGTCGGGGTCTGATTTTATGATCGATTTTTTGGGTTTCAAGACCCAACATATATGTGAGTATATACGGTATATTGTAATCTTACCACTGTAGTTTAAGCACTGTTAAGCAATGAATTGCATGGAGTCTTAGATAGCTGAAACACTGGAATGCACTGAGATGCAGCAAGTCTTACATGTAACCACTCTGCCAATATAAAATGACCCCATGAAAGCTGATGCCAAAGACTGGGTGGAGGATCAGGAAGAAGGCAGCATGGTAGAAAGAGATAGGAGACTAAGATGGCAAATGGGGTTGACTATTAGAATAATGAAAAATGGGCAAGGATGGGCATAACATAATAGGAAGTGGGCTTGACTAAAGGACGGTAAAATGCCATTAGGTGTTGTCTCATTGGCATAAGCAGGAGTATCAAACTATCTTAAGATATCTATAAATACGTCTCCGAGCCCAAGACTAACAGCTCACTCAGCACACCAAGCACAGCTTTTATTATTTTTTAATAAAGTCTAAACTGGAAGCAGAAGGCTTATGGGCTCTGTGTGAATTTCCTGGTTTTAGATATTATCGGTTTGGGATTTTACTCTGCAACAGAACTGCTGTGGTTCTGGCAACTCAATTCTTGAACAAATCTCCAACGGCTTGTTCCTGGCTTCTGTACAGGGAAAAATTAGTGTATTACAATGACTAGTAAGAGGTATGAAGACACCATGTGCAACAATTTTCTTCAATGCTGGCCCATTATCTTCTATGGTTACTTTGGTAAAATGGCCACTGTGTTACAAAGGAAGGGGTACATTTGGGTTTACTGTAATTACCACAGGATCAATTGCTTTAATTTATCCCACTGCGTTTTTAGAGGTTGCCCAATGTGCCTCTGGGATTTCAGACAATCCCAAGTGTGGTATTCTCTCAGAGAGGACACTCACCACTCTCAAGCACTGCTCTTGGAATGTAATCTCTGTCGTGGGACAGAATGGAAAAGTGACAAGACTTTTAACTGAGATGGAAACTCTAAGTAGACCTCATCTGGAGGACAGGCATGTTTACACAACCAATCCCGACATGAAAAGGTTCACAGGAGAGTAATCCATCAATAAGAAAGAATGTTCAGCTGTCCGTGGGACAATTGTACAGACACGTGTTGAGTTTTGGGTACTGGATGTGCCTACCTCCTATCAGTTTTTTACCAATATGCAGTGCTTGAGGCAGGTCTTTAGTCTGAATAGTTGAAATGGCAGCTCCAGTGTCAACAAGGAAAGTCAATTTCTTTATCATGCATTTCAGCTTGAATAACAAGCTGAAAGAGACAAGCACCCCCAAGAAGAACCAGTTAATTGCTATGGAATAGGATTCTGAAAATTTAGAGCCTTCTCATTTTGTCATTTATTCTTATTCTGATCTATCTTTACTGCGGTGGGCTGGCACCCTGCCTGGGGTTTGTTTCCTGCCTTGCGCCCTGTGTTGGCTGGGATTGGCTCCAGCAGACCCCTGTGACCCTGTAGTTGGGTTATAGTGGGCTGGATAATGAATGGATGGATGGATGATCTATTTTTAAAGCAACTTTTCCTTGACATCTTGTAAAGCACTTGAGCTACATTTGGTGTATGAAAATGTGTTATAATAATTGTTGCTGTTAATGCTTACTTTACACAGATGGTTCCTCACCATGTCTAAATTCAAACTTGTAGATAACTAATTGTGAATATCAAAGGAATTATGTAGAATATTAGCCGGGGGGCTAATACTTTCTCACATTTCTATTGACTCAAATCAATTCTGGCATCTCTTACTTTGTCATCCGAATGATTCCAATAATTAAAAATGCAATAGGATGAATTTTAGGTTCTGAAGATAATATCATGCAAGGCGATATATAATATAAAAATTATTTAGCATGTGACTATTCGTTTAAATGCATACATGTACATATATTTGTTTACAAAATTAAATCTTGGATGACCACCAACCGCCTGTCGTTAGCCACATTGTTGTTATGTTTTAAACTGAAGTAAGTCAGCCCACCTTGAGCTGCTCTGCGGCCCCCCCCGGTAGCCAAAAGACATGGATGACGACTGAAATTCAAACTGTTTCATGTCTTTGCAATCGAACTCTTCAGAATTACAAGAGGGGCCATATGCTTTTGAGTGTGAAATCCAGAATGAAGAAGCATTTTAGCAGTGGCCAATTCTGTTGGTCACACAATATTTCAGCGCCAACAGGTTGACCGAGTGCCGATTGTTGTTTGAAGGAGAGCTGAGGTTCCTTTGTTGCTATCTACTCCTACATATGATGACGGATAAAAGGCTACATGCTGAGCACCGCACGTAAAGAATAATCAGAGCGTAACATGGGGGATGACAACATGCTGGAAAGAGGAGATAAGAAAATTAGGAGGCCATCATGTGAGAAGGCTGGGGATGGAGGATGCTTTCAACCCTCTACACAAAACGAAAAAAAGCCTGGAGTGTTCTTGACTTGGAGGATTTTAGGGATGTACCTGTATCTGTCATGGACGTGATCAAAGGGTTTGTATAAAGGGTCATTGGGGACATGATGTAGAGCAGTGTTGTCGAACTCCAGTTCTGGAGGGCCACAGTGGCTGCAGGTTTTCATTCTAACCATCTTCTTCATTAGTGATCAGTTTTTGCTGCTAATTAACTTATTTTGCCTTCATTTTAATTAACTTGATTTAGGCCCCTTAGTTGTTTTTTTTTCCCTTAATTAGCAACCAAACAATAGTGAGACACAAAGCAAGCCACCACATGACCAGCTCCCCTGTGCCCATCACACAATATCTGGAAATAAAGAAAGGTGAAGGTCTCAGTAAGGTTGATCTCTCAGGTCACCAAAACATTTTTGACAGTGTTCTTAGAAAAAACAGAAAATCAGCAGTTTTGAAAATGTCTGCTGTGGCGCAATGAGAGCAGCAACAAGTCATGATCTTCAATAAAGGGCTCAATTAACAGCAAGAATCAGCTTCACATTAGGAAACTGGTTGGAGTTTGTAGCCCCAACTTAGCTGGCCACCTGTTGGCTTGTTTCATGTCTCATTTCTGTTTGGCTGCCATTTAATAAAGAAATAAATCAATTCAGAGGGCTGAATCTTTAAAAACAGGGCTATTAGAATGAAGGGAAAAGGAGTTAATTAGCAGTGAAAACTGCTTGCTGATTAGGAAAAAGGGTCAGAATGAAAACCTGTTGCCACTGCGGCCCTCCAGGCCAGGAATTCAACACCACTGGTGTAGAGCAGATTTGGGGTGAGTCAGGGGATATCAGGGAGGATAATAAGAAGGAGTCTGATGCAACTGCGGTGTGACCCATGGAGTAGGTCAGGTGTATTGAGAGACTGCACTACAGTAGAGAGGCCTAATTGGTGTGTATGTTAGGGAATATAAGGAGTTTTGCACCACAGATTGGGTGCAGTGGCGGTTTTGGATATGGGAGACATGGGCTATTGCCCAGGGCGGCATTGTGGTGGGGGCGGCATCTTGGGCATCGGCAAAAAAAAAAAATATATATATATTTTTTTTTTGCACCCATGCTGCCCTGACATCATGTCAGCGCATTTTTGGGATTGCATGGGCACCGATTGGTTTTCAATTGCCCATTTGCAGGGAGTAAGGGTGTCCTCCATTTGCGAGGTGCGCCTGCTGCTTGCTGCTTGCCGCACAGGGAGGAGAGGGACGGGGCGGGGGGCTCCAGAGGGGGTGTTCGCCCAGGGCACCAAACAGGCTAGGACCGCCCCTGATTGGGTGAGTTATTTTTAGGGAGAGTGTACCTTGTACTTTTGTTGATATTTGTATTAAATACCAATAATAAAAAAAGCATTTTATAGCACAGTTCAAAACCTGGGGCTATAACAAGAATTAGCTTAAATTATTAAGGTGTACACTGCGGATTATGCCACTTGTATAAAGAGAGTGTTCTAGTGGTGTGTTGTACTCACATGCACCGACAGTGTGACCTGGAATGGGTCACTTCACCTTTACATATTTAGATATTAGCTGTAGGGTACCAGCATAGTACATTAATGGAAAGCTACTATATAAAACTTGGTGGGCTGTGACCCTGAGCCAGTACTTCCATTGCTAAATCATGGGAAACTTTTGTCTGGTGCAGTTGTGAGTTGTCAGTCAGTCAGTCATTTTCCAACCCGCTATATCCTAACACAGGGTCACGGGGGGTCTGCTGGAGCCAGTTCCAGCCAGCACAGGGCACAAGGCAGGAACAAATCCTTGGGCAGGGCGCCAACCCACCACAGGACACACAAGGGACAATTTAGGACAGTGGGAGGAAACCCACGCACACACGGGGAGAACATGTAAACTCCATGCAGGAGGACCAGGGAAGCAAACCCGGTCCTTACTGCGAGGCAGCCATGTCGCCCGTTGTGAGTTGTGTTTTTATTATTAGTACTGTGTATTTGGTGGAATCATTTATTCACAAAGACCTACAACTGTTTAACGTTTCTTATATTTGGACCTTTGCACATTTACTTTTCTGTTTTTGGAAATACAACTGGCAACAAAATGATCCGGCCCCATCAACACTTATCCTAATATACTAAGACACAGCAGCTTGGCCATCTGCATTTCTTTTTTTTTTGTTTTAATAGCCCTGGAAATGGCTGGCTAAGAGTCACACACTGGGGCAGAGGAGCGCATTGGACCAGCTGCCTTGTGGTTTAGCACACTGCATGCCTTACAATTCACGACAGAAAGGGCCATACAAAACCAAAAAGACCAGTCATCACCATGGATTCAATGGTGTGACCACTGAAACTGGACAACACTTGAAGCTGGTGGCGTTTACGAAACAAAGGTGCAAAATTAAATAAAGAATGCAAAGTTATACTTACAGAAGATGGACAAATGACATAAAGTGCGTCCCAGAATTCTGATTAAATAAATCACCCTATTTCAAACAGCAAACATAATCTGAAAAGAATGGGTTACAATCAGGCACATGAAAATGGTACGCACCATACATGCTTATTTGGCGCTCCCTGCTATTGATTCTTTTTAATCCCACATTATGTTGTTTTTATTAAATCTGTCGCTTGGGTCGAAGTATATGTTTACAGGCTATTTATTTCTTCCGGCCGCCTGAGATAATTGCATTCGTAGCAGCAGAGGAATTGATTATCAGTTGGAGATGACAGGGCTGAAGTGGACCGAGTCTGGAATTGAGCGTCGACCGTGGAGAACAAAAGGATGGCAGCGGCTGTGCGGAGAAAGCAAAGCGAGGCAGCGATGCGTGGAGGGTAATGACAGGATAGCGTGAGCTTGGCCGTCCTGCTGATGACACGAAGGCGAGGCTTTGAAAACCATTTACTAATATAACACTCGGCCCAACTCTTCTTCTTAAAAAGAAATAAAGGCCAATTGCTGTGGGAGACAAAGGCACAAATGAAGTAGTTTAACTTTTCAGCAGGATCTGTTATTGGTAGTCTAATAGGTGTGGAATTTTTCACTTTTCTATCCTTTGTGTGATGAAAACACTTTACAAAAAGTAAAAGAAAAAAATAAATTTCTAGAAGTGCATCCGCAGTAGTTGGAATGCAGAGTGTACTGCAGTTTCATCTTTTCATAGGTGAGTCTCCCAGTCCTGACATGCTGTGGCCACTTCCACAGCCTGGTAGCCCATGCTTACAGGTCAGTGTCCCACCGCTCATGTGCAAAGCACATTCCCACAGGTCAGTGTCCCGTACTCACACGCGAGTGTCAAGCCTCTCATGTGCAGTGCCTCCTACCACAGGCCAGTGTCCCACCCCTCGTTTGCAGTACCCGGTCCCACAGGCCAGTGACCCCACTCCCTTACAGGGCACTGCCCTGCTACCATATGCCTGTTGCCCATCACTCATGTGCAGTGCCTGGCTCCCATATGCCCGTGTCTTGCCCCTCACAGATCACAGCGCCCCTGTCCCACATGCTAATTGTCCACTACTCATATGCAGTGCCCTGCATAGGCCAGATTCTACCCTTTTGCCACAGGCCAGTGTCCCGCCCCTCGTGTGCAGTACCCATTCCCACAAGCCAGTGTTCTGCCCACACAAACCATTGTGACCCCCCCACCCCACATGCAATGTCCCACTTCCATAACCCAGTTTCCTGCCTTTCACAGTTCAGTGCTACTATCCCACAGGCCAGTGATCCCACTCCCTTACAGGGCAGTGCCCTGCTACCATATGCCTATTGCCCATCACTCATGTGCAGTGCCCGGCTCCCATATGCCCGAGTCTTGCCCCTCACAGGTCACAGCGCCCCACTCCCACATGCTAATTGCCCACTACTCATATGCAGTTCCCTGCATAGGCCAGATTCTTGCCCTTCACGTGCAGTAAGTACCCTTTTGCCATAGGCCAGTGTCCCGTCATCACACACTGTGCCCCGCCCCCTCAATGTGCAATGCCCCACTCCCATAAGCCAGTTGCTTGCCCCAGATAGGTTTGTCTTACTCTGCCACAGGCCAGTGACCCAACTTACAGACCAGTGCCCCACCCCCACATGCCAGTTGCCCGCCCCTCATGTGCACAGGCCCTGGAATTTGGGAGGAATCAAAGAAACATCAAAGCCGAGGCTGGGAACTGAACCAAAGTTCCAGGTACTGTAAGGCACGAACTGTAGTGCCGCCATTCTGTCTGTTCAGTTCAAGTCACTCAGTATCAAGAACTTCCCACTTAAAGGCTAAGAGTGCTGTGCACAATGGCAATTTTCTATTCGAGTGGCACATTATGATAACTTGAGGTTTTTGAAACGCTGATGCTTAAGTTTCCCTGAAGCTGCTGGCTTTCTGTTCAACCAATCTATGTGTACAACTTGTATGCAGATAAACAAAAAAAATTGAGTGAGCCTGGAGGGCCATTAATGGCAGCAGGGTATAATACAAGGCCCTCCAGGCTCATTCAGTTTTTTTTATCTGTGAGTCTGGAGATGTACAAGTAAACCATTCAATCTGTGCATTTATCGCAGTCATAATCTACCTCCATTTTATTAATCCAATCGCTCCTACCTTTCAGGCCACACTCAGTTCAATCAGCTTAAAACTTTCACATCCCAACCCACTGCTGTTACTTCAGGTGTGAGTCCTGGGGCCTCTTCTTTTTATTATTTATCTTCTTCCCCTTGGCAGTGTCTTTTGTAAATATAACATTCATTTTCACTATAATGCTGATGACTCCCAGCTCTACCTTGGTAGTAAACCCACCTCTTCTTTTCCACCATCTTCGCTTATTGCTGAAATTAAATCCTGGTTTTCTTCAAATTTTCTTAATTTAAACAGGAACAAAACTGAGGTTCTCCTCATTGGTACAAGATCATCATTATCCAAAGCCAATAATCTTTCACTTACTATTGATAACTCCTTTGTTTTCCATTCACCTCAGGTCAAGAGTCTGGGTGTCATCCTTGACAGTACTCGATCTTTCCAATCTCACATTAATAACGTCACCCGGTGTGCTTACTTCCACCTACGTAATATTAAATCGCATCCCTCCTTCCCTCCCCATACCACTACCATTCTTGTTCACAGTCTTGTTACTTCTCGTCTGGACCCCTCTTTGGTCTCTCTAATAAATCTCTCCATAAGCTTCAGCTGGTCCAGAATTCTGCTGCCCTCCTCATTACTTAAACCCCATCTATTCACCATATTACTCCGGTCTTGCAGCAGTTTCATTGGCTCCCAATTAAGTTTCAAATTGATTTTAAAATTCTGCTGTTAACATTTAAGGCCATTCATAACCTCACCCTTCCATATCTGTCCGACCTTCTTCATGTTGCCATTCCCTCCCGTAACCTTAGATCCTCTTCCTCCATCCATCTGGCCATCCCTCTCGCCCGTCTAACCACGATGGGGAGCGGAGCACTCAGCCATTCTGGAACTCACTGCCTACTGAGCTTAGAAATATCAAATCACTTTTAACCTTCAAATGTACACTTAAAACCCATCTGTTTAAAATGGCTTTTTCTCTATGAACAAGAATTGTCCCTGTGGAACATCCTGAGGGTTCGCGGGATCCCCTCAAGGTTGTTGGATATCATGGCCGGCATGTACGCTGGTACTGTGAGTGCTTTGTGTTTTTCCCAGTTGATTCTGGAGTTCGTCAGGAGTGTGTTCTTGTTCCTACTCTGTTCAGTGCTTGTATGGACTGGGTGTTGGGCAAGGTTGTGGGGTCCAGCGGCTGTGGGGCATCTGTTGGTGAAGAAAGATTCATGGATCTTGACTTTGCTGACGATGCTGTGATCTTGGACCACATTTTGCCCGTATTAACCACTTCATACTGGGAACTTCCCACAAGACTTTCCATTTTGGAGATGCTCTTACCCAGTCGTCAGAGTCGGCACATCACTGGAAAGTTCAAAGTTTGGTTCAATGGTCCTTGACGCTGCAATCACTTAAAATGAGCACAATGTGTAGTGTGACAAACATCAAAACGGTAGACCATTTCTTGCCACACACGAGTCAACTGGTCCCTAGTTACTGAATTCACAGCTTCCTCAATTCGATGTCGTAGATCTTGAAAATTAGTGAGCACAGGTGGAAAAAACAATCTTTCTTTAATGTACCCGCATAGATCAAAATCACAGGGAGTAAGGTCTGGAGACCTGGGAGGCCATAGACGATGAGCAAGATCTTGTTGTCCATCTCTTCCAATCCATCGTCCTGGAATGGTGTCGTTCAGGTAACGCCAGACCTCCAAGTGGAAATAAGGTGGTGCGCCATTTTGCATGAAAATTAAGTCCTTCGAATCTTCATGAAGCTGAATTTTTAAACTTTGAACTTTCCTCTATCCAGTGAGGTGCGCAATGTGTTTCTGTCTTATACAGTTTGTGTGAAATACATGTTTGAAATCTGCTCTTTCATTTTGAATATCCCTGTATATCCCACCCCATGACACTTGCCATTGGAACAAGATCATCAATGTTACTCACCCCTAAAACTGAACTTCAGTAAATCAGGAAGGTCAGTCACTTTAAAACCTGTAATAAGTGTAAATGTTTAATATATCACTGTGCTCTGTACAAATATTTTATGAATCTACTTTTCTTTCTACTCACATGCACATTTAATACAAAGGCATATTTAGCAGAGGGGCTCATCATTAAGAACTGCAATCATTAGAAGACAACACAGGGACAACTCGAAATGGGCATTGTATACTATTTTTGTCTGTCAAAGTCAGCATGAAACTGTATCCTCTTTGCCTTGTTTGGAATGGCATGATTCATCGAAGTGGGGACCTGCACATGAAGAAAAAGTATAAAGCCTTGGAACACCTTTGAAGCCAACGGATGGATGGGAAATATCGTCATTCGATCCGGAAAATCCTTCCCAACGCAGCAACGAAAATGGCAGAAACTACACATCGGGCTCCCACTCCCGAACTGGGTTCTTGTCATGGCTTCCTTTGTCTGTTATGCCTCGTAAGCCGTCATTAAAGAAAGCTAAGTTATTTCTCCTATGTGATTTCTTACCGCTGTATCACTAAAGGAGGGGGTATTGCCTTTTTATATTATATCTATATAGTTTCGGGTTATGTAACACGCCACAATTATAAAAGAACTCATTCCAACAAAGGAGTTAGTGCCTCCTGCTGGATACACAACCCCACACAATCTGCCTCAGAAATCCCTTTCTTCCTAGTGCCAGACGTCTTTTTAATAAGGATATCAGAGATAGTACATTCCAGAAGTGTAGAGGTTTCACATATGTAATGTGACCATTTCAAGTAAACACAAACTATCAAAATGCTATAAGTAGATAGGAAATAGTAAGTTTTTCACATGATGTAAATATTTTATAATTTCTGTATAAGTTTTAACCTGTCTTGTCTCTGTTTGGTTATTTCATTTATGTCTGTTATTGGATGCAACTGAGAAGGCAAATTGTATGTTTTCTTGTGTAAACACGACTAAATAAAAACCTTAAACCTGGCCCAAAATGGAAAAGGCTGTTTTTAAAAGAACACAATGCTCTTCTAACATGCTGACTGCCAAAGTGAAAATAGGTATGTTTGTTTGTGACATCAAAGTAAAAATCAAGGTGTTATTTTAATATACACTATATGGCCAAAAGTATCTGGACACCCCTCCAAATTAATGAGTTCAGGTGTTTCAGCTGTATCCATTGTTAACAGGTACATAAAATCAAATGCATAGCCATTAAGAGAAGAATGAGTTGTACTAAAGAGCTCAGTGACTTTAATCGTGGCGCTGTCATAGGATGCCACCTTTGCCAAGAGTCAGTATGTGAAACTTCTGCTCTGCCAAGCCAATGTAAGTGCCATTATTGCAAAGTGGAAGCATCAAGGAGCAACAATACAATACAATACAATTTATTTTTGTATAGCCCAGCATGAGAAAGGCGCTATATAAATAAAATGTAGTATTATTATTATTATTATTATTAAATCACACAAGAAGTGTTGCAATGGGCTTTAACAAACCCTGCCTCTTATCAGGCCCCCAGCTTTGACTCTCTAAGAAGACAAGGAAAAACTCCCAAAAAACCATTATAGGGAAAAATGGAAGAAACCTTGGGAAAGGCAGAGAGAGACCCCTTTCCAGGTAGGTTGGGTGTGCAGTGGGTGTCAAAAAGAAGGGGGGTCAATACAATACAATACAGAATTTAACAGTAGATGATATCACATAATATGACTTGGATTTGTTTAGAGTCTTGGAGACCTCAGCCATCAAGCTGCCTCCCCCAACTGGCCATTCCACGGCTGAGACAGCCAATCCGATGAATGGAACCCCCGACCCGACAATTCCTGCAATCCTCCATCAGGAACGACTTTACCTTAGGCAGGCAAAACAACCTGGCAGGTGGGCCGTGGCACCAAGTGCCACATTTGAGTACCGAGAACAGAAACAGAACAGGTGTGGGTTAGTAACAAATTATAACTATCATGTTACTTATGTTTTAGTGGTAATGACTAACAAAAGAGATGCAGTCTCTGCCATGAAGTGCTGAAGTCTGTAGCGCATAACAATCACTTCTCTTCTATGGCATCACTCACAACAGAGTTCTGAACTGCCTCTGGAAACAACATCAGCACAAAAACTGTGCATGGGGAGCTTCACAAAATGGATGTCTATGGCCCAGCCTAAGGTCTCTATGTGCAATGCCAAGCGTCGGCTGGAGTGGTGCAAGAACCCTGCCATTGGACTCTGGAGTGGTAGAAACATGTTGTCCGGGGTGATGTATCCCACTTCACAATCTAACAGTCTAATTGACTAGCCTGGGTATGGTGGATGCCAAGAGAACGCTGTCTTCCAGACTGCACAGTGCCTACTCTACTGTAAACTGTAGTGGAGGTTCCAGTGTAGGGTCCTGTTAATACTTCAGCATACAAAGACATTTTAGACAATTGTTGGCTTTCATGTTTGTGTTATTGTAGTTGCCCCTGTGTGGTGATGCTCCAACTATACTGGCATGGCTATACCAGTAATCAGTGCCAGTGCAGTCTTTAGTGGGCATTTTACAGCCAGACTCTTAACAGCAAGCATCCTTCCACAACATACAGGAATGGAGGGTGGCACCATCAAATAAAGGTTATTGAGAATGAAACAAGAAAACTTGTGGCCATTGAGGAAAGTTGGTTGCTTTTGCTCCACATCTCCTAGCATTGAAGCAGCACCGATTGTGCTGGGCTAAAGTGATTTAAGGTCACAAAAGTGCATAACAACACTGTTATCCAGACCTAATTAAATGGATTGGCTCAGTAAGTGGGGGAAAAAGTGAGACTTTTTAATGAAATATTTATTATCTTGTTAATGTATTCTTTGGAGGATGTTTGAACGTGGTCCAAGTAAGGCAAAAATAATTAAATAAATAGGCCTAATTAATGCAGGATTTCCACAGGGACCGCTCAGCACTATAATCTGAACAAAAATACAGTTTAACTTCATATCCATAAGGCAAAAATAAAAAAGGAGAGAAATAACCTAAAAACCAGTGTTATAAAAGAAAACATAAAATTGTTCACACTACACAATCTGATAAAAAGCAGTCTGCTCTAAAGGGCATTGACCGAGCGTACATCTTTCTAGCCCCCCTTCCAAACACACGCCTCACATAAGCCCAGTACAGCGTGCCGCAAGTGATCACTTAAACCCTGTGTGGTGCTCTCCATGTCCATGCCTAAAGTTTAATAATGAAGGACCAATCCAAGAGGGCTTTTTTGAGTTTTCTTTTTCATAAAAAAGGCACAGAGCCTTCCAATTGACCTTTTACTTCACTTGGTTTTGATCAGTGGTTCTCAGGGGACCCCCATGACTGTAGATTCTTATTCCACCCTCTCTTTTTAATTGGACTCCTAGCTTTAAAAACTGAATATTTCATCCAAAAATATTTTTTCTTATATGTTACTTTCCCCATGTGGTTTCCCCAGCCTAGGGTGAGAAATGCCGGACATCAGGAAACACATCAAAAAAATCTGACATTACTTTTGTCGCACATTCCACAAGGTTATCCAGTCGTATGCTCACAACATGCAAAATGCACATCATTTTTGCCCAAATACAGTAGAACCTCTGGTCATGAACATTTCCGAACACATACAAATCGGGTTACGATCAAAACGTTTGCATCTGTTCACAACCACACGCTCTGGTGGCGAACAAAAACATTGGCAGCCAGTTTCCCTTCTGGTTAGTACGTGCCAATGATTTCCCATTCTCCGTTTCCCATTTTCTTTTGTTTGCGTATACAGGGCCTAACAAAGACGATGCACGTGTTCAGTCTCTCCCTGTACATCGTTCTCGGTCAGACGTGCGTTCATTCGCTGTGAACTCTTTGTACTCTATTTCGTGTGCTTTTGCATTCATTTTGCAATTAACTACGAAGAGTGGTAGCGCAAAATCTTGCAATGTTAGTTTTCTCTGTTGTTCAAGGTTTTCTCAGTGTTATTCAATGTTTTTACATTTAGTTTACTATTACACTGTGCATTCTATGGTATAATTAACTTTTTGTGCTTAAAAAAATCTTAAAAAAATATTTATATACAGTTCATATGGTCTAAAATGGATTAATGGTATTTACATACAATCTTATGGGGAAATTACGTTCCGGTTGCGACCAAATCGGGTTGCGTCCAGAGTTTTGGAATGAATTATGGTCGTGACCAGAGGTACCACTGTACTGGTAAACAACAACTCTGGAAAATGAAAGTAGTGCACAACAGGAAAGCCCTTCACAGAGTATACCTCTTTTAAATTGAAGTCCTCATTCATTGGTCAAAAGCACTGTCTTCAGTACAAAAGCATTAACCCCATGTGGACAGGTTTCCTGTTTTGTAACTACTTTAATTTTCTGGAGTTAGTTATTTACCAATATTTTCAGAAAAAGTAAGTGTTTGGGACTTTGTGAGCCAAGACAGAATTTTTGATATTGTTTGTTGTTGTCCAGCCTTGGTCTCCATACATGCTTGTTCTATCAGAAATTTTGCTATGTTCGTTCTCTGTGAAAACATGAGATAAAACATTTTGTTCTCAGCCATCACTACAAACTACATGGGGTAAGTAACATATACAAAAGAATATAGACTTTTTGGGTTGAGTATTCCATTAAAAACTCAAAAGAAAAATATGAAAAAATATATCTTGATTTGACTATTTTCTGCATTTTTGTGCATAATTTTAGCATAATCTATTTAATTGGATCAGGATTTTTATAGGGTTCAGTAAGTGAGTGGGGGGCTGATTGTGAAGGTTGTACAAAGGTGTGCATGGTATACCAGTACTGGAAAAGTACTGAAAGTCCCAAATTTTAAAACGGTACAGACCGCCATTTTTTAGATTTTTGGCACTGGAAGTAAACGTCTCAGTTTTCCTGCCCCCTCTTCCCTCACTATTGTAACTGAGAAAAAACATCCAATGTCAAACTTCACAGGGGTCCATATTGCTTTGAAGTGATCTGGACTTCATGGGAGACACCCCCATTACTTCAATGTGATCAGGACCTCACGGGAGACCTTTACTGCTTTGATGTGATTGGGTTTTCATCGCAATGAAAAGGAAACTGGTGCATAGTGAGGCCTAAATGGTGAGACACTCCAGGGAGGTGAGCAATTATGCAGTGCACTAGGGAAGCTGGAGTCAAACTGGGGGTTTTGCAGTTATCCATTATTTGTTTTGAAAACATTTTGGTACTGGTATTGAGGTGAGAAAGGTGGTATTGATACCAAAGTCAGAATTTAAGTATACCAGTCCAACAATAGTGGTAAGCAAATATTTCAGCATGCTAGGACTACTTTTACCTCAAAGCCAAGACATGGAATCAAATCCAGGGTCTGATCTATCCAATAAAAATCCAGCAGGGCTCTTAGTGTTATTTAGAAGCAGTACAGTGTTTGTCTAGTCTTTAATCAAGCAGCTGGCTGTCTACTCTCATCTACTGCCACCTGCTGGTCAGGAGGTGCTCCACTGCTCTTTTATAGATTTTCACTATAGAATTCAGTGACCAGGAAGAATGCCGCCAGCAGTCAGCTTAGACACCAACATAGCAAAAATATTTTATTTTCCTCTATCCGTTCCTCCCTTTCTCTGTCCTCTTTTGGCCAATGTCCTTGTCATGTACTACAATACTGTCACAAACATTTGAAAAAAGCGAACCTGATGGTGTGCTTAACCTCTTTACCCATTAAAGCGCTGCAACGTTACAAGGATATTTATAATTATGGTTTAATGTGCACCACCCAGCAGTATAAGTGATATAAAAATCTGCAAAGGGTGATTCTCAATATTAAATGAAGAAGCAGACAGAGGTGTAGGTAGCTTACACAACTGCAGATAGGAATCAGGAAAAGCCAGCAATGTCTAACTTGAGTTAATCTTATTTACTTATCTTCAGTATGATATTACGTTCACCTTTTCCAAGAAAAAGTCAAGGTGAGCTGAAGCATCATCTAGCAGCACCAGTTTATCACTGCCATTTGTAACTCTTACATTTGGGAGCACTGTAGCTTTTCCCTGGCAGAACGTGTAATGGAATATTCTTTAAGGATTCTTCTAAAGGTCAAAATCAACAAAAGAATAAGTGGTTGAGTATCAGTCAAGCAGAAATCAGTGTTAAAGTCTTCTAAAGGCTAAAGTGATGTGCTTGTGATGCTAACTAAACAAACAAAGTCCTCCGGCAATGAGGAATTCAATTGAAACGTTTGTAATGTGAACTAATTTCAAGCAGCAAGCTAGAAAGTGGTACTAAAGAAAATGTACCTGTGGAGTGGAAACAGCAAATCAGCAAGTCAATGAGGGTGCTGTACATGTTCTTCTCCCAGCAATCACCACTTTGGTGGTGCTCCTTTAGCTCACTTGACAATACGGATTTGTGACTGTGCTACAAGGGAACAGCAAACATTAAGACCCGAGTTCGTGCCCCATAGGAGAACCAAGTGTTTGCTATGATAAAGTTCTAGCTCTGCAATAGAGACACACTGACAAATACCCACTCTCAGTACCAAAGTGGCATTGACCTTCTTATTTATCCACCAGTCACCTCAATGACATTGATGTGAAGTAAATCCACTATAAAAGTTTGATATAAAGCTTTGATATTCACTCTATATTGACCCATCACTTTGCTTGCACTCTATCATCTCCACCCCTATTTAAAGGCCTATTTAGATGCTATGGTACTGTTTTATTGTGAAAAAGTATTAATGAAATACACTTTAGCCTCCTAGGTTATTTTAATACTGGTAATCAGGTTAATACTGGAAACGCTTAAATGTAAATAATCAGCCATGGTTTACATGTGCACCCTGCTGTACTTACCTCTGGAATCCTTAGACTTCAATAACTCTAATCAGACAAAACAGTGTACTTAACCCAACACACTGCATTTTATTCTCAAAGAGATGAACACCTTAGCAGGGGCCAGATGCTGCTTATCTCATGGGCCACACTCCTGCCAGGATCTGCGGATATGTCAGTCCACCTTTGGGCCATTTTCCACGGAAAAGGGTACACTTCAGAAAACCTTGAGTTAAACTCATGTTGGAATTCACGGATGTGGCGCTCCACACCAAGACAGCTTCCTTTTAAAGGGCTGCACAAATACTCTAATAATAGAAGCTAAGGGATAGCTTGAAAGTCTACCCTCTGGGTGAGAACAGGCCATTCAGCACAATAATGTTCTCCAGTTTTATCCACTTAATTCTTCCAAAATAACTTCAAGTCAAGTTTTGAAAGTCCCTAAAGTTGTACTATCCACAACACTTTTTTCACTTATTCCATGTGTCTGTGGTTCTCTGTGTGAAGATAAACTTCATAAAGTTTTTGTTAAATGTATCCTTAATAAGTTTCCAACTGTGTTCCCATGTTCTTGATGAACTAATTTTAAAATTGCAGTCTCGACCCACTGGACAAATCCCCTTCATTATTTAAAACACTTCAGTCATGTCTGCTCTTCAACTCATTTTGCTTAAACTGTAAAGGCTCAGCTCTTGTCAGCCTTGTTGCTCTTCTCTGGACTTTTTCCAGTGCTGCTATGCTCTTTTTGTAACCTGGACACCACAATTGCACACAGTACCCCAGATGAGGCCTCACCAGGCTGTTATAAAACTTCATCACCTCCTTGGACTTGTACTCCACACAACAAGGCGCTATATAACCTGACATTATGTTAGCCTTATTAATGGCTTCTGAACACTGTCTCGGTGTTGATAGTGTCAAGTCTGTTACAACTCCCGGGTTCTCCTTATAAGGTGTACTTTAACTTCATTTTGAAATTTCTGCACAATGTATACTTAGTTATTTATTTATAGACTGAATGGCTATATTACATGTCCTGTGAGTCTGTATATGTGTTTTTTATGTTTCTGCTGCTGTACATACAGTGGTGTGAAAAACTATTTGCCCCTTCCTGATTTCTTATTCTTTTGCATGTTTGTCACACAAAATGTTTCTGATCATCAAACACATTTAACCATTAGTCAAATATAACACAAGTAAACACAAAATGCAGTTTTTAAAATGATGGTTTTTATTATTTAGGGAGAAAAAATCCAAAACTACATTTGCCCTGAGTGAAAAAGTAATTGCCCCCTTGTTAAAAAATCACCTAACTGTGGTGTATCACACCGGAGTTCAATTTCCTGATTACTGCCTCACCTGTTTCAATCAAGAAATCACTTCAATAGGAGCTGCCTGACACAGAGAAGTAGACCAAAAGCACCTCAAAAGCTAGACATCATGCCAAGATCCAAAGAAATTCAGGGACAAATGAGAACAGAAGTCATTGAGATCTATCAGTCTGGTAAAGGTTATAAAGCCATTTCTAAAGCTTTGGGACTCCAGTGAACCACAGTGAGAGCCATTATCCACAAATGGCAAAAACATGGAACAGTGGTGAACCTTCCCAGGAGTGGCCGGCCGACCAAAATTACCCCAAGAGCGCAGAGACGACTCATCCGATAGGTCACAAAAGACCCCAGGACAACGTCTAAAGAACTGCAGGCCTCACTTGCCTCAATTAAGGTCAGTGTTCACGACTCCACCATAAGAAAGAGACTGGGCAAAAACGGCCTGCATGGCAGATTTCCAAGACGCAAACCACTGTTTAGCAAAAGAACATTAGGGCTCGTCTCAATTTTGCTAAGAAACATCTCAATGATTGCCAAGACTTTTGGGAAAATACCTTGTGGACTGATGAGACAAAAGTTGAACTTTTGGAAGGCAAATGTCCGTTACATCTGGCGTAAAAGGAACACAGCATTTCAGGAAAAGAACATCATACCAACAGTAAAATATGGTGGTGGTAGTGTGATGGTCTGGGGTTGTTTTGCTGCTTCAGGACCTGGAAGGCTTGCTGTGATAGATGGAACCATGAATTCTACTGTCTACCAAAAAATCCTGAAGGAGAATGTCTGGCCATCTGTTCGTCAACTCAAGCTGAAGCGATCTTGGGTGCTGCAACAGGACAATGACCCAAAACACACCAGCAAATCCACCTCTGAATGGCTGAAGAAAAACAAAATGAAGACTTTGGAGTGGCCTAGTCAAAGTCCTGACCTGAATCCAATTGAGATGCTATGGCATGACCTTAAAAAGGCGGTTCATGCTAGAAAACCCTCAAATAAAGCTGAATTACAACAATTCTGCAAAGATGAGTGGGCCAAAATTCCTCCAGGGTGCTGTAAAAGACTCATTGCAAGTTATCGCAAACGCTTGATTGCAGTTATTGCTGCTAAGGGTGGCCCAACCAGTTATTAGGTTCAGGGGGCAATTACTTTTTCACACAGGGCCATGTAGGTTTGGATTTTTTTTTCTCCCTAAATAATAAAAAACATCATTTAAAAACTGCATTTTGTGTTTACTTGTGTTATATTTGACTAATGGTTAAATGTGTTTGATGATCAGAAACATTTTGAGTGACAAACATGCAAAAGAATAAGAAATCAGGAAGGGGCAAATAGTTTTTCACACCACTGTATGTATCTCAGTTTATTTTTTTAATAAAGTTTACCTAATGTAATCTAATCAAATACCCGATACAATATGTGAAAAATCAGGAAAACGGATTCCAACATCATGCGCTGACTTGCATCTTTGAAATGCACATTCAATGTTTTGATTTTCGGAAGCTTCTAAACTACATCATTCAAATTGAAAACTTTTAAAATAGAAATATTTCTCACAGCTTTTAAAGGCAGAATATACAGAGCCCTCCATAATGTTGGAGACAAAGGCACATTTTTTTCCTTGACATACCCCTCTTCTCTATAGTTTAAAATTACAAATCAAACAAGTCAGATGTGATTAAAGTGCACATTACAGACTTTCATTTAAGGGGATATGAATATATTTTGGTCACACCCTGTAAAAATGACAAAAATGGGTAACCCCCATTTCAGGGCAAAATAATGTTTGGGACAAAGCAATGGTAGCAACTGGTTGTTGACATGGGGAGAAAATGCAAACTCAATGCAGAGAGCACCTGGGATGTGAACCCTGGTCTTCCTACTGTGTGGCAGCAACACTTCCACCGTGCCACCCAACTCACGAGTAATTACTAAGAATGCAAGTTTTAGATTCTGATTAAAAAGCCATTCCAAAACGTAGACTGTATATTCAATAACTTTGATTTACATGAACCAAAATTACTGGTTAACTGCTGCCCCCTAGAGAAAGATCTAATACATGACTAAATAGATTTAATGTTTGATAAATCTAATGTTACATGCTCTGTGATTTGTAAATATAACATTAAGTCAAATTCAAATTAACCTTTATTGTTACCTCGACCATATAAAAGTACACATAGAGATGAAATAACAAAGTGCAGGGCTTACAGTGTATGCATAGACCAATAAGATAAGAGTATGTACAAATTGACAAAAACCATGCAACATAGTATTTAAATAGGTAATATGCCAATACTTTAACTAATACAACTACACAGAGACCCATTAAATGCAAGATCCACAGATCAATGGGATAACTCTTCTTTTGACATGATAGACAAAGTGACTTGTGCATAAACTGGAAGGAGAGAACAGGGAATTAAAATATACAGGCAGTGAAGTAGTAAATGCCCTCAACGTGCATTTTTCTGAAGTTTTCACATGTTAATAAGTGGATAAATCCCAGTAATAACAGGAACTACTAAGGAGGTACTGAGGGATTTGTAAATTGTGATACAAATTGTGATTTGATAATTGATGATACAGTACTGCTCAGATTAAATACGCAAAAACTGAACAACTCACGAGGACCAGATAGCATTTATACTCAAGTGCTTGAGGAGGTTAGTAAGTGCAGATATAAACCCTTGACGCATAATTTTATAAAGTCAATGTGCACTGGGGAAATTCCCAAGGAATGGAAAGTAGAAAATATGATCATATTATATAAAAAGTATAATTGTGCAGATCCTAAGTAACTAAAGACCAGAAAGCTTAATGTGTATTATAGGTAAATTAATGGAAGGAATTATTAAGGAAAAGATTGAGCAACACGTGGCAAGAACAGGAGTTTTACTGAGCAGTCAGCATGAGTTCAGAAAACAGAGGTCATGTTTTACTAATATGTTGGAGTACTATGAGGAAGCAGCAAAAGGATGGGATTAGAGTGATGCATATGATGTTAATTAATTTGATATTCTGAAAGCATTTGATGAGGTGCCACATAAGGGACTGAGCATTAAACTTAAAGAAGCAGAGTTCAGAGTATTGTGTAGATGGGTGCAGGATAGGCTAAAACATAAGAAGCAGAGGGTGGTAGGGCGAGAAACCTTATCAGAGTTGGTTGATGTGTAGAATGGTGCTCCCTCAGGGGTCACTGCTATTTTAATATATATGTAAATGATTTGGATAGGAGCACAATCAACTAGCTGGTGAAGTTTGCAGATAATACCAAGCTAGGTGTATTGGCAGAAAATCTAGAATCCATTAAATCATTAGAGACGGACTTGGACAGCATGCAGGCTTGGGAAAATTTATGGTAAATGAAATTTAATTTCAGTAAATGTGAAGTATTACATGCAGTAAGTAAAAATGATTTGAATGCACAATTAGAGGTCTAAAAATTGAACGTACTTCTTATGAGTCGTAATGAACTCGTCGCTTAGTATTAAAACACAAGGCAGAAGTAAAGGATATAGTTGTAATCACGGACTCTGACTAAACTTTAAATCACATATTAATCAGATTACTAGGACTGATTTTAACTTTATCGATAGACTAGCAAAATACCCGCGCTTCGCAGCGGAGAAGTAGTGTGTTAAAGAAGTTATGAAAAAGAAAAGCAAACATTTTAAAAATAACGTAAGATGATTGTTAATGTAATTGTTTTGTCATTGATATTGAGTGTTGTTGTCATATCTATCTATTTATATATATATATAGCAAAATACCTGTGATTGGCAGCGGAGAAGTAAAAAGAAAAGGAAACATTTTAATAATAACGTAACATGATTGACAATGTAATTGTTTTGTCATTGTCATGAGTGTTGCTGGCATATATATATATATATATATATATACACACACACACACTGACACATATACAAACATATATATATATAAAATATATATATATATACACATCTATACACATATATATACACAGTTATATATATATATATACACATATACAAACATACATATATATACATACTGTATATATACACACACACATATATATACATACTGTATATACACATATACATATCTACATATATACTGTATATACACATTTATATATACAAATCTACATATATATATATCCACATATATATATATTAGGGTGGGTCTCGATTAAAAAATTAATCCAATTAATTAGAGGCTGTGTAAGAATTAATCTTGATTAATCGTATGTAATCGCACACGTAAATTTGCCCCAAATCGCAAATGTTTTTTTTTTTATTTAAAACGGTTTTAGTGGGCGACAGAATCAAATAATAGACATGGACATGAATATTGTAAACTGAAGCTGTTTTAATTTCTGAAAAAAAGCCTTTAAACTGCATTTGAATTCAAAACAGAAACCAAAATATCATCCCTGGTTAAAATTGGGCAGACTTAAAAATAAAGTGGTAGTTTAAGTACTTTAAGTACATTTTCAGAATAGTATTGTCTTTAAATAATAATAACCAAAATTTCAACATAAAGTACAGTTTTTCTTCTTAAAAAAATAAGTCAGAAACATAAAAGGTAATTTGACCAACTTAATCTTTAAACTCTGAGTAACATTAGCCAAAATTATTTTGTACATTAGGCTAAAACAGTGTGATCATTGAACATTTTGTAATTAGATGTAATTAGAATTACTAACGGTCACGGAAGTCCAATGATCCCCAGTAAGAGCCACAAAGTCTGCTTTCTGTAATGCATCTAATTTTGCTTGCTTTTCAGTGTGCACAAAACCATGCTTTTATCAAGGCTTCGCCGGAAGTCGAAATGATCAGTCGTAGGAACGCGCTTTATTCCGACTCTAACATTTTTGTAGCTGTGATGTGTGCATCAGTGTAATGGATGTACCAGGAAATCATGCATTGACAAAAGTTCCCGTTTGCTTGGAATTGAAAGTGTGATTAAATGCGTTATTTTTTTAACGCGTTATGGAGGACATGCATCGAAGCTTCTCAGCTGTGCTTGTGCTAATAAAGGAAACATTTTAAAAATAACGTAACATGATTCTGCGTTAACCGAATATTTTTTCATACGTCCCAAACCAAGAAGATGCGAAGGTAAAATGAATCGGTAGCGCGCGCACATACTTAGTGCATCCCCTCTCGGGAATCGAACCTCGAATATCGGCATTAGAGGCGAAGACTCTACAATTGTGCCACAGCGTGTGGCTTGGCCAGGCGATAGTATGTACTGTAGATCAGGGTATATATATACATTTAAATATATACCCGCGTATCGAGTGGAGAAGTAGAAGTTATGAAAAAGAAAAGGGAACATTTTAAAAATAACGTAACATGACTGTCAATATACAGTATTTGTTTTGTGAGTGTTACTGAGTGTTGCTGTCATCAAGGATTTGATTATCATTATTTCTTTCAATCAGGTTTGTATTTGTAGGATGTGTTGTGTTCAAGTTACATTCCGTGTTTGTCAATCGTTGTAAAGATGACAGGTTTCATTCATCGATTCGTTTCTTACTGCATCAATAAACAGCTCGTCTTCTTCTTTATCTGAGACCTGACACACTGCATGCACGGGTTTTTTACACTGTCTTCCTTTAGCGGACATTGACTTTTTCCACCGTGTGCTTTGTTTCCACAGTAGCAGCATTTATGAATATGCTTGTATGTATCAGACGCTTCATATTTTTTGCTGCCTTTTCAATTGTGTAATTCGGTTTTTGTTCAGCGCTCTTTGGAACTGTTGCCTTTTATCTGTGCACTGCGTCAGTTCACGTGAGCCGCTCGGTGTACATGCAGCGAAGTTCCCCAGTTGTGCTGGTGCCATCTCCTGCTATGCCCATGGCTGTATTTAATGTTACCTTAGTCCTGGCACTTAAAACTTTCTCTCGCAGTTTCGCCGAGTTTGTGCCAAACACCACCCTGACCATCTCATCTTCCTCTGCATAAGCACAGTCCTTCACCCGTGAATATTTAGTGGAGTTTGCTATTGGATTGCCGCTGACGGACGGCCTTATATGGGCAGGCACTAAATTACAAACGCCAGCGGCAGCTTGTCTATGAACTTAAAGTGTAGGTTTACATCGTGCTTTGTTTCCGAAGTAGCAGAACTCATCAATATAGTTGTATATGTCACTCGCTCGCTTCTTATTGTTTCGCTGCCTTCTCAATTATATAATGCATGTTTTCTTCAGCGCTTTTTGGAGGTCTTCCTGATTTTCTACGTACTGCGTGATTACGTAGGAGGCGTGATGATGTCACACGAAACTCCGCCCCCACGGCGTTCAAGCTCATCTCCATTACAGTAAATGGAGAAAAACAGCTTCCATTTATGACCATTACGCGTAGAATTTCGATATAAAACCTGCCCAACTTTTGTAAGGAAGCTGTAAGGAATGAACCTGCCAAATTTCAGCCTTCCACCCACACGGGAAGTTGGAGAATTAGTGATGAGTCAGTGAGTGAGTGAGTGAGTGAGTGAGTGAGTGAGTGAGGGCTTTGCCTTTTATTAGTATAGATAGATAGATAGATAGATATGAAAGATGCTATATAATAGATAGATAGATAGGAAAGGTGCTATATAATAGATAGATAGATAGATAGATAGATAGATAGATAGATAGATAGATAGATAGATAGATAGGAAAGGTGCTATATAATAGATAGATAGATAGATAGATAGATAGATAGATAGATAGATAGATAGATAGATAGATAGATAGATAGATAGATAGATAGATCTGCAATAATGGCTTAATTTGGCTATAACGTATTGATTGGTATAGCCTTTGCAGTGTGGAACATTTAGAACCACTCACCAATGGTGAGCCAGTTATAAAATGGATGGATGTCATTTACAGGCCATTTTAAAGGTATATTTAAAATCTGGTCCATTGTTGTGACAATGCTACGCCATAATGTTAATAAACACCATAATCATCCATACAACTACATTCAATTAAGGTTCCTTAATTTTATTCACATGCTTTATAAATTGTTTTACAGACCAACTTTGGGTGCTTTCTAAAATTGCAGACTGCTCTTCTTGTAGGCTTCCAAAAGCCCTTTGTAACAGACGTTTTTGTGAAAGGCGCCATTAAATACAACACCCCTGTGACTAATGTTACTGGTTAAGGCACAACTGAGCTTAAGTATTGATAAACCAGAGCAACTAGACTTCTGCCACTTTGCTATTCCAAATTTCATTACTTGACATTTTCTTCTGAGCTCTTACCGCTGTAGATCCAAATGATGCTGGGTACCAGGAGAATCCCGCAAGCGGACCTTATTGCTCTTTGGAGACTCGAGCACACTCGATCACAATTCTTAAAGTCGTGTTCGATCACAATTCTTGACGCCGTGTGAAAAGCTCAAAAACGACCTGGAGGTCATCCATCCAGAGATCAAAAGAACACGGCGACAAAGCAAAGAACCCAAAGAAAACAGCAGCCGTGGGTAAACAGCACCCGAGTCAGCATGCTTACGAAGGATTCCAAACTTGTACCATTAACAAGGCCGGTATAGTGAATAACTTTTCTTCTCCATGAAAATCCGATTCGAACGAGTTAAATGACGGGACAACCACGAAGTAAAATGGGCGGGTAAAAAAGGAGCACTGGTGCTGCGCGGGCGGTCGAGCGAATCGCTGATTGGCCGCCTAATAAATTGGCGGCCTCGAGTGCAGTAGGCAAAACCTACAGGCGGACAATGGGGTACGTGCAGGTGGAAGAGCAGTGAGGTGCGCATTGCGCGTCAACAATGCTAATGTATTTTCTCTTGGTCTTCTGTAGGAGACAGCTTCTTTGCGTGATAACAACGCTGCTGGCACTGTTCGGGTGTCGTGCGGAGGAAGGTAAACGTCAGTTCTTGTACTAGAACAAAATGATCGCCTCGGCCCACACTTAATGCTTCCTCGTTTATACTTGCCGCAGCACCGCGGACCGAGCTCGCGCCCCAAAACAAATGAATGCTTGTTGCGTGTGATCGGCGCGTTGATATTCTCCTACCTAGTCGATAAGTCTAAACTATGCGAGGCTGGCTAAATACGGTGAATGTGACAGCAGAGCATGCGAGACTCTGCAGATGGAAGAAAAGTCGAGGTATTATTGACGTGAAAGAAAAGGTGAAGTGTCGAGTGTAATATTCTCGTGAGTGGAAGACCTAGAAGATGCATTTCAAATGGGATTTTGTATGCCTTCCTTGTGTTTTGATGTCCCGTTGCATTATTTTGTGCCCTTTATTTATTATTCTTCCCCTTCGTAACCAGCCTCTAATCGAAGTTCACCTTTTGGGATACACGGCCGCATAGTTAGATTTGGAGACGCGCTCGCGTGCACGGAAAACTTTTCTGACCTAACTTGCATTTTCCTTATATTGATTCTGCAAAGCGAATAACAATTCATCACACAAATGTGACCTTGTAAAATTAATAGTAGCAGAGTACTGGCTTCAAGTTATCGTGCCACACGATGGCCGAATAGATTTTAATGGAAACGTCACTGTAGAATGTGGCTCTCGGAACAATGACACGTTTGAGCTGTGGGAAAAAATTCATTTTATTTTTAATCTCACATTTCTGTAAAGTGTTGAATTTGTGTCCGGGGTAAAAACGATTAACCTGCAACTGCTACAACGCATAAACCAACTCCATCGTTGGTGTACGGTAGTCAACAGTGCTTCCCAAAATCGGTCCTGGGGACCCCCTGGAGCTGCATGTTTTTTTGGTTCCTAACAGCTTCTTTTTTTATTTGGACCTCTAGCCTAACTGAGTGGTTATTTCCCACTTGGTGTCTTTAGTATAATTTATTAGTGGACACCAAAGTATGTATGTTATACCTGCTTAATAAAATGTATGTGGCTTTTATTTTTTAATTTTCGTTCTGCCTTTCCATTATTGACTGACTAGTGAGTCTGATACCGGAGCAGTTGCAGCCTTTCATCATTTAGTGTTTGCCGTCCAGTCTGCTTTGCTTGTTTTTTCACAATTGGGATACAACAAAGGGAGCAGACTAATCAGAAAAGGTGGGAAGTTTGGGGATTAGCAAAGAATGTAAAGCTATAGCAAACAAAAATGTGTAAATGTCTTAATTTAAAAATCAAACTACTGTGTCTTTCTAAATGCATAAGAGAAAAAAGACCACCTAACTAAATGAGATCAGTTATCAATTATGGGGTCCCCAAGGGTTGTGTGTGTGTGTAGTGGTAATGGTAATTCATTTTTTTATATTTAGGCTATGAACTAGACTAGCCTAATACATTCAAATTGAAGTTATTTCTTGTATTTACCCACGATTCCCCTCTATCACTAATGTATGCAAATACTATTTGCAAATGTAGAATATCGTTTTTTTTTCTAGCAATGGAGAGAATTTTTAGCATTGTAGGAGAATAAGCAAATGTGATGAGTACAATCCAAGTACTTTATGGTGCTCAAACTGAGGATGGGATTTTAGTTTTGACAAGTTTTCACATATGCCTATTTGAGAGGTGCTTATGCTTTGAATAAAAATATAAACTTAAACTGCACGTGTCTGATTTCAGCAGCACATTTGAATTATATAAAAAATATTTAATGCTTGTTTGTGGATTGGTATATTGATTATTTTTGCTGGATTACTATATGCATGTTATAGCCTGTAACTTTTGACCACATCCCCCAAACTACCACCGATTTAAGTCTGTGCACGTGTATATCGCATAGTATATATTTTGATTTATAAAATCGGTAAACTGTTAAAAGGTGTTGGTCACAAGCAATGTCTGTTAAAGAGTTTTCACCAAAAAACGGTACGTTGATGCATCTTTCTCTGAACAACATACTGCAGGAAACACTGTAGACCTGAAACTCCAGAGGTCCTCTAGACATCAGGGTCAGGAAATGTAATCAAAGACTACACTCACCCAGGCAAATGTTTTTCAGTTATTGCCAACAGGGAAGCTAGCTGACACCTGCTGTAGCATACGGCGGTATAAAAATAAGAATGGAAAACGGTGAGAAAGGAATTCAGAAATCAAGAATTCTTTCTTTCTGGTTCTTATTTCAGAATTATTGGGAAGAGTAAACGGCATGTGGGCATGAGGAAGGCCACGCTTCTGAAATTCGATTATGTAAATATAAGAGAACGACCCCAAAAAGATGTAGAATGTCTCTAAGTAATTCCTGCAGCTTTAATCCAAAAGACTCTTGCTACAATATCAGGTCTGTGCTCTGGTCTTTGGGTATCCGACAGTGCATGTAGAATTTCTGGCCAAGCAGGACTACGTGTAAAAGTGATAGATAAATCGGGCTTTCCGAATTTATGTGCTATGGCATCCTGATAGTTTCATGCATCTTGGACTTCCTGGAAATGTGAATGGTAATATGATTTTGCTTACGTGTACGTTTTCAGCCTTTGCTTGCAGTGCATCTTATCGTCCTTTGTATTGTTCCATGCACAGATCTTGTTGATGTAATCTGAGATAGTTGAGACGCGTGCCCTGTTTTAACATGCGCGTCTACGACGTACTGTTGGAATAGTTTGCTGCTGGAGTGCAAAATACTAAATGTATTACTCATTGATAATCTGTATGTGTAAAATTGGCATTGAGTAAGCCTGATTTGGTTGGCGGTTCTTTTATCGGGAACATGTTCTAAATGTTTGTGCCAGCCAATGTCTCCATAAGGGAATAAAAGTGGGTAAACCATAGGATCGCAATTCATATTGAGTGTGGAAATCTGTTTACAGGAGTTCATGGTCTGGAATCCCTAAAGATTTTTTTTTTTTTTTCTCCAGCTGTCTGGAGTTTGTTTTTTTTGTCCCCCCTGGCCATTGGACCTTACTCTAATTCGATGTTAATGTTGATTTATTTTTTCTTATTGTGTCTCTTATTTTTCTATATTATGTAAAGCACTTTGAGCTACTGTTTGTATGAAAATGTGCTATATAAATAAATGTTGTTGTTACCTCTGGGATAGATGCAAATGTCCCTTCTCTGACAAAAATCTCTGCAACATCGGTGTGACGTGTCAGGGCATTGTATAGTCATAAATCTGCCTAGGGTTTTCCTTAAAAATCATTCGTGCAGTTGCTTTTGGATTGGACTGAGTGATTTTTATGCATGCGTTTGTATGGTTTAGCGAAGGGGTTGATGGTTCTGAGCACGGAATCTAGCTGGAGAAGTAAATTTTTCGCTGCATGCAGAGTTTGCTTTCTTGTAAGCGTACTACAGTAGCTTGCGCTGTGTCAAACCTCCCTCTCCGGGATATGGACAGTTGTATAAGTGTTGGCATATAGTGGAGAGAGTTAGTGATAAATTTCTGTGTATTTTAAAACAGTATGGTCTGTAGCCAGGAGGTTATCTGTGCAGCCATGGAAGCAAATGCTAATCGAGAAATGCCTGTGTCAGTTGCATGTGGGCGGGACCGTTTTGAAGCGGAGCCGCCAGTAGCGTGGGGAAGGGTTTGGAAGAGGCCGAATAGGAATTGAGAAATGCCGTGTCGGCTACGTGTGGGCGGTACTGGTTTTGAGGGGAAGCAGAACGAACCAGAAGAGAGATGTATGAGATGTTAGTTACTAAAGGCAAAAACTACTAGACTTTAACCATAGTGGTTACTGTAGGAAAGAAATGATTTACTGGTTTCTGATTTTAATCTCTTTATATTGAATTGAGAATGGAAATTTGCTACTTTGTAAATTATATACAATTTATCTAATACTGGATGGAACTGGAATTTTTTTTTTTTTTGGTTGGTCACAGCCTATACAGTAAAGATGGTATATGGATGCAATACCAAAAAAAATTTCCTAGTAACTACCAAAAGTACATAGTTTCATGTATTGCATATTGTGGTGTTTAATTCTATGTTGCTGGCAATAAAGTTTAAAACTCCTTGGTTTCTGATCTCCAGCTGTTGGTGGGGTAATAGTGCAAGCTGCAAAATTCAAAGGCTGTCCCAACCACATTTGAAATTGGGGATAGAAAGTACCTAGACCTGTCCACAAGTAGCAAACCTTGTTCCTGACCCCAAAAATGTTGTAACATGTGTGTGGTTTTTTTGTTTTTTTTTTTAGGTCATGTTGTTTGCTCCTCTAATTCCATGACCCTGGAGATGCCACCAGATGCTGTGTTGGACTCTGACCGGCGGGTATATGTAATTGGTGAGGTGTATAAACTCGGTACTGAAGCAACTCCATACATTCATAAAATGGTTCCTCTAAACTGGGCATCTGACTTGCAGATTTGAATACCAAAAGCAGCCTTTTATTAGATGATGCAGCTCTGAAAGAATGCAAGTACACTCAGCAGCTGACCCCAGTGTACTTGCTGAAGGCTGGTTTTGACTCGTGTGGGGTTCAGTATAAAGTAAGTTTTGCATAACTCAAATAGGACTGAATGTAGGAGTTCTGAAAATGAAATTGCAGCTCTTTCTCTTAAGTTTGTATAAAGCATAGTGATAGCCAAATGCATTAAGTACAATTGATCCCAGGGTTCAAGGAAGATCACAATGTCGTTATTGTAATTTTTAAGCAGAACCTGTCGAAACAAAGCAGTCTGCCCCACCCCACCAGTGATCCCAGTTAGTGGTAAAGAAACCACCACACACAACCTAGGCCCTGTTCCTTGATTTACCTGTTCCAATAGCCAGTTTTTAATGAAGAGGTGCCTGTCTTCCGCAGGGTGGTGCTTATATCCTAGATGTGCAGGTGGACTACTACTCCAGCAGTCTCTCCCAGGCTGTCTCCCGCACCTTCAAAGTTGGCTGCTCACAGCCTCAAGCTGAATCCACCACAGACAGCATTTCTTTCAGGGGCTACAAATTGTACACTGGATTACATGGAGGTAAAGCTTAAAAACCAGTGGCTTTTTTTTGGTGTGAATTATATATATATTTTTTTTTTTATTTTTTTTTTTTTGAACTTTCAATCTGTTACAGGCCCGAACAGTCCAGGTCATACCAAGCTTTGATAGTGTGGTATGTATTCTCTGGATACCATCTTGTGCCTCTGAATCCTAATTTAGCATCTGACTTGTCCATCTTCCCCTGTTAGGGAGGTGGCTCATGGTATGTTCAAGTTAAAGGTCCCAAAGGCATTCGGATGGATATGAAAGAAGCTCAGGCCAATGGCTATACATTTTACAATGTCAACAGCTTTGTGTTGGCAAGGGTCCGCTTTACTGCAAAAGGAGTTCAGAAGCTGGCGGTAGGTGGCTTTGGAAGGGGGTGGAGGAGTTTGGTTGGATAAGACCCCAAACTACTTGCATATGTTTTTGTAGCAAATGTAGATGAGTAACGTCTGGTAAGATGCTGTCCCTGTCCCCACCCCCTTCGCTGTTTTGCCTGAAATTTTCTTTGCTTTCTCCCTTAGAGTGTACCAGGAGGCCAGACTCTGTACTTGGCAGATTTTTCCCTAGGGTACTCTTATCCAGTTGGGAGGATTACATTAAGCTTTCTGCTAGTCTGTGTGCCTAGTAAGTGAACTACCTTTACCGATTCACTCTGGAGCAGAATTCCAATCTGGGTTTGTCATGGCATCCTGTTGGACCCTCTTTTCATAGTAGCATCTAAGAATGGTTTTCTAGAATATTGGCTGCTAACATCTTCCACACTACAGGAAACTGATTCAAAGTGGTAATTTACATACAAGCTAAACCATGTAGCAGCCCCAATGCCTTTACAGTACTTAATTTGGCACCTCAAATCTGAGGTTTTCCCACTCGGAGGTAGTAGTGAAAGAACCAAGGTGTTGGTTATTAGTACTGCAGCCTTATGCACATGCAGGGCTTGTTTGTACCCTGTTGTACACTACAGTAAGCATTTAGCAAAGTCATTGACCCAAGCATATGAGAGGTTTAAATGAACCATGTCCCTTTTTCTCTTCTAGGAGCAATAACCTGTAGCCAATCTGGAATGAACATAATCCTTCCCACACAGAACTTAAAATTCCAAAAAGTGAAAATTGGCAGTCAAGTGTACACTTCCCGCCCTGCACCTACTTCCATCAGCCTTCTAGTAGTGTCCACTTTTGTGAGAATAGCTGTACCATTTAGCCATCCTTTGATGTTGAACAAGGTAACTTCTTTTTTTTTTTTTTTTTTTTTTTGGTTTTAAGATTGTCTGCCTCTGAGTAGAGCCACCCAGCAGATTAAATCCAACCCCTAAATTTAATGATGCTTGGGTCTTTGCCTAGCCCTGTCCAGGGGGGATGATGCGGATTTTGCCAACCACCTCGATTACATTCTCTTACAAAAGTATTAAGGTGGACATGATGTTCAACCCAACTTGTCCCTGTCAGCGCAAAGGTCAAACCGTAGGTAAGTTGGGCCATCCTTGCTAGGCTAACTATAATCTAGAACTATCTGGGCCTTTTGGGATGGGCTAAATGTGAGTTTGGGGATGAAGGCTGGAGAGCGAAATACCTATTGGTAGGTGTGGCATCATTGAGCATAAATCCTGAATGTCTGATTAGCTTTGAGTCATTTTCTCCTGTATTTAATATATACAGCATCCCTCTGCCAGAATGGATTGATGTCCTTTGAAGTGAATAGTAATGCCACACAGCCGGCCTTGAACTTGACTTCTGCACAGTTGCTGGATCCTTCCTGCCAGCCCTCTGTGGTCTCTGCCTACTGGGCTGATGTATAGCTTTCCTTTGACAAGCTGTGGTACCACCACTAAGGTAAGGTGTGTTTGAAAATGGTCTTGCTTAGAATGGTAGGTAGCTTGTGGCTTTTGGTCTACTTTTCTAGATGCTGGGTGGCCGCCTTGTTTATGAGAATGAGGTGCGTGTGATGCCACAAACTGAGCTGGGCATAATTACTAGGGACAGCGAATTCATGCAAGTACACTTTTTTTGGTAGAGCCCAACATCTGTTTTGCATTATACAGTGCCTGAGATTCACTAACTTCTCCTTCCCTGCCCTCCCAAATGTAGCTTGACAGTGCTGTGCTACTATGATGACAGTGCGGACAGGAACCTGTCTTTGACTGTTCTGACCAATGCACCACCTGCCCCTGCTATAAACCAAGGAAATCTCACTGTAGTCCTCCGGGCATATCCAGGTATGCTGCTGCCTTTTTGGAATAGTCTTCAAAATTTCACACCCCCAAATGACTTTCCTTCTCTCTAGATGAAATGTTTCAGATACCCTATAGAGACCAGGACTACCCAGTTGTGAAATACCTGAGGGATCCCATCTATCTGGAGGTGCAAGTCCTGAACAGACAAGACCCTAACATTGAGCTTGTACTGGAGAACTGCTGGGCCACTGCCTCTCCCAATCCAAGCTCTCTACCCCGTTGGACAGTCATTGCTGCTGGGTAGAAGAACCCTGCTAGCTAGCCTTTGCTTTTAGGGGGCGGGGGGAAATGGTATTTTTAGTAAACTACTGTATCTTTTGTAGCTGTGCATATGGAGGAGATGACTACCCAACAGTGATGCACCTCATGTCCGACTTCACTGGAATCCAGTTCCCCAGCCACTACAAGAGGTTTGATGTAAAGGCTTTTGCCTTTGTATCCAGTGGAGCTGCCTTGAGTAGTGTGGTGAGGATGGTGTTTCGGGGCTTTGTAGCAGTACTACTTTGGCAGTTCTTGCAGAAACAAGATTGGGAAACAAGGGTCCTAATCCACAAAGTTGATTTTAAAATAGAATACTGCTTGGTTTTTAGGTCTATTTCCACTGCAGTGCGTTGATCTGTGGTATTGCCAACCCAGACTCTACAGCCTGTGCTAGCATCTGCCCAGATACACAACCCCTGCGCTTCAGGAGAAGTAATTCATAATGTGTTCAGCAACTATGGCGGTCCAGCACATTTTGCTTGTCTTGATAACCCCTCCTAATATTGTGCAGGCTTTTCTGGAGAGCAGGATCATGCTATTCTGGGTGAAGTGGTGAGCAGTTTGCCAGGTCCTGTAGCTGTAATGAAGAAAAGCATCTCCAAAGGTGGTAAGAGGAAGAATGCTTTGAGTGCCAGACCTGCCTGCCTTTATTTGAACAACATTCCCGTTTCATTGTGACTTATATAAATGCTCTCCTGTTCAGGTATAATCACTACAGACTCCTCTTCAAAGCAACTGAAGGTGCAGACTGGCCAGCCTCTTTGGACAACTCTCCTGGTGGTTGGAGTGGTCCTTATGGTGGCTACCTTAGCTTTTGCATGTTTTGCATCTGGATTTCAAAGGAATAAGTTTACCAAATAAAAATTTTCTACTGTATACAGTTTTGGGGCTGGTCTTTGATCTTTGAAGTAGCATTGACCTAGACTTAGTTTTACACTAGTTAAACTGCACCACTTTTGTCAGTCACTCAAATACATTTTAGGACTGGAGTGGCACCTTAGTTATCTGGATGTATGTGCTTAACTGAATGTTGGCATCTCCTGGAATGAGTTGAAATGGAGTAGTGCTTGATGTTGTGGGTGTGTTGGGGTGTTTTTTTGTGGGTTTTTTTTTTGCCATTTTGGACTCCGCAAATTTAACTAACTAGCTTTGACTGCTAGTTTTATGCAAAGGGTATTCCCACAGTTTTTTGGGAGAAGGCATATGTTGAACGTGCCACTTAATGCTGTGGGTGAGCAGCATCAGCCTTCCATTTAATGTACACAGTCTATTGGAAAGTAACTTTTTTAAATAGCAAAAAAAAAAGTTAGGAATTAAAAAAAAAAAAAAAACTAACTAAATTAGCTACAGTTAAAAGTTCAAATTTAGCTATTTCAGTTTTTGTTTTTTTGTTTTTTTTTTTTTTTAATGGTACTATACCACAAGCCCCAACAGCTATTACTAATAGTCATGTTCTTTTTAGGAAATGATAAATATCGGTGTGGGGCTTTTTTTTTTTTTAAAAAAAAGTGTACCTACTGGGCTTAGTGTTTTTAAATCCAAGCTAAGCAGTTTTGGGGTGTGAGAAATCCAACCTGCTATATCCTAACTACAGGGTAAGGGGGAGGGGGTGGTTTGGGGAGGTCTGTTGGAGCCAATGGTGTGAGAAATGCACTTTAAAATATTCTTGACCCTATTCAGTAGAGGGATAATAGCCTGCTATATCAGCCTGTTCCTTCAGAGGAAGCACAGTTTGCATACTCCTATTGAATGTACTTAAACAGTTTCACATTTCTTCTTGTATTCTGGAATTTCATGGCTGAGCTAGCTAGGAACAGCTTGTATTTAGCTAGTTGTATTTATAAAGCACCCTTTCCCATTCTTGCTGCATCAGGTGTGGAAGCTGTGTGCAGTTTAACTCTTAGGGCTGATGTTGACTTTTGTTGAAATTCAGGGGTAGAGGATGGTAATCGGCTGTAAATTGTGAGACAACTCGCCCTTTTTAGTTCAACTCTCTCTTTGCTTGAAGGAAAGTTTTGTGTAGCTTTGTTTGACTTTGCTCTTCACTTCTCATGTACATGCAGGGAATCAAACATCTGGTGAGACTAAATATGTGCAAAGCAAAATACTCCATGGACATTTTACTTATTATCACTGAATCGCACTCTGACTTTTCGAAGTCTGAGTTTGATGCATGTGATCTGTATATCAAATGAAAGTGAGGTACCAGCATCAGCCTATTGGTCCCCAGCTGATTGTGGTGCAGAACACGTACATGATACACTTACAGCAGCATTCGCCTTGGAGGACCACCACTTGTGATGACGAGAGGTACAAACCAGATTGTCTTCGCACAACAGGTGGGCTACGGTGGCAGTCGCAGAGTGATGCAGAGTTACCCAGCGAGCCATGCATTCTTGCTGGTCATTAAGCCACCTCTGTACAGCCACTGCTGCAAGAGATGCCAAACAGCAAACACAGCATGTAGCAACAGCTGTTTTATGTTTTGTGTGAAACTAGTGCATTGTGCGCTTTTCAAAAAACTTTTTTGGAAAAAATATTCAGCCCTCAAAGAGTTAAGGGAATTTTTTTTTGGTGTTCCTCTTGGCTAAAATCTGGGAATATGAAATGCCTCAATTTTTATAGTTGGGATTTGAGTCCAGAAAGTTGCACTTCAGACTAATTCAGTAAGTCTGCTTTACACTTGTAGCTGCATTGAAAACTGTCAAGTAAATTTCAAGTTTGTTGGAATGATTTGGCACCAAAATACAATTATATTGTAATAAATCCAAATCTAGTTGGGCAAACTGCTTCTAAGAAGATGGCATATAGGGTTAAACAGCTGTGCAATGCTTTTTTTTTTAAATGTAGGTGGAAGCCTGTGATTTCAGTATGGAGTGAACAGGGATGGGTAAAAGTATTCAATCCCATTTAATCCTCAATTTTCTACATGACCAAAAACTTTTTGTTCAGTGTTTTTTAATGTGAACTCTTGGGCTATAATTTTCCAAAAAAAAAAATTAACTGTAGAAGAAAACTCAAGTTAGTGTTTGCCGAAGTATTCAAGCCGTACACATTCATAGATTGAGAGCCATTTTGCTGCACTGAGTTGTCGTCTTTATTCGTTTAGGGGAAGTATGATCAAGTTTTGCATGTTGATCAGGAGGGATTCTTTCCCATTGTGCCACTATTTGAAAACTGCTGGCTGGTGATACCATCCCATCAACTTACAGGATCTGCCAATTCTGGGAACAGATTCTCAATGGGGTTAAGATCTGGGCTTTGACTTGGTCATTCCAAAACATCCACCATTCTGTTTCTGAGCCATTCCAGTGTCACTTTGTGCCCTCATCTTCTTGAAAGAGGACTCTTCTCCTGAACCACAGGTTCATAGCAGACTAGAACAAGTTCTCCTGCAATGTGTGGTATTTATGTCCAGCCATTGTTCTTTCAACTCTGACAAGATTCCCGGTTGCAGCGCCTAATGCTGCCACTACCATACTACAGCATAGGTATGGTGTTTCTTGAGGCATGGGCAGTATTGGTTTTACGCCCTACACAACTCTTTGAAATGTAACCCAAACATTCTATATTGCTCAAAAAAAATTAAAGGAACACTTTTTAATCAGAGTATAGCATCAAGTCAATGAAACTTCTGGGATATTGATTTGGTCAGTTAAGTAGCACAGGGGGTTGTTTATGGCATTATTTCAGTGCCACTATTCTGAGCACACGTAAAAAAATATTGAGCGCAAGTAAAAAAAGAGTGCAAGTGTTGCATTTTGAGCGTACAAAAGCTGAATTTGAGTGAACAAAATTCATTGCTGCGTGCAAAAAATGTATTTCAGTGTTTGCGCTTATCCATATACACACACACATGTGTGTGTGTGTGTGTGTATATGGATAAGCGCAAACACTGAAATACATTTTTTGCACGCAGCAATGAATTTTGTTCACTCAAATTCAGCTTTTGTACGCTCAAAATAAATTTCTCCTCAAAATGCAACACTTGCACTTGCAATCTTTTTTTACTTGCGCTCAGAATAGTGGCACTGAAATAACGCCATAGTTGTTAATCAGTTTCAGCTGCTTTGCTGTTAATGAAATTAACAACCGGTGCACTAGAGGGGCAACAATGAGATGACCCCTAAAAGAGGAATGGTTTAACAGGTGGAAGCCACTGACATTTTTCCCTCCTCCTCTTTTCTGACTGTTTTTTTTCACTAGTTTTGCATTTCGCTCTGGTCAGTGTAACTACTGGTAACATGAGGAGAAACCTGGACCCTACAGAGGTTGCACAGGAAATCCAACTTCTCCAGGATGGCACATCAATGTGTGTCATTGCCAGAAGGTTTGCAGTGTCTCCCAGCACTGTCTCAAGGGCATGGAGGAGATTCCAGGAGACAGGCAGTTAGTCTAGGAGAGCTGGACAGGACCATAGAAGGTCCTTAACCTATCAGCAGGACTGGTATCTGCTCCTTTGGACAAGGACAAACAGGATGAGCATTTCCAGAGCTCTACAAAATGACCTCCAGCAGGCCACTGGTGTGAATGTCTCTGACCAAACAATCAGAAACAGACTTCTTGAGGGTGGCCTGAGGGCCCAACGTCCTCTAGTGGGCCCTGTGCTCACAACCCAGCGCAGTGGAGCGCGATCGGCATTTACCATAGAATACCAGAATTGTCAGGTCCACCAATGGCACCCTGTGTTTTTCACAGATGTGAGCAGGTTCACCCTGAGCACATGTGACAGACGCTGAAGGGTCTGCAGAAGCCATGGAGAATGTTATGCTGTCTGTAACATCATTCGGCATGACCAGTTTGATGGTGGGTCTTTGATGGTCTGGGGAGGCATATCCATGGAGGGACGCACAGACTTCTACGAGCTAGACAAAGACACCTTGACTGCCATTAGGTATCAGGATGAAATCCTTGGACCCATTGTCAGACCCTACGCTGGTGCAGTAGGTCCTGGTTTCCTCCTAATGCACAACAATGCCCGGCCTCATGTGGCAAGAGTATGCAGGCAGTACCTGGAGGATGAAGGAATTGAAACAATTGAATGGCCTTCACGATCCCCTGACTTAAACCCAATAGAACATCTGTGGGACATTGTTTCGGTCCATTAGGCGCCGCCAGGTTGCTCCTCAGACTGTACAACAGCTCAGGGATGCCCTCATACAGATCTGGGACGAAATGCCACAAGACACCATCCGTCGTCTCATTAGGAGCATGCCCCGATGTTGTCAAGCATGCATAGAAGCTCGTTTGAGCCATACAAGATACTGAAAAGCATTTTAAGTAGCAGAAATTAAGTTTTTGAAAAAATGGACTAGCCTGCCACATCTTCATTTCACTCTGATTTTAGGGTGTTTACACAATTGAGCCCTCTGTAGGCAGAAAACGTTTATTTCCATTAAAAGACTTGGCATCCTTTTGTTCCTAAGACATTGCCCTGTCGTTATTTGTATAGATATCCAACTTCATATTGAGATCTGATGTATCTAATGTGTTTCTTTAAAGTGTTCCTTTAATTTTTGTGAGCAGTGTATTTTAGTCTCCTTTGACCATAAATCTTCTCCCACATCTTTAACTGGGTCTTTCTCATGCTGTATAGTAAGTGCCATACGTGCTTTTATGCGGACCTTAAGGAATGGCTTCTTTCGTGTTACCCTCGTGTTGAAGCCTGTTTTATGGAGAGCTCTTGAAATTGTGGACCCCTGCATCTTCACTCCAATTTCAGCCAAAAAGCATTACAGATTTCTGAATGTGATGGTTTGGTTTTAAATTTTGAGGGTTGGCCTGAGCTGGTAAGTCTGGCTGTTGTGATGAACCTTCCACTTTCTGATGATGGATCTGGTATCGGGACATTCAAACTTTTTTTTTTTTTTTCAGTCATTTCCTACTTGTGCATTTCTATGACTTTGTTGGACAATTGAAGCATTCTGCTGATTGCACACTAAAGCCCTTACAAAGCAGAGAGCTGTGAAGGACTCACAAGTAGTACTATATGTTTAATTATAATGGTCAAATGACTATCACCTTTGTGTTATTTGTGATTCATTTGTGAACCTGGAGTTTCCAAAGCAGAGAGATTTAAATATGTATGCAAACACTAATCTTGGAGGTTTTCTTATTCAATTAAATACAGAAAAGGTTTATTTGCACTTTGGAAATGTATTGTTACAAAATAAGAGTTCACATTAAAAATAGTGAATGGACAAATGTGTACAAATCTTTTATCATGCAGATAATTGGGATGACTTCCAAGGGAATTGAATACTTTAGCATGCCACTGTAACTGTCTGGTTTTTGTGAAACTTGAATAGCATATTATAATGGGCTCTGTGCAAAGCTTACATGACTTTAACTGCAATTGTTTCTTTCGCTTTGAGTTTGATTTTATAGGACTGAGCAAATTTATGTGATGTTATCAGAAACAACTGCATTTTAGCAGGGAGAGGGGTGGAGAGACGGACTACAGTATACAAACATCATTTTTCATGATCAGGTTTCAGAAAGAAAATATTAGTCTAATATAGTCAATTTTAAACGAGGTTGTGGATACACACTTGCCCAGTGGCTCATAACTCATCCATATACAGAACAGTTTAAAAAAATGATTTAAAGGTTTTAATTGATCTTAGAATGGTAATGATCTGATTTTGTATTTTTTGTTTCCCTTCTTGGCCTGTAAAAATTGTAACAGACTTCCAAAAACAAAGTTTTATTTCAAAACCAAACATTTAATGGCGATATAGGAGCACATGGTTTATTTCAACACCATCTCATTCTTGCTGTGGGTGCTGATGTTTTGCACCTTGCTAGACAGGATGACTGGGAAATATAGCATTACTGTGATGGCTGAAATGTAAGCATGGCACACATCTTGGTTGTCCAAGTTTGAAGATTCTAACTCAATATGTAGTGTAGTATTGCTTTGTGGGAAAACAACAAAACCCACCCTTTTGGTTTTGAAGTCTCTTCTGCCACTTGACTAAGATTTGTGTACTGTTTTGGGTTCTGACACTCTTAACATCTCTTTACTTGGGCTGTGTTTAATAAATCTTGTCCTATGAGTTTTAATTAGATATGGAATCAGAAGATGGGTGATGAATGAATGTTGCCCTGTGTAGCCAGTGAATATATACAAACCAACAAAGGCCTATTTGAGCCAGGTTTCCAAATTAATTTGTTGGGGTGATGTATATTACTGAACAAACTTGTAATCGTGTTAGAGCTGCATATTTTGATCCAACCAGCAGCATAATTATAGATTAGATTTACTTTGATTAGTTTCTATGTTGAATCTGAGGAATAAACCAATGTGATTCTAGAACTCAACTGGCAATTTAGTGTTAGAATATGAAGCAGCAACTCCTATGTGAATCTGTTTAAGCTCAGTCTATTACCATTTTAAAAAAAAAAAAAAAACCACTTGTACTAAAAAGTTTTTTTTTTAAATAAACTGCAGCAGCTGGCCAGTCTCCCAACCTGTAGTTGACAGGGTAATTCCTGGCTTGGCCATCAGATGTAGGGAGTTTAAGGAATCAGAGTGGCAAGCTTCATTTTAAAAAAAAAACCCACATACTGAACATGAGGAATTTACTGGTATTTATAAAACAGGTCAGATGCATTCCTTCACCAGCAAATTTAAGGATTAGGACCCTTTAACAAATTAGCATGCAGTTCAAAAAGGAGATACTGTATATCCTAATGCAAAACACTGCAGTTAGGCAGAACATGGCATACAATAGAGACCCCTTTCATTTATGCACCACCCTTAGTCAAGTGATGGTTATGGGTTTTTGTAAGGCAGACCTGTTAATGGACAACTATTTGAAGATCAGGCAGCAGTTTTAAGCAAGCAATGCCAGCATTTAATGGTATATCCATTAATTTCAGGAAACTTTGAAAAGGACTTGGGTAGCTCTTAGGTGGAAAGCCCAATACAGGAATGACATTTTGGGGTGGTGCGTCGTACATTACCCATGTGGATTCCAAGTTCAGCCAAGAAGTTTGTGGGCAAGAGCACAAAATGACAGAACATCTGCAGTTTTCACCTCAAATCATATTCTGAAAGGGCTCATTCCATTATCTATTTCTATAATACCAGAATAAGCATCTCATAATATAGTAGTCAATCCACTCAAGAATGAAATTTCTTGGCAGACATACACCACAGGTGGTATACATTTCTGGTTTGGAATATTCCTTCAGGGCTCTCAAACAGGCAGAAGTAGGCTTCACCTACCCCACAAAAATTAACTGCTAGGCCCAGTTGCATTAAAACCAAACCATTCCCCCCCCCAGAACCATGTTCAGGACAAGGCAGATTGGTAATTTTCTAATGTTCCCTACACACCACTCCATTCAAGAGATTGCATGGAATTTTTCCCCCCCCAGAAGACAAGCTGCACCAATTGTGTAAGACACTCTAGTACACCCAGCTAACCAATTTCAGTTCAAGAATTTTCCAAACATTAAACACCAGATCCACAACTGTACAATAGAAAAGCTTTATTAAAGCAACTTGTTCCTTTGAAGTCGAAATGCAAGACAAGCAACAGCTAAGGTAGCCATCACAAGGATCACACCAACCACCAGGAGAGTAGTCCAGAGGGGCTGGCCAGTCTGCACCTTCACTGGCTTTGAAGAGGAGTCTGTGGTGATCACACCTGAACAGGAGATTTTAAAGTCACAAATGACCCATTAAATGCCAGACCTGCCTGCCCTTTATTCCATATACTATAATCCTCCCATACATCATACCAGCTTTGGTGAGGCTTTTCTTCATTACAGCTACAGGACCTGGCAAGCTGCTCACCACTTCACCCAGAATAGCAGGATCCTGCCCTCCAGAAGAGCCTGCACAATATTAGGAGGGTGTTATCAAAACACACAAGGTGCATAATCATAACTACTGCACACATTAGGAATTACTTCTTCTGAAGCGAAGGGGTTGTGTAACCGGGCAGATGCTAGCACAGGCTGTAGAGTCTGGGTTGGCAATATCACAGATCAATGCGCTGCAGTGGAAATAGACCTAAACAAACAATTAAGCCTATTCAAGCAGTAGTCTACATTAAATCAAACTTCTCAATCTTGCTTCTGCAGGACCTGCAAAACAAGGGTCCTAATCCACAAAAGTACTACAAAGCCCTAAAACTCCATCCTTACCGCACTACTCAGGGCAGCTCCACTGGACACAAAAGCAAAAGCCTTTACATCAAACCTCTTGTAGTGACTGGGGAACTGGATTCCAGTGAAGTCGGACATGGGGTGCATCACTGTTGGGTATTCATCTCCTCCATATGCACAGCTACAAAAACCAAAAGAAATCGTGATTTACTAAAATTACCATATAGTTTTACACCCCCAAAAAGGTGCTAGCCAGCAGGGCTCTCCTACCCAGCAGCAATGACAGCCCAACGAGGTAGAGAGATTGGATTGGGAGAGGCAGTGGCCCAGCAGTTCTCCAGTACAAGCTCAATGTTAGGGTCTTGTCTGTTCAGGACTTGCACCTCCAGATAGATGGGATCCCTCAGGTATTTCACAACTGGGTAGTCCTGGTCTCTATAGGGTATCTGAAACATTTCATCTAGAGAGAAGGAAAGTCATTTGGGGGTGTGAAATTTTGAAGACTATTCCAAAAAGGCAGCAGCATACCTGGATATGCCCGGAGAACTACAGTGAGATTTCCTTGGTTTATAGCAGGGGCAGGTGGTGCATTGGTCAGAACAGTCAAGGACAGGCTCCTGTCAGCAGTGTCATTGTAGTAGCACAGCACGGTCAAGCTACAATGGGCAAGTAGTAAAAGAATCTCAGGTGCTGTATAATGCAAAACAGATGTTGGGCTCTACCAAAAAGTGTACTTACATGAATTCACTGTCCCTAGTAATAATGCCCAGCTCAGTTTGTGGCATCACACGCACTTCATTCTCATAAACAAGGTGGCCACCCAGCATCTGTAAGATTAGATCAAAAGTTGCAACCTACCTACCATTCTAAGCCAACCACCACTTTATACCACCTTACCTTAATGGTGGTACCACAGCTTGTCAAAGGAAAGCTATACATGAGCCCAGTAGCAGAGACCACAGAGGGCTGGCAGGAAGGATCCAGCAACTGTGCAGAAGTCAAGTTCAAGGCTGGTTGTGTAGCATTACTATTCACTTCAAAGGACATCAATCCATTCTGGCAGAGTGATACTGTACATATTAAATACAGGAGAAAACTGCTCAATGGCAATGAGGGCTACATAGTTGGGGGTTTATGCTCAAGGATGCTACACCTACCAATAGGTATTTCACTCTGCAGCCTTCATCCCCAAACACATTTAACCCACCCCAAAGGCCCAGATAGTTCTAGGATTAGCTTAGCTAGGAAGGCCTAGCTTACCTACAGTTTGACCTTTGCGCTGACAGGGACAGGTGGGGTTGATCATCATATCCACCTTTATACTTTTGTAAGAGAGTGTAATCGAGGTGGTTGGCAAAACCCGCATCATTCCACCAGGACAACGCTAGATAAAGACCAAAGCATCATTAAATTTGGGATTTTGATTTTGTCTGCTGGATGGCTATACTCAGCCAATCTTGTAAATCAAAAAAAAAAATTATATTACCTTGTTCGACATCAAAGGATGGGTAAATGGTACAGCTATTCTCACAAAGTTGGACACTACTACAAGGGTGATGGAAGTAGGTGCAGGGCGGGAAGTGTACACTTGACTGCCAATTTTCACTTTTTGGAATTTTAAGTTCTGTGTGGGAAGGATTATGTTCATTCCAGATTGGCCACAGGTTACTGCTCCTAGAAGGTCCATAGACATTGTGCATTTAAGCTCTGGTTAATGAGTTAGCCAAAAAGCTTACTCAAAAGTAAAAAACTGGGAACAAACAAGCCCTGCATTTGCAGAAGAACACAGTGCCAAGTCAAAACACCTTGGAATTTTCCACTCTGCAGCAGTGAAAGAACCACGACTTGGTGCCCTATCAAGTACTGTAAAGCCAAAGTGGTAAATTGTATACAACCTCAATCACCTAGCAGCCCCAACACCAGTTACTACTATGCAAGAGGGTCTACCAGAATCCCAATATCTTCCACAATACAGGAATTGAGTGGTTTTCTATAATATTTGCTGCTATGACAAACCCAGTTGGAGTTCTGCCCCAGAGTGAAAAAAGTTCACTTACTAGGCACACAGACTAGTACAAAGCTTATTGTAATCTTCCCATCTGGATACAAGTACTCCAGGGAAAAATCTGCCAAGTACAGAGTCTGGCCTCCTGGTACACTCTAAGGGAGAAAGGGAAGAGAATTTCAGATAAAAAGCAAGAGGGTGTTGACAAGGATAAGTCTTGCCAGACATTGCTCATCTACATTTGCGCCAAAAACTAGTTTGGTGCCTTCAACTAAACTCCACTGTCCCAAAGCCACTTACTGCCAGCTTCTGAATTCCTTTTGCATTAAAGCGGACCCTTGCCACCACAAAGGCGTCTTTAGTGTAAAATGTATAACCATTGGACTGAGCAGCATTCAGGCTCATCATAAAACCTTTGGGACCTTTAACTTGAACATGCCATGTGCCATCTCCCTAATAAAGATGGGGAGGAGAGGTCAGATGTGCTTACTAGCATTCAGAGGCTCAAGAGACTATAGCCAGGGAATACATACCACACTGTCAAAGCTTGGTATCAACTGGACTGTTTGGGCCTGCAATAGATTGAAAGTTCAGGATACAAATCACACACACAAACCCAAGCCACTTTTTAAAATAAAACCCCTTACCTCCATAAAATCTGGTGTACAATTTGTTACCCCTGAAATAAATGCTGTCTGCAGTGGATTATCAGCTTGAGGCTGCGAGCAGCTAACTTTGAAGGTGCGGGAGACGGCCCGTGAGAGACTGCTGGAGTAGTAGTCCACCTGCACATCTAGGATATAAGCACCACCCTGTGGAAGACAGGCACCTCTTCATTAAAAAAAATTGGTTACTGAAACAGAAAGCAAGGAACAGGGCATAGGCTGTGTGTGGTGGTTTTGCCCCCCTCCCGTGATCCCAGTTAGTGGCCGACTGCTTTGTGGTTGTAATTTTTGAGCAGAACATGTCAAAACAGGCAATCTTCCTTATACCCTGGGAGCAATTGTACTTTCTCAAGTTTGTATAAAGCATAGAGATAGCCAAATGCATTGAGGGAAATAGAGCAGCAATTTCAATACTATTTGAGTTATGCAAGAGTTTAAGATGTAGCACTTACTTTATACTGAACCCCACATGAGTCAAAGCCAGCCTTCAGCAAGTACACTGGGGTCAGCTGCTGAGTGTACTTGCATTCTCTCAGAGCTGCATCATCTAATAAAAGGCTGTCTTTGGTATTCAAATCTGCAATTAGGATGTCCAGTTTAGAGGAACCATTGCATGAAATGTATGGAGTTGTTGTAGTACAGAGTGTATAGACCTTACCAATCACATAGACTCGCCGGTCAGAGTCCAATACAGCATCTGGTGGCATCTCCAGGGTCATGGAATTGGAGGAGCAGATAACATTACCTATATTAAAATAAAACCCCCAAAGATACAGAAACATTTTGAATGGTTGTTACCTTGGAGGAGGAGGAGAATAGAAAGCACCCAAACCAAGCCACACTTGAAAATGCAGAAACTGCTACCTTTGCCAGGTGCAAAATGCAATCCAAACCCAATGTTTGCAATGAACAGAAAATGCACCATACTGGCAACATTTGAAATAATTTTCCAATCAGAACTCAAAGTAAGTATTGTCCAAATGTCAAATCTCATGGTAGGATATTAAAAGGTCCAACACTAAAGACTTTTCCTCCCACAGAAATGGAGTCAAATAGTCAGCTGGCTACTACCCACCTCCCCCAATTCTCAACAGCTCACTCAATTGCTTTTTAGAATAAACTGTCAATTAAAGGGCTGAAGGACAGAATAATTGGTGTTGGGGGGAAGAGCCTGCCTCAGTAGCAATCACTACCCGATTTCAATTGTGGGAGAAGGCACCACAGTACTCTAGGATTACAGTTTTGACCACCCCAAATAACCTGGTAAAAGGCTAGGCTTGATGTGGAGGATGACCAACTAGAAAATACAAATGTCGCGTTTTAACAGCCAATAAAAATAAGCAGACAAAACCGAGACATCGTCTCCGGAAGAACACAACCCACGAAGAGAATTCAAGCTTACGAGCAAAAACTGGCGTTTACCTTCCTCCGCATGACATCCGAACAGCGCCAGCAGCGTTGTTAACACGCAAAGAAGCCGTCCCCTGTGGAAGGCGAGAAAAGAAAATTCACGTTAAGTACGAGGAGCGCCGCAAATCAAACCGCCCCACACAGCAGACACCTACCCCATTGTCAGCCTACAAGTCTATTACGATCTCCTCGCGGCCGCCAATATATAAGGTGGCCAATCAGCGCCTCTTACGTCAGCATCACGTTGCACCTCGGCTGTGCGCTCTTTTCGCCCGCCCATTTTAACTTCGTTGTGAGCCTCATCGTGATTCGCGTCTGCATTGTTAAAGGTACAAGTTTAGAAATCCGTCGTAAACCTGCTGGCCCAGGCGCTCCCTGCAACGCAGCACTTGGATTAACGGAATCGCGGACCGACAGCTTCTGCTTCTTCTTCTTCTTCACGGGTTTCCTGGTGACTCGGCGTCAGATATTGTGATCGAGTGTGCCTTAAAAAGAGGAATAGCGTTCAGCTTGAGGTTGCAACAGGTGTGCTATCCAATTCAGTAGGCATGGGTGATTTAAAACATGTACCAACGTATGTGTTATCTCTTACTGTAACATTCGGGGGGTGGGGTGGCAAATTTGATGACCTATCTATCTGTTTTGGTCCCTCCTTTATTTTCAGCTCAAAAAAGGAAATAAAAAGAAGGTGTGTTCTTTATATAATATTATTAAACACAGGAATGTAATACAAATTTGTATCAACTGATTTCTTGTTCTTTATTGGCCCATTAAATTACACAGATAGCATGTAACGAACAGACCCGTACACAATTGCAATTGATCAGAGTTGAAGTTGGGACATCACAGGTTAATCATCTGTACTTGGGAGGATGCCTGCTATACGCCTGAGACCAAAGCCACCAAGACAAAAATGTATTACGGCACATCGGCGATACTTCGTTTATATTCTGATCTCCACACCTTTAAAGAACTGAGCATTGCGCGCGAAACTGTCACCTGGGAAAGAATCGCAGAAAGGCGCGGGCGGAGACTTCGTAAAGACGAGTAATGTTCTTTTAAGTGAGTAGAATTAGGACCTTACAGTGATCCGTAGAAAAAGGCCTGGGGCCTCATGTATAAATGGTGCGTACGCACAGAAATGTTGCGTAAAGAACGTTGCCACGTTCAAATCGCGATGTATAAAACCTAAACTTGGCGTAAAGCCACGCACATTTTCACGGTACCTCATAACCTGTTGTACACGAGTTCTCCACTTGGTTTTGCAGACTGGCGGCACCCAGCGTCAAAGCAGTGCTACTGTTCCTGTTTGGTTACCCTTTCTTTTCCTGACGCATCTTTATAAATACACTGAAACTAACCACATATTGTTTATTAGCTTAATGCATCTGACTGTAATTAAGCAGTAACAATATAATGGTCAAACTATTCTAAATATCATAACTGCTTTAGCGTTGTTAGGGCTCATTTATACTTCACGCGAGGCGACGCATGCTGCAGCGGACGCTCCTGCTACGCAAGCGTTGTAGTGTTTATACTTGCGCGCGTTCTTTACGTAAATCTGGAGGAATCCACCAGGTGGCAGTGCGAGATATTATCGTGGTGAGAACATGTTCGGCTTCTCTGTGTTGTGAATTGCCTAGAACACCTATTAAATTCCAATAACACCTTACCGCAATATCTCTGAAAAGGATGTTTATTGATTAAATCCATAAATTCTAGAATTAGGAAAACGTGTATTTTGTGATTAAAGTGGAAATTTCGGCTTTAATCTCGAATTGTCCACTTTAACCTCGTAGTTTACTTTATCATTAAAGCAGACAATCGTAAACGTCATCCCAGTTTTTAATCGCTACGAGCTTCTTGGACCTGACAGCTGTGGCAAGCAGCAAAAGATCACCACACAGAACAAATTAAATGTCTGATATTCCAACTCTCTGCACATTTAGAATCTTTAGATTCATACTTGATATCACTTTCATGACGAAATGTATTAAAGTGTGTATGTTACATTTTACATATAATTTCATTTAAATAATGAATACTGTTAATAATTACACACATGGGGGTGACACGGTGGCGGAGCGATAGCACTGCTGTCTCGCAGGGAGTTACGTTGCTGGTATTTTCTGCTTGTATTCCACAAGGTGCTCCGGTTTCCTTCCAAAGATAAGCAGATTTGGGGATTTGGTGCCGCTAAAATGACGCTAGTGTATGTGTGCTTGTATTCACCTTGCGATGAGCGGAGACCTCGTCCAGGGATTGTTTCTCAGTCGTGCCCAATGCTTGTTGGAATGGACACATCCCTGGATTGATGGATTTAGTCAATAAACATCCTTTTCACAGATATTGCGGTAAGGTGTTATCGGAATTTAATAGGCGATTTAGGCAATTCACAACACAGAGAAGCCAAACATGTCCTCACCGTGATAATATCTCACACTGCCACCTGGTGGACTCCTCCAGATTTACGTAAAGTACGCGCAAGGAAGTATAAACACTTCAACGCTTGAGTAGCAGGAGTGTCCGCTGCAGCATGCGTCGCGTCGCGTGAAGTATAAATGAGCCCTAACTCTCACTGCACCTTCTTTTTCTTCTTCTTTCTGCTGCTCCCGTTAGGGGTTGCCACAGCGGATCATCTTTTTCCATATTACTTTCACTGCACCACTCGAAGCAGCTGATCAGAAAGAGAATTATCGGTATACAGCATCAAGCACGCGTCGCCTCAGCTATGCTTCCTATTTGAACTGCTCTCATATGACAAACGCTTCGAACCTTTCCTGTACGGACCTCGCGATTCAGAAAGTGTTTCATCCCAAGAGCTCTAAACGCACTCCGTCAGTCCATCAAGTGCTCCTTGTAGACCCGTTAGGACTTATTAGTACAATCACCTCACTGTAAACTTGCACTACAGTTATAATATTACACAACATGAGCCACTTTATAAAGCGCATATTTACATATGATGACAATATCATTTTTAAGATGAAATGCAGCAAAATATGTTGTTTATATTATACAGATAAAACTTTAACTTCATTTAAATAATCTATATTGTTAATAATTAAAGGACAAGGTGTCGCTACGCTAGCAAGGATGTGGCGCTCCGCTCACGATTGTTCCTGCCCTGCACTGTATGCTTCACTGGGACTGGCGTCAAGGACAGAATAATTAAACACGTACTACCAAGGTATTTCAATGTTCCTTAAATGTTTTGAAGAATCGGCGCTGTAAGCTTACAGATGGCTTAACGTCCATTACAGAGCTGATTGTGTGGCGATCGGTTACTTGGAGAAAGTAAGGACAAGAATTGGAGGTTAGTACGTTTGAAAGAGACAGGACTGCAGGGGCGGCCTTAGGGATGTGCAAACTGTGCACCTGCACAGGGCCGCCAAATCAGTATATACAGTATATTGAATATAAAACAGAAAGAGAAAATAACGACACAGCTAAAAACACAGCGGACATTTTTGACAACAGTTAAACATTGTGTCATGAGCACGAGGCGGCTATGCAGTGTCTGCAACGGATGTGGCCATCCACCGTGCATAAGATACCATATTGACATTAGCGGGCGAAAAGGGCCACCGATTCTTTCTCTGCCCAGGGCCGCCACGAGCCTAGAGCCACCCCTGAGGACTGCTGCAATAAATCATTTCATTGAAGGTCGCGCACAATCACTGCGCCACTGTGTTCCCATGTTTAATAACGTGCTTTAACTCCTATCATCATGAAAATGATATCACGTATACATCTCAGTATTTTAGTTATTCAGAGAGCTGTAATATCACGAATGTCATGGATTCTGTGTCCTGTCAGAGCCGGTTTAAGAAGCAAGTAGTGATTCACACACACAGAGCACATACGAGTAGAAGATCACATACAAAACAAAGCATTTAAAGGGCTACTTTACTTACGATGGGATTTAAGAAAGTGGTTAATTAAATGATTTTAAGATGTTTATGATGTTCTACTAAATGACAAAATAAACTACGTGATTAAAGTGGAAATGTCGAGATTGAAGTTGACATTTCGTGTTTTTCACCACTGTGTTGCCTTTTTTTTCTCTGTACCCTAATAAGCTTTCATACGACACTCAGACGGTGGGCTGCGACTCCCTTTTTCATGGCGACTGCTTCTTTTTTATTTCGGGCACTGTGTGACTTTGTGAACTTGAGCTTTCGAGTTTCTCCGACACTCTATGTCACTCGATCAACTTCCTTTTCTTGTTTATCTCACTGTTTAAACCAGGGGTGGGCAGATTCAGTCCTGGAGGGCCGCAGTGGCTGCAGGTTTTTGCTCCAACCCAATTGCTTAATAAGAAGCACTTACTGCTCAAGTAACACTTTAGTTGTCTCGCTCGTTAAGATTTTGAACCTTTATTGCTTATTGTGGTCTTAAACAGCTGTAGTCTTAGTTTTTAACTGCTCCTTATTAGCAATAACATGCACATGACAGAAGAGAGCCGCATTTCTCCATTTAGCTTGTTACCATTCACACTTGTCTGTATTCATCATGCACTATTAGGTTTAATTAAATACTTGAAAGGAAAGTGAAGAGAAAAAAAGTGAAGCACTGAGAATAGCTCGCCTGTTTTAGACTTCAAATCACTTGGATGATATCCTTAGAAGGGAGAAAAAAAATCTAGGAAATTAGAATGACTTGTCATGGCAGAGTTAAAGCACTAGCAAGCCATGAAATTAAATAATTGACAAGGATTGGTTTTTAATTAAGCAACTGGGCTGGAACAAAAACCTGCAACCACTGCGGCCCTCCAGGACTGACTTTGCCCACCTGTGGTTTAAACCAACAAATAGTACGTTTTTCCTGTGGTATTCGCTGAAATTCTTCCATTCTCCCTCTTGCTTTTCCCATTGTCTTTTCACAGAACGCTGAGCTTAAGGGCGATTTATATTGATTTGCATATTCAAAGCGGCGCAATTCTGGGAGGAGTTGGGGGGGCGGGGCAGAAGGCACGTGCACGAGCGTTACTTTTCACGCTGTATGTAGCGCGAGAACACGGAAGTTGGAGTACGCACAGATTCCTGCATCTGGATTTTTCTGTGCGCAAGCACATTTCGGCTTCTGTGCTTACGCCATGTTATAGTGTGAGTTCTACGCACGCCGTTATGCATGAGGCCCCTGGTCTAGTATTGATTTCTGTACGAGCCTTGAGGTGTATGGAGGAATATTTCGGACAAAATGAAATAAATAAATAAATGCGTAAATAAATAAAAGTACTGTGAAATGTGAGCATAAATAAATAAATGTGTCATGAAATGACAGCCTTAATAAATAAATATGTCATGAAATGAGAGCATAAATAAATAAATGTGTCACGAAATATGTTTTCGTTGCTTATTTATTTATTTCATTTATCCGTAACATTCCTGCAAACCGTCATGAAATACGGCTTGAAATAAAACTGTCACTTTCACTCGTCAAAGTTGAGAGGGTGGGCTCTAACACGCCCTCTAGTTACTGATTGGTGAATCGATAGCACAAGAATTATTTAGAAAAATGCTTACTACTGCCGATGAAATGGATTCTGCGGAAGATATTACGTATTTCAGAGAGAGAATTGAAGATTTATCGGAAGAAATGACAATGACAGTTTGCAGGAATGTTACGGACAAAATGAAATAAATAAATAAGCAACGAAAAACATATTTCGTGACACATTTATTTATTTATGCTCTCATTTCATGACATATTTATTTATTAAGGCTGTCATTTCATGACACATTTATTTATTTATGCTCACATTTCACAGTACTTTTATTTATTTACGCATTTATTTATTTATTTCATTTTGTCCGAAATATTCCTCCATAGAGGTGTGGTGGGTACTGCAACGCGCTGGATCACTACGATCTCCAAACCCCTGTCCTGATTGTGAAACATCACTAATGTTGACCAGTTACGAACGTCATGCTGCAGTTTAAGGTTTATACTGGTGCGATCTGCAAGGAACAGATCAAGTATTAAAGTGTGGAATCGCCGAAGTGACATACATTTATTTGCTGTGGGATATGCTACTTCATATGTTTGGTCTTCCTCTTTCGGCTGCTCCCGTTAGGGGTTGCCACAGTGGCTCAACTGTATGTTCCATATCTTCCTGTCTTCATCATCTTTCTCTGTTACACTCATCACCTGCATGTCCTCTCTCACCACATCCATAAACCTTCTCTTAGGCCTTCCTCTTTTCCTCTTACCTGGCAGCTCTATCCTTAGCATCCTACTCCCAGTATACCCAGCATGTCTCCTCTGCACATGTCGAAACCAACACAATCTCACCTCTCTGACTTTGTCTCTCAACTTGAGCTGACCCTCTAATGTTCTCGTTTCTAATCCTGTCCATCCTCGTCACACCCAATGCAAATCTTAGCATCTTTAACTTTGCCACCTCCAGCTGTGTCTCCTGCTTTCTGGTCAGCTGCCCGGTGGTCTGACAGAGGCCAAATTACGTCACGGCACATGTTCAGGAAAAAGTCCCCCAACCTTCAATAATCAACTCTTAAGCCCCTGTAGTGTTCAAACTAACATCATAATACATTGTGTTTTACTTTTATTGCCTGAGGTATTGATGATTGACTCGGTTGATCGAGCTGCCCTGTGGGACATCCTGAGGGTTTGCGGGATCCCCTCGAGGTTGCTGGATATCATTGTACTGGTACTGTGAGTGCTGTGCAGAGTGGAGGCAGGACCTCTGCGTTTTTCCCAGTTGATTTTGGGGTCCATCAGCGGTGTGTTCTGCTCCTACTCTGTTCAATGCTTGTATGGACTGGGTGTTGGGCAAGGTTGTGGGGTCCAGCGGCTGTGGGGCATCTGCTGGTGAAGAAAGATTCACGGATCTTGACTTTGCTGACAATGCTGTGATCTTCGCTGAGTCAATAGAGGCTCTGATCGGGGCTCTCGAGAGTCTGAGGGTCTGGGCTTGCGAGGGTCCTGATAAAAACCGAGAGCCAGGCCTTTAATGACCTCTTGGGCATGGCCATCAGCAGTGTGTCTGTCTGCGGAGAGAGTGTCGACCTCGTTGTCGAGAGGTTTACTTACCTTGGCAGTGCCATTCATGTGACTCTGGTGACTCTTCCTATGAAGTCAGTAGATGGATTGGGAGAGCATGGGGGGTCATGAGATTGCTGGAAATGGGTGTGTGCTGCCCCCCGATATCTATGCAAAATGACAAAGGTCCAAGTCTTTAGTGTCCTGGGGCTTCCAGTCTTGCTATATGGTTATGAGACATGGACGGCATCCAGTGACCTGAGACGAAGACTGGACTCCTTCATGTGCGTCTCTCCGGAAAATACAATACAATTTATTCTTTATAGCCCAAAATCACACAAGGAGTGCCGCAATGGGCTTTAACAGGCCCTGCCTCTTGACAGCCCCCCAGCCTGACTCTCTAAGAAGACAAGGAACAACTCCCAAAAAAAACCTCAGTAGGGGAAAAATGGAAGAAACCTCGGAAAAGGCAGTTCAAAGAGAGACCCCCTTTCCAGGTAGTTTGGGCGTGCAGTGGGTGTCAAAAAGAAGGGGGTCAATACACAGACCAGAACAAGTCCTCAATACAGTATAAAAAATAAACATTTATGAAGTACGTAGCAGAATTTAACAATGGATGACATCACATAATATGATTTGGATTTGTTTATAATCCTGGAGACCTCATCCATCAAGCTGCCTCCCCCATTTGGCCAATCCACAGCTGAAACAGTGCTGGGCCAGCCAATCCGATGAAAGGACCCCTCTTTGGGTCCCGCTGGTTTGACTTTGTGTTGCTCACGGAGTCCCGAATGAGGCACATGACCTGCATTGGGAGGGAGCGTCACTTACGGCAGTGCGGCCATGTGACGCGTTTCCCTGAGGGTGATCAGGCACGCAGGACCCTCATTGTTGAGGAGCCGGGTGGCTGGACCAGGGCAAGGGTTCGCCCGCGTAACACCTGGCTGCAGTAGCTAGAGGGTCATTTCCGGACGGTGGGACTGGACCGCGTGTCTGCCTGGGGGGTTGCCAACCGGGATCTCGAGTTGTTTCGTCGTGTGGCGGGTGCGGCAGCACGCTGTACCAGTGCAGGCTCCCCAACTTGACTTGACTTGACTTGTATTGATGAGCTCTGATGCTTCTAAATGCCATTTAATTGCTTGTATGTTTTATCCGTTAGCTGAAGAGCTTGTCCTTTAGGCCTTGTTCACACGGGCGTTAAGTTTTTGGATAAACGAACTTGCTCTGAACGTCCTAGACGTTTATGTTGCATTTTGTGGTGGCGATCGATTGACTTCTACACCGGCGTTCGTTCGTTTGTCTCTGTCTAACGCCAGCCTGCAGCCCAAATTGTAGTTTGTGTGTTAACCTGTAGAGGCAGTGTCGGGAACTGGATATGAAAGCCCTTGTCGTTTTATTTGAGGTGCCTCCTTTCAATATGGACCATTTTGCTATGTTAGATATTAATCTTCTTGTTTTAAAAATACTCGTAATACGGCGACGTAGGGAGAGAAAAAATCGCCGCCGCTACTGGGTTCATCCTCTGACTGCACAACGTCGGGTTAAAGCAGTGCTTCTCAATTATTTTCTGTCATGCCCCCCCTAGGAAGAAGAAAACATCTCGCGCCCCCCGCGCGACTATAAATAGTATCATTTGTCTATAAAATTGTTATAAGTGCACCTCTGCATAACACTGTATCCTTATTAACGTATAAGAGAATAAAAAAGAAAGAAATATGGACCAATTTACAACAAGGAATAGCTTTATTAAATGTAACGGAAAAGATTTAAAGTGCATTCTAAATTCAAAAAAAATTTAAAAGAAAAATAAAAAAGCATGTTCCCCGAGGTCAAACGCGACCTCCTTGACGGAGCCACGGGGGCGCGCCCCACTATTTGAGAAACACTGGGTTAAAGGAAGTTTTTTTGTGCTTTATGAAGAAATGCGAACATTTCCGCGCAAGTTTTTTAATTACTGTCGGATGTCGGTTTCCACTTTTGATTGTCTGCTGCAGCTGGTGCAATGCCACATTGTACGCCGATCAACCAATATGCGACTTGGTGTTAGCCCCGAAGAGACTACTTGTCACTTTGAGGTAAGGAAACAGTAGTCGAGTGTGCGCTTACACCGGTGTTATGCACTGAAATGCCCAATGGATTGCCCCCCTACATAATCGTTATCAAATATTATATTAGAACATAAATTAATAGGTTCATGGTTTACAAATTACATGAGACAATAAAATAAAATAAGCAATATGAAAATATATATGTTGTATATGAAAACATAAAAATATTAATATTTTTTCATATGCAACATGTGTAAACTTATATATATCCGGTCTTCCGAAGCGTAAAATAAACGCGCAGAAAACGAACTAGAAGCGGTTTCCTTGCGTTCGTTGGGTTTTGAACGCCAAGAAAAGCTGCATGCAACGTTTTTGATGCCGTATAAACGCGCTGCCGGACAAACGCACGTCACCAAAGCCCGTGTGAACACTCTCATTGACTCCTACGTGTAGAAAACACTCGGCGCTTGATCCGCGCTCACCGGACGCTACGAACGCAAAAAAAACGCTCGATTTTAACGCCCGTGTGAACAAGGTATTACTCACACAGGCAGTTTGTTTGGTCTTCTATCAGTAAAAAAGTTTGACTCCTGCTTTTTTCAAAACAGAGTTTGCCCGCCTGCTTCCTCTGAGAGCACACGATGACCTCGTCTCACAGCTCGACTCACAGAAACTCAAAACAGGGCAAGTTAAGAAGGACGGGCAGGCCAGAGGCCTCTCTAACAGAATAAATGGGGTCCTTTTTTTTTTTTCTTACCGTGTCCTGTTCGGCTGTGAAGCAATCAGAATTGATGTCTGAATGCTGGCGACTAGCCTTACAGTTTTTCTCTCAGGTGGAGCGTTACAGCTTCTGCTGACGTCACGCCTGATACCAAAACTTTATTAAAAATATTTTTAGATGTTTTTAAGATCCGAACCGGACACGGAGACAAAAGTGAAAGAAAAAGAAGAGAGAGAAGGAAGAGATGGAGGTAAAAGGGGCACGGTTTTCGTATAGAATAAACAATAAATGAACCAGAGTCCGCTTCTAGACCTGCAGAAAGAGGGGAAACAAACCACAAGACAAAAACATTGCTGCATCAGCTACATGAAGATATATCCATCCATCCATTGTCTAACCCGCTGAATCCGAATAGGGTCACGGGGGTCTGCTGGAGCCAATCCCAGCCAACACAGGGCACAAGGCAGGAACCAATCCCAGGCAGGGTGCCAACCCACCGCAGTACACACACAAACACACCCATACACTAGGGTCAATTTAGAAACACCAATCCAACTAACCTGCATGCCTTTGGATTGTGGGAGGAAACCACGCAGACACGGGGAGAACATGCAAACTCCACGCAGGGAGGACCCAGGAAGCGAACCCGGGTCTCCTAACTGCGAGGCAGCAGCGCTACCACTGCGCCACCGTGCCGCCCTATGAAGATATATAAAAGTAAAAATGTTTGCTGACAATCATACAGTAATTATTACTAAGGCATTTAGGGCCACCACAACCTTAGGTCATGTTCTGAAGATGTCCAAGTCATACTTATGAAATCACCATGTGAGCACCTGTGTGCGTACGCACGCTTGTATGTGTAACGTTTCTCTATAGGAGCATCCAATAGTGAGTATGAAGGGCCACAGACCTGCCCCCAAAAACGTGCAGAAGATGGAGGGAGTTCCAAGCCCAGAGATCCAGAGGTCACCCCAGAGCACAGAGACCCTAGGGAGGCCGTCACCAGAGAAGCCCCAACCCCCACTCGAGAGGCGCAGAGGATCACCCCGGGGGGCCACAACCAGCAGAGTCCCGGGAGATATCAACGGCAAGCCCTCAGGCCGCCCGCAGCCGCTCACCCCTGAGTCGGCCGGGCCCGGAACCCAGCAGCCCGGGACCTAAGGGCGACCCACCCCGCTGAGGACCCAACAGAGCCCAGGGAACAGCCACCGGGAGCGACCAGACAGATGCTTAAGGCAGGGGGAGGGCAGGCAAAGATGTTGTAGTATTGCCAGATGTCCCAGGAGAGGGGAGGAGTCCAAAACCCCACCTGACATATACAGTCACACACAAACACAGTCAGACACTCCCTCCCTCATGCTCTCACACACACATACAACCCAAGACTTACAAGGATATACACGCCAGACACCCATTCACACTCCCCACACACACCCTACCTAACTCTGGTCCCGGTGCTGCCGTACCTGATAGCAGCCCATTCTTGCAGAATCAATGCTTGGAGTTTGTCTGAATTAGTGGGTTTTTGTTTGTCCACTTTTGTTTGTCCTCCTGAGGACTGACCATATACTTCAGTATACCATAGCAAGAAAAAGGAGTCAATTCTCTCCAAAAAACAACATCAGGGACAGACTGATATTCTGGGATTGGACTGCTGAGGTCAAGTCATTTTCTCTGATGAATCCATCCATCCATTATGCAACCCGCTATATCCTAACTACAGGGTCACGGGGGCCTGCTGGAGCCAATCCCAGTCAACACAGGGTACAAGGAAGGAAACAAACCCCGGGCATGGTGCCAACCCTCCGCAGGGCACACACACCCATGGGAGAATTTAGGATCGCCAATGCACCTAACCTGCATGTCTTTGGACTGTAGGAGGAAACCCACGCAGACATGGCGAGAACATGCAAGCGAACCCACAGGTCTCCTAACTGTGAGGCAGCGGCGCTACCCACTGCGCCACCGTGCTGCCCTCTCTGATGAATCCTCTTCTCCAATTGTTTCGGGCATCCAGAAAAAAGAGAGGATAAGGTGAGTGGCACTACCATCAGTCCTGTGTCATGCCAACAGTAAAGCGTCCTGAGACCATTCATGTCAGCCAAGGCAGTGGGCTCACTCACAATTTGGCCAGGAATAAAGAATGGGACGAAAACATCCTGCGAGAGCAACTTGTCCCAACCATCCAACAACAGTTTGGTGACCAACAATGAACAATCCAGCATGATGGAGCACCGGGCCAGAAGGCCAAAGTGAGAACTAAGCGGCTCGGGGAACAAAACATTGACATTTGGGGTCCAAGACCAGGAAACTCCCCAGTGAGAACTTGTGGTCAATCCTCAAGAGGCGGGTGAACAAACCAAAACCCACCAATTCTGACAAACTCCAAACATTGATTATAATGACTCAATAGGTGAGACGCTAACAAACCTCATACCACTGGATGACAGCGACTGTGACGTCTCCAACAATACGTAGATGTCCATATGTGGACATAATGAGACAGCTGAGGATGTGCATCATGAAACAATACGCCCTTTGAAGCAGGCGTTAACAATGTAAATCGTTTCTGTAAATGTGTAGGTGGGGCACTTGGGTGTAACAGTGCATTACGGATGGGGTTCAGAGTTTTTATATGATTCACCGTTTTACGTGCACTAAAATTGTTCTGAACTTGGATCCCCATCTGGAGAAGTTTTGGATAGTGGAGGGGGACCCCTGGTGCCAAACGCTGTAAGAATTGTGGATGAAAAAAACCCGAGGAAGACAGGACAAGTTCAATCAATGGGATTTTTATTCACTCACACGTTACAAGGCAGCAACAATAAACATAACTAGGGGGCTCTGCCCCCTGCTCACTTTGCTCGCCAACCCCCGGGTTTAGTTACGTGGATGTACAATTTAAAGAGATTGTTAATTTCATTTCAGTCATTATCATTCACTTTTCATTTCTTGATATTTACCAATAATGAAGCTGTAGTGAATGAGTTATAATCAGTCAAGAGAGTCGGGGTCATCAGGCGCTGTTAATAAATACTGTTTCCCCAAAAATAAGACCGGGATATCTTATATTAATTTTTGCTCCAAGAGATGCACTGGGGCTCATTTTCAGAGGATATCTTATATTAATTCATGCTCAACAATATACATCTATACAAATACGGTCAAGTCATCTTCTTCTGGAATATCGTCATAACTCTCCACATTCAAACCCTGACTTTCTTGCTACTCCGGCCACTTTGAGGATCCTCCAGGATCGATGTGTGCGCTTCGATGTTTGATGAATGGTTCGACGCGGTGAAGCAAAATGCCGACATACAAATGTATTCATGGTGCTTTCATATTCAAGCGTCGCATATTCCCCATCGTAATGACACGATTCATTTTAAAGGTCTCACATACCATCTTCGGTGACGTCATTTTTTTACTTTTTGACACCTTCACAACAGTATCAGGATGATATGGCGGCGTTTAATTTATCATTAAAGGAGACCGTCGTAAACGTCATCTTAAAACCGACCCAGTTATTAATCGTTACGAGCTTCTGGCGTGACAATTTGTAGCGCTGCCACATAAAGATAACGTTTTTCTGCTGTCGATCGGTTGTTTGTTGGGGAATAGTCTTCTGACAGAGATTGACAGCGGTACCCCAGAGGTGGAACTTCCGGTTGGTTCGGGGATTCATTTGCATAAAGCGCGCCTTCTTAGAGGGAAAAGAGAGGAGAGGAGAAGGAAAGAAAGAAGAACATTGGATAAAAGAAAAAGGCAGATCAGCTTTTGCTCTGGCCATGGGAAAAGTCTGGGAGCTCCTATCAGTCCTGTCTGAAGGTGGATGGTCTTCTGTTTAGTACCTGGGAATCGATCGTTCCGCTATTACCTACGGACTCGGGTGAGCTATCAAAACGGACTTACTTACGGCTTTAATCATGGCGCAAGTCTGACTGTATGTCTTTTATGACGAAGAGGAGATTGGTTATATAGTCCGCTATTTTCAGGACTCCTCATCAGCTCGTTGGCCGTAGCGGGAGAATTGCAGTGGACTACCTGTGGATCTACAGGGAGTGCAGAATTATTAGGCAAGTTGTATTTTTGAGGATTAATTTTAATATGGAACAAACACAGTGCTATCAGTCAATCCAAAATGTTAATAAACCTGAAACCTGAATGTTTCACAACGGAAATGTGAGTGTGAACATCATCAGGGGAATACATATGTGCACACAATTATTAGGCAACTATTAGTGTGCAGATTTATTATGCAACTAAAGGAAAAATGAAAATTTTCCCATCTCACTTGTTTATTTTCATCTGTTATAGTGAGAATAATAAACAAACACCTCAAAATTTACAAATAAACATCTCTGACATTTCAAAAAAAATCAATCAATCAATCAATGACCAATATAGCCACCCTTCTTTCCAATAACAGTCATAAGCCTTTCCATTCATGGAGTCTGTCAGTTTCTTGATCTGTTGACGATCAGCTTTTTGTGGAGCAGTGACTACAGCCTCCCAGACACTCTTCAGAGAGGTGGATTGTTTTTCTCCCCCGTAAATCTAGCGTTTAAGAAGTGCCCACAAGTTCTCGATAGGGTTTAGGTCAGATGAGGAAAGGGGGGCCATGTCATTATTCCTTCATCTTTAAGGCCTTTACTGGCTGGCCACGCAGTGGAGAACTTCGATGCAAGTGATGGAGCATTGGCCTGCATACAAATCATGGTCTTTTCCTGTATCACTGTTTGAAGAAAGTGTCTTGAAAAACTGGCAGTAGGTTTGGGAGTTGATTTTGAGTTCATCTTCAATGCAAAAGGTCCAACTAGCTCATCTTTAAAAATACCAGCTCATACCAGTACCCCACCTCCACGTTGGAGTGGAGCTCTGTGCCCATTACTGATCCACAGGTCCATCCATCTGGTCCATCAAGAGTCACTCTCATCTCATCGGTCCATAAAACCTTTGAAAAAATCTGTCTTCAGATATTTCTTGGCCCAGTTTTGACGTTTCAACTTATGTTTCTTGTTCAGTGGTGGTTGGGTTTCAGCCCTCCTTACCTTGGCCATGTCTTTGAGCACTGAACACCTTGTACTTCTGGGCACTCCAGGTAGGTTGCAGCTCTGGAATATGAAAGTACTGGAGGATAATGGGTTCCTGGTAGCTTCACGTTTGATTCTTCTCAAATCTTTGGCAGCTAATTTGTCTTTTGTTCTCAACACGTTTCTTGCGACCCTGTTGACTATTTGCAACAAAATGTTTGATGGTTCTGTGATCACACACCAATATCTTAGCAATTCCAAAAGTGCTGCATCCCTCTGAAAGACTTTTACAATTTTTGACTTTTCAGAGTCAGTTAAATCTCTTTTTTGGCCCATTTTGCCTGAGGAAAACTAGCTGCCTAATAATTCTGCACACCTTGATATAGGGTGTTGATCTCCTTAGGCCACACCCTCCCTCATTACACAAATACACATCACCTGACGTGCTTAAATCCAATAAGCATTCAAGTTAATACAGCTTGGAGTTGGAATATACGCATTAAAAATGATGATATGGTCAAAATACTCACTTGCCTAATAATTGTGCACACCGTGTATTTATTATCTCTGGAACAGGAATTGAGGGGATGAAAAACTGTTGATGTATAATAACTTGTATATGTGTGGCACTGCAAATTAAGGGTTATTTAGTTTCGGGCAGGGGCGATCCATGTGTAAGGGATTATTTTTCTAGTTGTTGTTTATTTGATGAACTGCAAGTATAAATATGGTCTATGGTGGGCAGTGACCTATAAATGTATCGATATTAAGGAATTGCTTTATTAGAATAAAGGCGATACGGGAAATTTATTAAGGTGTGATATTGGCCTATCCTTTTATCATCTGCCATTAGCTAGGTCAGAATAGCGGTAGCATTTCTCTCGGGCTAGTGCTTGAGACGAATTGTTACAAATTGCCACATCGATCACATTAAATGTGTGATATTCCAACTCTCTGCACCTTTAGAAGACTAATAATTGATATCACTTTCATGATGAAATGCTTTAAAGAATGTATGTTACACTTTACAGATAAATCATTAACTGCGTTTAAATAATGAATACTGTTAATAATTACACATATGGGTGTGTGGCTCGGTGGCAGAGCGGTGCGCTGCTGCCTTACTGGGAGTCGTGTCCCTGCTGTTCTCCTGCCTGGAATTCGCATTTTTTCCTGGTGGGTTTCTAACCGTGGGCTCCGGTTTTGCTCCAAAAACGTGGTTTGGGGATTTGGAGATGCTAAAACGACGCCAGTGTATGCGAGTGCTTGTATTCAGCTTGCGATGACCTGATGCCCCGTCCAGGAATTGTTTCTGCCTCGTGCCCAATGCTTAGTGGAATGGGCACATCCCTGGATTGATGGATTTAATAATTAAACAGCCTTTTCAGAGATATTGCGGTAAGGTGTCATCGGAATTTAATGGATGTTTCGGGTAATTTACAACACAGTGAAGTTTTCTTACCATGATGATCTCTCACACTGCCACCTGGTGGAATCTTCCAGATTTACATAACATAGACACGCTGGTATAAACCGTCCAACGGTTGCCTAGCAGTAGTGTCACGTCACGTAAACCCGGCCTAGGACAGCACTGGCACCATTCTCAATTGCATTAAGTAAAACATGTCAAGCACAAATGGTTGGCTTGTGTGTTTGTAATACTTTGGGAGGTGCAACAGCTTAAACATTTCCTTTGCTTTATTTTCTATGCAGAGGACATAGTCAGGTCCATAAATATTTGGACAGAGACAACTTTCTTCTCATTTTGGTTCTGTACATTACCACAATGAATTTTAAATAAACAACTCAGATGCAGTTGAAGTGCAGACTTTCAGCTTTAATTCAGTGGGTTGAACAAAACGATTCCATAAAAATGTGAGGCAACTAAAATGTTTTTTAACACAATCCCTTCATTTCAGGGGCTCAAAAGTAATTGGACAAATTAAATAACTGGAAATAAAATGTTCATTTCTAATACTTGGTTGAAAACCCTTTGCTGGCAATGACAGCCTGAAGTCTTGAACTCCTGGACATCACCAGATGCTGGGTTTCCTCCTTTTTAATGCTCTGCCAGGCCTTTACTGCAGTTGCTGTTTGTTTGTGGGCCTTTCTGACCGAAGTTTAGTCTCCAACAAGTGAAATGCCTGCTCAATTGGGTTAAGATCAGGTGACTGACTTGGCCATTCAAGAATTTTCCACTTCTTTGCTTTAATAAACTCCTGGGTTGCTTTGGCTGTATGTTTTGGGTCATTGTCCATCTGTATCATGAAACGCCGCCCAATCAATTTGACTGCATTTAGCTGGATTTGAGCAGACAGTATGTCTCTGAACACCTCAGAATTCATTCGGCTGCTTCTGTCCTGTGTCACATCATCAATAAACACTAGTGTCCCAGTGCCACTGGCAGCCATGCACGCCCAAGCCATCACACTGCCGACTCCACCGTGTTTTACAGATGATGTGGTATACTTTGGATAATGAGCTGTTCCACGCCTTCTCCATACTTTTTTCTTGCCATCATTCTGGTAGAGGTTGATCTTGGTTTCATCTGTCCAAAGAATGTTTTTCCAGAACTGTGCTGGCTTTTTTAGATGTTCTTTAGCAAAGTCCAATCTAGCCTTTCTATTCTTGAGGCTTATGAGTGGCTTGCACCTTGCAGTGCACCCTCTGTATTTACTTTCATGCAGTCTTCTCTTTATGGTAGACTTGGATATCGATACGCCGACCCCCTAGAGAGTGTTGTTCACTTGGTTGGCTGTTGTGAAGGGGTTTCTCTTCACCATGGAAATGATTCTGCGATCATCCACCACTGTTGTCTTCCGTGGATGTCCAGGTCTTTTTGCGTTGCTGAGTTCACCAGTGCTTGCTTTTTCTTTCTCAGGATGTACCAAACTGTAGATTTTGCCACTCGTAATATTGTAGCAATTTCTCGGATGGGTTTTTTCTGTTTTCGCAGCTTAAGGATGGCTTCTTTCACCTGCATGGAGAGCTCCTTTGACCGCATGTTGTCTGTTCACAGCAAAATCTTCCACATGCAAGCACCACACCTCAAATCAACTCCAGGCCTTTTATCTGCTTAATTGATAAGACATAACGACGGACTTGAACACACCTGCCCATGAAATAGCCTTTGAGTCAATTGTCCAATTACTTTTGAGCCCCTGAAATGAAGGGATTGTGTTAAAAAACATTTTAGTTGCCTCACATTTTTATGCAATCGTTTTGTTCAACCCACTGAATTAAAGCTGAAAGTCTGCACTTCAACTGCATCGGAGTTGTTTCATTTAAAATTCACTGTGGTAATGTACAGTGTGGTAATGAAAAGAAACGTTGTCTCTGTCCAAATATTTATGGACCTAACTATAGATCAACCTCACTTTTCTCCATAAGCAAGACGTGTGTCTGAAGAGGACAAGGTGGGACCATCAGATACAGTGGTGTGAAAAACTATTTGCCCCCTTCCTGATTTCTTATTCTTTTGCATGTTTGTCACACAAAATGTTTCTGATCATCAAACACATTTAACCATTAGTCAAATATAACACAAGTAAACACAAAATGCAGTTTTAAATGATGGTTTTTATTATTTAGGGAGAAAAAAATTCCAAATCTACATGGCCCTGTGTGAAAAAGTAATTGCCCCCTGAACCTAATAACTGGTTGGGCCACCCTTAGCAGCAATAACTGCAATCAAGCGTTTGCGATAACTTGCAATGAGTCTTTTACAGCGCTCTGGAGGAATTTTGGCCCACTCATCTTTGCAGAATTGTTGTAATTCAGCTTTATTTGAGGGTTTTCTAGCATGAACCGCCTTTTTAAGGTCATGCCATAGCATCTCAATTGGATTCAGGTCAGGACTTTGACTAGGCCACTCCAAAGTCTTCATTTTGTTTTTCTTCAGCCATTCAGAGGTGGATTTGCTGGTGTGTTTTGGGTCATTGTCCTGTTGCAGCACCCAAGATCGCTTCAGGTTGAGTTGACAAACAGATGGCCGGACATTCTCCTTCAGGATTTTTTGGTAGACAGTAGAATTCATGGTTCCATCTATCACAGCAAGCCTTCCAGGTCCTGAAGCAGAAAAACAACCCCAGACCATCACACTACCACCACCATATTTTACTGTTGGTATGATGTTCTTTTTCTGAAATGCTGTGTTCCTTTTACGCCAGATGTAACGGGACATTTGCCTTCCAAAAGTTCAACTTTTGTCTCATCAGTCCACAAGGTATTTTCCCAAAAGTCTTGGTAATCATTGAGATGTTTCTTAAGCAAAAAGAACATTAGGGCTCGTCTCAATTTTGCTAACAGTGGTTTGCGTCTTGGAAATCTGCCATGCAGGCCGTTTTGCCCAGTCTCTTTCTTATGGTGGAGTCGTGAACACTGACCTTAATTGAGGCAAGTGAGGCCTGCAGTTCTTTAGACGTTGTCCTGGGGTCTTTGTGACCTCTCGGATGAGTCGTCTCTGCGCTCTTGGGGTCATTTTGGTCGGCCGCCACTCCTGGGAAGGTTCACCACTGTTCCATGTTTTTGCCATTTGTGGATAATGGCTCTCACTGTGGTTCGCTGGAGTCCCAAAGATTTAGAAATGGCTTTATAACCTTTACCAGACTGATAGATCTCAATTACTTCTGTTCTCATTTGTTCCTGAATTTCTTTGGATCTTGGCATGATGTCTAGCTTTTGAGGTGCTTTTGGTCTACTTCTCTGTGTCAGGCAGCTCCTATTGAAGTGATTTCTTGATTGAAACAGGTGTGGCAGTAATCAGGAAATTGAACTCAGGTGTGATACACCACAGTTAGGTGATTTTTAACAAGGGGCAATTACTTTTCACACAGGGCCATGTAGGTTTGGATTTTTTTCTCCCTAAATAATAAAACCATCATTTAAAAACTGCATTTTGTGTTTACTTGTGTTATATTTGACTAATGGTTAAATGTGTTTGATGATCAGAAACATTTTGTGTGACAAACATGCAAAAGAATAAGAAATCAGGAAGGGGGCAAATAGTTTTTCACACCACTGTAGGTTAGTACCAAAAACCACAAACTAAACCAGCTTGATGGCAGAGTTGTTAGGAGCAGGATGCTGTACTAATTCACTGGGGATGAAGGAAGAAAAACCCCCAAAGATGTGTGAGGGCTTCTTCCTGCCACAGATTTTTATAGATTTTTAGCTTCTCTCCGCTGCTGAAGTTCAGACAAGTCACAGAATGTTAGGCCGATCTGTTGGGTATGGAAAGAAGTGCGCACTCTTAAACTGTGGAATTGACGCCTTCGCATTTCTCAGCCTTTGCACTTTGTTTTTATTGACTTTACCCCTCTCTAATTTGGCCAGACTCTCTCTACCAATGAAAGCTTGGTTGTGTTTTTTAAAACTTCTATGTGATTGTCAGACAGATGTAACCGAGCGATAACTTCTACTGAACAAATAAGTTGTAAGGTTGTTCCCAACTCCCAAAACTTTACAAAGAGTAGGCTGTTCTGGGGCAGTCTCTGCTTTCCATTAATTATAAAAAAAAAAATCTTGGGATGAGACGAGACTGTCATCTGTGTTTTACGGGACATGAAAGGGTCTCTGTGATAAAGTAGAACGGCATAAGGAATTCAAAAATGTTGTCGTGATACAAATGCAGAGCAGGTTCGAGAGAATGGAAGTAGGAAAACTCTAGGGCAGGATGGTGGCGCAGTGGGTAGCGCTGCTGCCTTGCAGTAAGGAGACCCGCTGGGTTCACTTCCTTGGTCCTCCCTGCATGGAGTTTGCATGTTCTCCCCGCATCTGTGTGGGTTTCCTCCCATACTTCAAAGAGCTGCAGGTTAGGTGCATTGGAGATCCTAAATTGTCCCTCGTGTGTGCCCTGCCCAGGTTTGTTCCTGCCTTGCACCCTGTGCTGGCTGGGATTGGCTCCAGCAGACAAGTGACCCTGTGTTAGAATGTGGCATAAAGGAAAATTCCAAAAAAAAAAAGTAAACTTTAAGTCAGGGACTTGTAGATCGTCTAATTTATGTGCCATCAGCAATGAAGAGGTGTATCCATGAGAATGAAGACTTGCGGTTTTGGTGAAAGTCAAATCCACATATGCTGTCACGCATGCGGATAGATTTGAGACCGACACGTTAGACACTTCAAACAATTCTTTCAGGAGTGAATTGAGCTCCATGTGTAGTCGCTCAATCTAAAGAGTAGCGAGCGAAGCCCCCTAGTCTATTAAATAGAACACCTGCTTCCCACAAAACTCCTGCCAATGAACAAGGTTCAACTTAAGGCAGTTTACAACCACACAATTGTGTTGCACAAAACAGCGTGTGGGGTCAGATGTCAGCATGACAAGTGCTGGGAAGTAAAGGACAGCACAGGAAAGAGGCCTTCGTTTTTTTTAGTGGTGCCAGCCAAAGCCAAGCAAGTTGGAATACATGGAATAAAACTTGCAGCCACAGTAGCTCTCCAGGACTGGAGCTGGAGACCCCTGATCAAACTCTTAATTGGCAGCAAAAACCAGTCACTAATCATTTCCCATTATTTTAATGGCCTTTTGAGAGAGACTGGATTTTTTTCTCCCTTAACAGCACCTAAACAAATTTGATGTGACAGATCAGAGGAGTTGGGGCCTCAAACTCCAACCAACTTCATTGTTTCTTAATTTGAAGCCAATTCTCATTGCTAATTAAGCCCGTTATTTAATTCCATGGCACGCATGCTGCCATGGTAGGCATTTCAAAATTTTTTTGTTAAAAGCGCTGGCAGTAAATGTTTTGTGGACCCAAGCAGATCAATATTACCGAGGCCTTCACTTTTTGTGCAATAGACGCAGGTTTGTGTTGGTACCTTGTGCCTTATTGCTTGGTTGGTAATTAAAGGGGGAAAAGAAAAAAAAAAATTCAGGGGCCCCAAGTCTTAAGGTGTGCATCAATTAGAGTTAATTAGCAGCAAAAACTGATCACTAATTTCCCATTTCAATAGCCTTTTGAGACTGACTGGCTATTTTTTTTCCTTAAAAGCACCTAAACAAATTTGATGTGACAGACCAGATGAGCAACTACCTCCCACTTTGCTTTAATCAAGCATTTTGCTAAAAGGCAACCCATCACTGCAGTGAACTCATTTAATAGCCAGGGTGGTGTGTAGAAGAAGTGCAGAGGGTGCACAAAGTTGCCCACCCAAGCACACAAAGCATTGGGGCAACAGTTTGACACCATCACACAACTTAGAGCCGAGTGTTTTGGTTTTTTTCGGAAAGAGAAGAGAACCCTTTAAGGCAACACCACGTCAAATGTATGGCAACTATTTTTCTTGACCCCCAGCCCCTTCCCATAATGAAGCAGGGAGCCATCTTAAATAGAATCCACCACCCAAAGTGGCAAAGCTGTGGAAACATCTGTAGTATCACTGATGGAGCCATTTAAAAAAAAAAAACCCTCATGGACTGATAAGTGAGGAATCCAAACCTCTGCATTTCACTTTCCAACCCCACTATATGCCAACACTGGGTCATGGGGGTACTGCTGGAGCCAATCCCAGCCAGCACAGGGCACAAGGCAGGAACACATCCTGAACAGGGCACCAACCCATCAAGCACACACTAGGGACAATTTAGGATCGCCAATGCACTTAACCTGCATGTCTGGACTGTGGAAAGAAATCCACACAGACATGGGCAGAACCTGCAAACTCCATGCAGAGAGGACCTGGGAAGCGAACCCGAGTCTCCTAACTGCAAGGCAGCAGCACTGCCACTGTGCCCTCATTTGTCTGCCAGAAATACTTCAGTACACAAGCTATTCAAAAGATTAAAAATACAATCTGGTCTTTATTGTGTCTTATTATTGCCATTTTAATGGTGTTGGGGAGGGAGGAAGAAGGGAAGATATCTGGAAACAAGATAAACCGTATCATCTGTCACAACAAACTGTATGGACATTTGCACAATTCAATCTCTCTTCTCCAGCTTCAAAGAATGGGGAAGCTCCAGGCCTGGAAAAAATAAATCCAAGAGGCAATGATGCAGAAATGACCAAAAAGACACTTTAAAGCACACTTATTCATAATGGAAGAGCATTACAGGGGATGTCCTTGGAACAACCAGATTAGGGTTTGTCTTGTGGGGGGGGGAAAAAAAAATAAAAAAAAAATTGGCCAAACAATCACACAACCTCTAGAAATATCTAAAAATTGGGGCCAAGCATCTGAAATGTCTGGTCAGGGAGCAGGCACTGGTACAGCACGTCACCGCACCCACCACACAACAGAACAGCTAGGGATCCTCGCAGACATGTAGTCCAGTCCCACCATCCATCATGGGCATCCTCTTGGCCTGGTCCAGCTGCATGCGAGCCGGATCACCCTCTGGGGAAAAATCGCACCACATGGCTGTAACAGACGTTCCCTCATTATGTGCCTCATTCGGGACTCCATGAGCAACACAAAAAGTCAAACCAGCGGCACCCAAGCCTTCTCCGAAGAGACAGAGTCTAGTCTTCATCTCTGGTCACTGGATAGCATCCATGCCTCAGACAAAGCCCCAGGACTCTAAAGACTTGGACTTTATCCTTGTGCAAAGATACTGGGGGTTCCACACACCCATTTTCTACTGCCTCATGAAACAGTGACATTTAATGTATGTTCAAAGGGATGGGAAAGATGGCACTTTCTAATCTTGCAGTGCGTTTGGATTAGCAGAGGATGAAGGACTATTCTGATAGTTGGCCTTTTAGATGAAGGTGACCTAAAAAGGTCATTAGGAACTCCGCTCACAAGTCTTTTGGATAGGAAAGAAAGAAAAATCCACACATACATTGGGACAGGAACCCCTTGCCAACATTCAGGTAGGTTTACTTTTATCTGTCTTTGAACTCTAACTCTTCAAGTGAAGGTCATTTTGTAGTTTGTGTTGTAGCAATCAAAACTAAACGCTCCAAAAGATTAAGGGGCCGATATTACATACGATTACATCAGGATTACATACAACTACTTGGATTAAAACCTATTATATACAAGGGCTGGGCAAGTTAATGTTATTGCAGTAATTCACACAATTATTGCATGTTAAGTTATTTTGAAAGCCTCAGTCTCTCTAGCACTCGATTGTGATCTTGTTAGTGCTTTTCAATACCCTTTTGCTAGAAGGAAAGTTAACTTTGTGGATTTGACCTCAATTCCCTGCACGTGCATGAATAGCAAACAGCTTCTAAAATGGCATTTGGAGAGACACCAACGTGAATGCTCAAAGCAAAAAACTATTTGTTGGACTCCGATTTTGATGCAAGTAATCTGGAAATGCAACTCAAAAACTAAAGCGAGGTACTGCCATCAGCTGATCGGGGTGCTCAACACGCTTGTATAGCTGATGCACCATGGCAACGCTCGCCTGGGAGGACCGCCACTGATGACAGGAGGTACAAACCATATCGCGTCTCACGGTCTTCGAGAGACAGGTACGCGGGATTGGGTTGAAGAATGGCCGCCACCCCAGCAAATTGTTGCTGCCTATTGTGCCTGCTGTCGCAGCCTTTACAGTTTTATGTGCTTTTCAGAACAGTTTTCTGGAAAAAAATTAGCCCTCAAAGAGTTGCTACTGAACATATGACTGTTTGAACAGATACCAGCAGAAACATTTTTATCAGGGAGCAACAAAGAAAGAAAACCAATTTAGAAAGGTTAACTTGCTGTTGCTCAGAAGGTACCCGTTATAGAAAGACAAGTTACTGTCAATCTCAACATAAGAGCCACAGAGTCCAAAGTACTTAAATGCCCTGGCAGTGGCAAATAGCTTTGGTTTTACATTTATATTTGATTATATTAATAAGTTGAGATTGAAGAAATTTTACCTGCTAATATGTAAAGGGAATACTGATGTTAAAAAGCACCTTATTTGTTTAGTGTTTGCAAACAAAATACACGCAAATACACAACTTTTGAGTTCATTATTGAATTTGGCACATAATGTGAATGTTAGTGCTGAGCAATTTTAAAATCACAGGCAATCACACACACACACACACACACACACACCACAATGTATGAAAAGCAGGCACCGTATAGAATGCATAGGCAATACAGTGGTGTGAAAAACTATTTGCCCCCTTCCTGATTTCTTATTCTTTTGCAGGTTTGTCACACAAAATGTTTCTGATCATCAAACACATTTAACCATTAGTCAAATATAACACAAGTAAACACAAAATGCAGTTTTTAAATGGTTTATTTAGGGAGAAAAAAAATCCAAACCTACATGGCCCTGTGTGAAAAAGTAATTGCCCCCTGAACCTAATAACTGGTTGGGCCACCCTTAGCAGCAATAACTGCAATCAAGCGTTTGCGATAACTTGCAATGAGTCTTTTACAGTGCTCTGGAGGAATTTTGGCCCACTCATCTTTGCAGAATTGTTGTAATTCAGCTTTATTTGAGGGTTTTCTAGCATGAACCGCCTTTTTAAGGTCATGCCATAGCATCTCAATTGGATTCAGGTCAGGACTTTGACTAGGCCACTCCAAAGTCTTCATTTTGTTTTTCTTCAGCCATTCAGAGGTGGATTTGCTGGTGTGTTTTGGGTCATTGTCCTGTTGCAGCACCCAAGATCGCTTCAGCTTGAGTTGATGAACAGATGGCGGACATTCTCCTTCAGGATTTTTTGGTAGACAGTAGAATTCATGGTTCCATCTATCACAGCAAGCCTTCCAGGTCCTGAAGCAGCAAAACAACCCCAGACCATCACACTACCACCACCATATTTTACTGTCGGTATGATGTTCTTTTTCTGAAATGCGGTGTTCCTTTTACGCCAGATGTAACGGGACATTTGCCTTCCAAAAAGTTCAGCTTTTGTCTCATCAGTCCACAAGGTATTTTCCCCAAAAGTCTTGGCAATCATGGAGATGTTTCTTAGCAAAATTGAGACGAGCCCTAATGTTCTTTTTGCTTAACAGCGGTTTGTGTCTTGGAAATCTGCCATGCAGGCCGTTTTGCCCAGTCTCTTTCTTATGGTGGAGTCGTGAACACTGACCTTAATTGAGGCAAGTGAGGCCTGCAGTTCTTTAGACGTTGTCCTGGGGTCTTGTGACCTCTCAGATGAGTCGCTGCGCTCTTGGGGTAATTTTGGTCGGCCGGCCACTCCTGGGAAGGTTCACCACTGTTCCATGTTTTTGCCATTTGTGGATAATGGCTCTCACTGTGGTTCGCTGGAGTCCCAAAGATTTAGAAATGGCTTTATAACCTTTACCAGACTGATAGATCTCAATTACTTCTGTTCTCATTTGTTCCTGAATTTCTTTGGATCTCGGCATGATGTCTAGCTTTTGAGGTGCTTTTGGTCTACTTCTCTGTGTCAGGCAGCTCCTATTGAAGTGATTTCTTGATTGAAACAGGTGTGGCAGTAATCAGGAAATTGAACTCAGGTGTGATACACCACAGTTAGGTGATTTTTTAACAAGGGGGCAATTACTTTTTCACACAGGGCCATGTAGGTTTGGATTTTTTTTTCTCCCTAAATAATAAAAACCATCATTTAAAAACTGCATTTTGTGTTTACTTGTGTTATATTTGACTAATGGTTAAATGTGTTTGATGATCAGAAACATTTTGTGTGACAAACATGCAAAAGAATAAGAAATCAGGAAGGGGGCAAATAGTTTTTCACACCACTGTAGGTTAGTACCAAAAACCACAAACTAAACCAGCTTGATGGCAGAGTTGTTAGGAGCAGGATGCTGTACTAATTCACTGGGGATGAAGGAAGAAAAACCCCCAAAGATGTGTGAGGGCTTCTTCCTGCCACAGATTTTTATAGATTTTTAGCTTCTCTCCGCTGCTGAAGTTCAGACAAGTCACAGAATGTTAGGCCGATCTGTTGGGTATGGAAAGAAGTGCGCACTCTTAAACTGTGGAATTGACGCCTTCGCATTTCTCAGCCTTTGCACTTTGTTTTTATTGACTTTACCCCTCTCTAATTTGGCCAGACTCTCTCTACCAATGAAAGCTTGGTTGTGTTTTTTAAAACTTCTATGTGATTGTCAGACAGATGTAACCGAGCGATAACTTCTACTGAACAAATAAGTTGTAAGGTTGTTCCCAACTCCCAAAACTTTACAAAGAGTAGGCTGTTCTGGGGCAGTCTCTGCTTTCCATTAATTATAAAAAAAAAAATCTTGGGATGAGACGAGACTGTCATCTGTGTTTTACGGGACATGAAAGGGTCTCTGTGATAAAGTAGAACGGCATAAGGAATTCAAAAATGTTGTCGTGATACAAATGCAGAGCAGGTTCGAGAGAATGGAAGTAGGAAAACTCTAGGGCAGGATGGTGGCGCAGTGGGTAGCGCTGCTGCCTTGCAGTAAGGAGACCCGCTGGGTTCACTTCCTTGGTCCTCCCTGCATGGAGTTTGCATGTTCTCCCCGCATCTGTGTGGGTTTCCTCCCATACTTCAAAGAGCTGCAGGTTAGGTGCATTGGAGATCCTAAATTGTCCCTCGTGTGTGCCCTGCCCAGGTTTGTTCCTGCCTTGCACCCTGTGCTGGCTGGGATTGGCTCCAGCAGACAAGTGACCCTGTGTTAGAATGTGGCATAAAGGAAAATTCCAAAAAAAAAAAAGTAAACTTTAAGTCAGGGACTTGTAGATCGTCTAATTTATGTCGCCATCAGCAATGAAGAGGTGTATCCATGAGAATGAAGACTTGCGGTTTTGGTGAAAGTCAAATCCACATATGCTGTCACGCATGCGGATAGATTTGAGACCGACACGTTAGACACTTCAAACAATTCTTTCAGGAGTGAATTGAGCTCCATGTGTAGTCGCTCAATCTAAAGAGTAGCGAGCGAAGCCCCCTAGTCTATTAAATAGAACACCTGCTTCCCACAAAAACTCCCTGCCAATGAACAAGGTTCAACTTAAGGCAGTTTACAACCACACAATTGTGTTGCACAAAACAGCGTGTGGGGTCAGATGTCAGCATGACAAGTGCTGGGAAGTAAAGGACAGCACAGGAAAGAGGCCTTCGTTTTTTTTAGTGGTGCCAGCCAAAGCCAAGCAAGTTGGAATACATGGAATAAAAACTTGCAGCCACAGTAGCTCTCCAGGACTGGAGCTGGAGACCCCTGATCAAACTCTTAATTGGCAGCAAAAACCAGTCACTAATCATTTCCCATTATTTTAATGGCCTTTTGAGAGAGACTGGATTTTTTTCTCCCTTAACAGCACCTAAACAAATTTGATGTGACAGATCAGAGGAGTTGGGGCCTCAAACTCCAACCAACTTCATTGTTTCTTAATTTGAAGCCAATTCTCATTGCTAATTAAGCCCGTTATTTAATTCCATGGCACGCATGCTGCCATGGTAGGCATTTCCAAAATTTTTTTTGTTAAAAAGCGCTGGCAGTAAATGTTTTGTGGACCCAAGCAGATCAATATTACCGAGGCCTTCACTTTTTGTGCAATAGACGCAGGTTTGTGTTGGTACCTTGTGCCTTATTGCTTGGTTGGTAATTAAAGGGGGAAAAGAAAAAAAATTCAGGGGCCCCAAGTCTTAAGGTGTGCATCAATTAGAGTTAATTAGCAGCAAAAACTGATCACTAATTTCCCATTTCAATAGCCTTTTGAGACTGACTGGCTATTTTTTTTCCTTAAAAGCACCTAAACAAATTTGATGTGACAGACCAGATGAGCAACTACCTCCCACTTTGCTTTAATCAAGCATTTTGCTAAAAAGGCAACCCATCACTGCAGTGAACTCATTTAATAGCCAGGGTGGTGTGTAGAAGAAGTGCAGAGGGTGCACAAAGTTGCCCACCCAAGCACACAAAGCATTGGGGCAACAGTTTGACACCATCACACAACTTAGAGCCGAGTGTTTTGGTTTTTTTCGGAAAGAGAAGAGAACCCTTTAAGGCAACACCACGTCAAATGTATGGCAACTATTTTTCTTGACCCCCAGCCCCTTCCCATAATGAAGCAGGGAGCCATCTTAAATAGAATCCACCACCCAAAGTGGCAAAGCTGTGGAAACATCTGTAGTATCACTGATGGAGCCATTTAAAAAAAAAAACCCTCATGGACTGATAAGTGAGGAATCCAAACCTCTGCATTTCACTTTCCAACCCCACTATATGCCAACACTGGGTCATGGGGGTACTGCTGGAGCCAATCCCAGCCAGCACAGGGCACAAGGCAGGAACACATCCTGAACAGGGCACCAACCCATCAAGCACACACTAGGGACAATTTAGGATCGCCAATGCACTTAACCTGCATGTCTGGACTGTGGAAAGAAATCCACACAGACATGGGCAGAACCTGCAAACTCCATGCAGAGAGGACCTGGGAAGCGAACCCGAGTCTCCTAACTGCAAGGCAGCAGCACTGCCACTGTGCCCTCATTTGTCTGCCAGAAATACTTCAGTACACAAGCTATTCAAAAGATTAAAAATACAATCTGGTCTTTATTGTGTCTTATTATTGCCATTTTAATGGTGTTGGGGAGGGAGGAAGAAGGGAAGATATCTGGAAACAAGATAAACCGTATCATCTGTCACAACAAACTGTATGGACATTTGCACAATTCAATCTCTCTTCTCCAGCTTCAAAGAATGGGGAAGCTCCAGGCCTGGAAAAATAAATCCAAGAGGCAATGATGCAGAAATGACCAAAAGACACTTTAAAGCACACTTATTCATAATGGAAGAGCATTACAGGGGATGTCCTTGGAACAACCAGATTAGGGTTTGTCTTGTGGGGGGGGAAAAAAAAATAAAAAAAAAATTGGCCAAACAATCACACAACCTCTAGAAATATCTAAAAATTGGGGCCAAGCATCTGAAATGTCTGGTCAGGGAGCAGGCACTGGTACAGCACGTCACCGCACCCACCACACAACAGAACAGCTAGGGATCCTCGCAGACATGTAGTCCAGTCCCACCATCCATCATGGGCATCCTCTTGGCCTGGTCCAGCTGCATGCGAGCCGGATCACCCTCTGGGGAAAAATCGCACCACATGGCTGTAACAGACGTTCCCTCATTATGTGCCTCATTCGGGACTCCATGAGCAACACAAAAAGTCAAACCAGCGGCACCCAAGCCTTCTCCAAGAGACAGAGTCTAGTCTTCATCTCTGGTCACTGGATAGCATCCATGCCTCAGACAAAGCCCCAGGACTCTAAAGACTTGGACTTTATCCTTGTGCAAAGATACTGGGGGTTCCACACACCCATTTTCTACTGCCTCATGAAACAGTGACATTTAATGTATGTTCAAAGGGATGGGAAAGATGGCACTTTCTAATCTTGCAGTGCGTTTGGATTAGCAGAGGATGAAGGACTATTCTGATAGTTGGCCTTTTAGATGAAGGTGACCTAAAAGGTCATTAGGAACTCCGCTCACAAGTCTTTTGGATAGGAAAGAAAGAAAAATCCACACATACATTGGGACAGGAACCCTTGCCAACATTCAGGTAGGTTTACTTTTATCTGTCTTTGAACTCTAACTCTTCAAGTGAAGGTCATTTTGTAGTTTGTGTTGTAGCAATCAAAACTAAACGCTCCAAAAGATTAAGGGGCCGATATTACATACGATTACATCAGGATTACATACAACTACTTGGATTAAAACCTATTATATACAAGGGCTGGGCAAGTTAATGTTATTGCAGTAATTCACACAATTATTGCATGTTAAGTTATTTTGAAAGCCTCAGTCTCTCTAGCACTCGATTGTGATCTTGTTAGTGCTTTTCAATACCCTTTTGCTAGAAGGAAAGTTAACTTTGTGGATTTGACCTCAATTCCCTGCACGTGCATGAATAGCAAACAGCTTCTAAAATGGCATTTGGAGAGACACCAACGTGAATGCTCAAAGCAAAAAACTATTTGTTGGACTCCGATTTTGATGCAAGTAATCTGGAAATGCAACTCAAAAACTAAAGCGAGGTACTGCCATCAGCTGATCGGGTGCTCAACACGCTTGTATAGCTGATGCACCATGGCAACGCTCGCCTGGGAGGACCGCCACTGATGACAGGAGGTACAAACCATATCGCGTCTCACGGTCTTCGAGAGACAGGTACGCGGGATTGGGTTGAAGAATGGCCGCCACCCCCAGCAAATTGTTGCTGCCTATTGTGCCTGCTGTCGCAGCCTTTACAGTTTTATGTGCTTTTCAGAACAGTTTTCTGGAAAAAAATTAGCCCTCAAAGAGTTGCTACTGAACATATGACTGTTTGAACAGATACCAGCAGAAACATTTTTATCAGGGAGCAACAAAGAAAACAAACCAATTTAGAAAGGTTAACTTGCTGTTGCTCAGAAGGTACCCGTTATAGAAAGACAAGTTACTGTCAATCTCAACATAAGAGCCACAGAGTCCAAAGTACTTAAATGCCCTGGCAGTGGCAAATAGCTTTGGTTTTACATTTATATTTGATTATATTAATAAGTTGAGATTGAAGAAATTTTACCTGCTAATATGTAAAGGGAATACTGATGTTAAAAAGCACCTTATTTGTTTAGTGTTTGCAAACAAAATACACGCAATACACAACTTTTGAGTTCATTATTGAATTTGGCACATAATGTGAATGTTAGTGCTGAGCAATTTTAAAATCACAGGCAATCACACACACACACACACACACACACACCACAATGTATGAAAAGCAGGCACCGTATAGAATGCATAGGCAATACAGTGGTGTGAAAAACTATTTGCCCCCTTCCTGATTTCTTATTCTTTTGCAGGTTTGTCACACAAAATGTTTCTGATCATCAAACACATTTAACCATTAGTCAAATATAACACAAGTAAACACAAAATGCAGTTTTTAAATGGTTTATTTAGGGAGAAAAAAATCCAAACCTACATGGCCCTGTGTGAAAAAGTAATTGCCCCCTGAACCTAATAACTGGTTGGGCCACCCTTAGCAGCAATAACTGCAATCAAGCGTTTGCGATAACTTGCAATGAGTCTTTTACAGTGCTCTGGAGGAATTTTGGCCCACTCATCTTTGCAGAATTGTTGTAATTCAGCTTTATTTGAGGGTTTTCTAGCATGAACCGCCTTTTTAAGGTCATGCCATAGCATCTCAATTGGATTCAGGTCAGGACTTTGACTAGGCCACTCCAAAGTCTTCATTTTGTTTTTCTTCAGCCATTCAGAGGTGGATTTGCTGGTGTGTTTTGGGTCATTGTCCTGTTGCAGCACCCAAGATCGCTTCAGCTTGGAGTTGATGAACAGATGGCCGGACATTCTCCTTCAGGATTTTTTGGTAGACAGTAGAATTCATGGTTCCATCTATCACAGCAAGCCTTCCAGGTCCTGAAGCAGCAAAACAACCCCAGACCATCACACTACCACCACCATATTTTACTGTTGGTATGATGTTCTTTTTCTGAAATGCGTGTTCCTTTTACGCCAGATGTAACGGGACATTTGCCTTCCAAAAAGTTCAGCTTTTGTCTCATCAGTCCACAAGGTATTTTCCCCAAAAGTCTTGGCAATCATGGAGATGTTTCTTAGCAAAATTGAGACGAGCCCTAATGTTCTTTTTGCTTAACAGCGGTTTGTGTCTTGGAAATCTGCCATGCAGGCCGTTTTTGCCCAGTCTCTTTCTTATGGTGGAGTCGTGAACACTGACCTTAATTGAGGCAAGTGAGGCCTGCAGTTCTTTAGACGTTGTCCTGGGGTCTTGTGACCTCTCAGATGAGTCGTCTGCGCTCTTGGGGTAATTTTGGTCGGCCGGCCACTCCTGGGAAGGTTCACCACTGTTCCATGTTTTTGCCATTTGTGGATAATGGCTCTCACTGTGGTTCGCTGGAGTCCCAAAGCTTTAGAAATGGCTTTATAACCTTTACCAGACTGATAGATCTCAATGACTTCTGTTCTCATTTGTTCCTGAATTTCTTTGGATCTTGGCAGGATGTCTAGCTTTTGAGGTGCTTTTGGTCTACTTCTGTGTCAGGCAGCTCTTATTTAAGTGATTTCTTGATTGAAACAGGTGTGGCAGTAATCAGGCCTGGGGGTGGCTACGGAAATTGAACTCCGGTGTGATACACCACAGTTAGGTTGTTTTTAACAAGGGGGCAATTACTTTTTCCACACATGGCCATGTAGGTTTGGATTTTTTTTTTCTCCCTAAATAAAAACCATCATTTAAATACTGCATTTTGTGTTTACTTGTGTTATATTTGACTAATGGTTAAATGTGTTTGTCACACAATGTTTCTGATCATCAAACATGCAAAAGAATAAGAAATCAGGAAGGGGGCAAATAGTTTCACACCACTGTATATAGAATGTCGAAAATTGTGAAAAATCATTTCATACTTTGACACACATTTCCTAGGCATTCGATGCAATGCCAAAAGACCAACTGGCAAAGCATAAAATACTCCCACTAATGACAGATGGAGAATTCCCCATTTGCATTTCAGTTTTTGCTGAACAAATTTAAAGTATTTTGTCACTTCTGAACAAAGACTCTAGCTCATACTGTGCTGTATGAAAATGGAAGAGCAAGGTGTAGAGTCCAAGGAGGAATCATGGCAGGTTGACATGCAACGATTCTACGATAAACTGTCTAAAGTGAGAGCCAATGCTGCAAAAGAGGTTTTCCTAACCAAAACTACTTACCAGAAGTTAGCGAGCAATGCGAGAAAGGCCAAGATGACTACTAAGGAACCATGTGACTATTAGCTGCCAAATCGCTATGAGGTGAGGTTAGTGGAAAACTAAAGTAAATGGATTTTTTCCTCAGTAAGAAAGTCCACACTCTTTCATACAAGTCTTTTCAATAAAAGCCTTTTCATGACTCTTTGCTTAAATAGCATTTGTCATTCTATATAATGCCTAGTTATTACATACAATGCCAATGGAAAGTATATGTAATGTTAAAATGTGGATATTTCATACTTTGTCCAACACCAGGAATTCTAAATATTGCCTAGGCTTTTCACACATTGCCGGTAATTTTCCTCCATTTTTACACATATGCTGTGCTACCATCCAAGTCTGCTTGTAATCCTTGTAGGATTCAGCTTGTGTTTGCAGTGCACCATACAATGCATTTGTTACAGGTCATTTGGTACTGGGTTAAGGTTTATGAGCCATCTGTTAAAATGCAGTACATTTGCCATTCCATTACTACAAATGGTGCAAACATTTTGAAATGACAGCAGCTGGATGGACACCACACATTGCCTGGCACCTTTCCTTCAACACAAAAGGATAACGGCAAAGCGATACAACTAGAATATCTAAAGCCTTACGTTAATACACAGCTCCTTAATTTCACATCCTAGGACAAAAAGGAACTTACTTTGCAACAAAAGTTGGTCTTGAATGCTGGTAATGGGGCCTGGCAAACTGTTCATAGTTTGCCCAAGAACAGCACTGTGGGGCTCTCCTACAAGAGGGAAATAGAAATAAGTAATGGACCAAAAAAAAAAAGCCTTGAACATTTCTGGACTAAATGCACAACTTACTTCGTCTGTGGCGAACACGTGTAGGATCTTGGCAGTGGCCTGCACACTTGGCAGAATCCGGTTTAGAAAGATCACAAATCAAAGCACTGCAGTGGAAGTACATCTGAAAGAGAAAGTAAAAGATGGCCAATTATCAGAAGCAGCAGGGAATCAAAAGATGCAGAGTCTCAGCTACGTACAAGTATAAGAACCCGCCAGGACTTCAAAAACAAGCAGGAAGTTACTGATCTTACCGTGTTACTCAAGGCAACTCCATTTGACACAAAGGTAAAGGCCTTTACATCAAACCTCTTGTAGTGGCTTGGAAACTGAATTCCAGTGAAATCAGACATGGGATGCATCACTGTTGGGTAGTTATCTTCTCCATATGGACAACTGTGAACATTCAGAGTACACGTCAGCTGGTGAAACACTTTCACAATACCAGCTGGTAGGTAGGTAGGCTGGCTGGCCCTTACCCAGCAGTAATTAGTCTCCAGCGAGGCAAGGAGTTTGGATCAGGGTGGGCAGTGGCCCAGCAGTTCTCCAGCACAAGCTCAATATTGGGGTCCCGTCTGTTCAGGACTTGCACCTCCAAGTAAATGGGGGCCCTCAGGTATTTCACAATAGGGTAGTCCTGGTTACGGTATGGGGCACTGTAAAGGTCATCTAGCCATAAAGAGAAAGGATTACAGTAGTATGCCTAGTTCACACTAGTAGTCCAAGAGGAAGTAGCCATACCAGGATAGGCTTGAAGGACAATGGTGAGATCTCCTTGGTTTATAGCGGGAGGTGGTGGAGCATTGGTCGAGATATTCAGCACCAAGCCTTTGTCACTGCTGGCATTGTAGTAACAGCGCACCGTCACCCTAAGATTAGGCAAAGCTTTTCATTTTAATGTAAATAAGGAACAATGATTTAAGGCTGCACTGAACAGTCACTTCATATCAACATTTAACAGGGTCATGGGTCGTCATTAATTACAAAAGCTATTACTAGAAATACATAGCTTATGCTAGCAAGTACGAGGTGTAATCCAAAAGTTCACGGAATGGATTTATTCTGCAGCCAGAAGGGTTTGGTTATATCAAATCGCCATCAGATAGCAGTTCAAGTTGTCCTTGAGAGCGGTTATCACATGCTAACATCAGCGCAGTTGTTTAAGTCGCAGTTCTTGTTTAAGCTTTGGTTGTGTCTGAAGAGTGGTTCGTAAAAATGAGTGATTTGAAAGACCCAAAAAAGCTCGACAAGTTCACAGAAACACCAAGTCAATGCTCATTTGCTGCTTTGATGTGAAGGGCGTCATCCACAAGGAATTTGTGCCACAAGGACAGACCGTGAATGGAGCATTCTACAGGGATGTTAAGGTGTTTGCAAAATCTAATTTGCTGAACATGTCCTCAAATGTGGGCCGACAAGAAAACTCCTGTTCTTAAATCCTTACACTGGCTCCTGGTTAAGTTTAGGGCAGATTTCAAAATCCTACTTTTAACATATAAAAGCATTAAAATGGCCAAGGTCCAGCTTACTTGTCTGAACTTAAGACTTGCAAACCTGAGCACACATTAAGATCAAAATGCCAGTCTGCTTAGGATTCCAAGAATAAAATAAGTGGGAGGTCGAGCTTTTAGTTACAGGGCCCCTAAACTGTGGAATGGTCTGCCTGCTACAATAAGAGATGCCCCTTTGATCTCAGCTTTTAAATCGACTGAAGACTCACTATTTCAGTTTAGCATATCCGGACTAGAGCTGCTGATCAACAGTACAGATTGCATCTCTGTTGTCAGTCATTAGCACTAAAACATAACGCGATAGTTATAATTGGATACCAACCTTCACCTATTCAGTTTCTCTTCTCGGTACTCTAATGTGGCACTTGGTGCCACGGCCCACCTGCCAAGTTGTTTTGCCTGCCTATGGTAAAGTCATCCCTGATGGAGGATAGCAGGAATCATGGGAAAAAGGGGTCCTTTCATTGGATTGGCTGGCCCAGCACGGTTTCAGCCAAGGAATGGCCAAATGGGGGAGCAGCTTGATGGATGAAGTCTCCAGGACTAAAAATATCCAAATCTTATGATCTTTACTGTTAATTCTGCTCCATGCTTCTAAAATTTTTATACTGTATTGAGGATTTGTTCTGTTGTGTATTGTATTGACCTCCTTTTGACACCCACTGCATGCCCAACCTACCTGGAAAGGGGTCTCTGAATTGCCTTTCCCAAGGTTTCTTCGATTTTTCCCTACAAGGTTTTTTTTGGGAGTTCCCCCCCCCTTGTCTTCTAAGAGTCAAGAGGCAGGGCCTGTTGCCCATTGCGGCACTTCCTGTGCAATTTTGGGCTATACAAAAATAAAGTATTATAATGTACAAGTCATTTCTCTTGCATCATGACAATGCACCAGCTCACACATCCGATTGTGCCCAAGTTTTTGGCTTCTACAAAGTTTACTGCCATTCCCCACCCTCTATACTCTTCCCCAGATGAGGCTCAAGGGATGCAGATTTGAGACGGTGGAGGAGATCCAAGCGGCAACAACCGACGTCTTGAACACATTGACAAAAACGACTTCCAGAGGTGCTTCGAAAGGTTGAAATCTCATTGGGATTGGTGCATCAACTCAATGGGGGACTATTTTGAAGTAACTGTTCACCATTAGTTATTTGGTGTGTATGCTTTTAAAGAAGTGCATTCCGGGAACTTCTGGATTGCACCTCATGTTATTCCATGTGATCCTAAAAGATGTTTAGTGCCTCAACCATCCAAATGCTACACAAAGACTTAATAGTGGAATACATGATTGTCTGCAGTTTAAGAAAATCTTACCCATTGACCTCAAGCACATAAGTCGGTTAGGGGATACTGTGAAGTGGTACTTACAATCCTACCTACTCACCATGGGTGGAAGGCCCCACTTGGCTTATGTCCAATGCCAGAACTACTCACCGGAGTTCACTATCTCTTGTAATGACACCCAGCGGCCAGTCACTTAAGACAGCACGGACTTCATTTTCATAGATTAATGCACCATTCTGCACCTGAATTGGAAGATATATACAAATCATACAATCAGAATGACCACCATATCAAATACTTGAAACTAGTCAGAACTAGCAGCTGAAATAAATCCTCAGATTGCATGGTTGTCAATTTTCAAGTAAATTAGTTCCACTCTAATCATTGAGCTGGGCACACATGCACAAGTGCCAATCCATTTTAAAAAAAAAAAAAAAAAAAACCCCCACACACTACTCAAGTCACATTTGTTAAAAAAGGCTTTGCATACCCAGGTCACCTGTGTGTAAGACATTGTGCCCAAAGTTACATCACTCTGTGGGGGAAAAAATGTGAGGGTTTCCCCAACCCTCGTAACCCAAACTTGCCAGCCACCATAACTGAAAGCAGCAGCCCCTTGGGTCCTACCTTCACAGTAGTACCACAGCTCAATAATGGGATGTGGTACAAGAGTGCATCAGGAAAAGACTTGACAGGAAGGCATGTGGGATCTCGCAGACGAACCTTCGTTAGGTCGAGAGATGGCACAGTACTGTTGCTTCTAACCACAAAATCCATGAAGCCCCCATGACACATTTCTTGGTATACATTTTAAAAAAAAAAAAAAATTTAAAGCAATTGAAATTCTAGTGGTGTCTAACCTTGAGTAGCCAAAGTGCAGCATAGGTTCTCAATATAAACTTAAGGTCTGTTAATGTTCTACAACAGCAAATGTGACTTTGTTCCTCCTATTGCCTTTTTAGGGGGCATCAGCTGTAGTATCATACTGTGTCCATACAGTTATGTTCAGGTGGCACATTTTTGTGGGCGGCATTGGCCAAAATTCTCAGTACAATTTGTGTGTAAGCAGCAGGGTTCAGAAAAATCACTCATGAATGAAAAAAATTTTATTCACAAATGCTTCAAAAATAAAATTTGACTGTCCTGTGACCGCAGACACAGCAGTTTAAATTTGAGCCAATTAAAAATTATTCCAATTTTTAGAAACAAACTACTAATTTACAATTTATACATTTCGTTTCGTCAATCCAAATGTGTGCAGAAAACATCCCCTCCTATCACTTGTACACTACACTGCTTCTGGTTTTCGCAGTGTAATTGCACTAATAATTAGAACACGGCTTATCAGTGTATCTATACTATATTCTTGTCTAGTTGATCTCCCTGTGTGGATAGCGCTTGGAGTACTGAGAAAAGCACTATACAAAATTATAACAAACAATACAAAATAATAAATTTACAAATTGCAAAAAAATGCTGTTTCTCTATAAATGAATAAACCTATGCAAAATTTTAACCTATTTAAACAGAAAAATTTAAATGACGGGTTTCTCCAGACAAGTGGTGTAGCTAGTGTTCATGCCACTTGGGTTAGGGTGGTGCTTTAATTTGCCACCCTCCAATATGTCTGAATGTGTTAATTTTTCTCTATACGAGTTTGAGCAAACAAATCCTTGTATTCACAAACCTGGCTAAAGTCAATTGCAGGTGTTATGACGGATATACTGAAGCCAGACAGGCCACAACATCTATATATAAAAATCCATCTGTCCACTTTTCACTAGAGAACTACTTGAAAGTTTCAGATAATTTTTCTAGAATTTGTTTGAACATTCCAGTTGATTTTGCGACTTCTCTCATCATGCTAAGAATCACAGTACGATTGCAGGAGCAATCTTCACACTAATCTGAGCCCGAGGCTGCGGGCAGGGCCCTCCTCACTGTCCAGTTTCACTACTATGTGAGCGAAGCCATGAGGGACGACTAGTATTGTATATGAAGATGCACACCAAATCTGTTTCGTCTATGGTCTTGAACTTGCTTTTGCTGTGCCATTGAATAAGGACTCGTATCAGATTACAGGCATAAGTTTGGACCACAATGTTGGTCAGTGTCCTCTGTACAAATATTTTATAAATCTACTTTTCTTTCTGCTGACACGCACAGTAGACAGATTTAGCACAGAGGCTCATTTAGAACTGCTAGGCAAAGCACACAAGACAGTGCCCGTTTCCCCTGCTGTTTATTTTTCATCCGTCAGTCGGTATGAAACTGTATCCTCTGCCTTTAGAACAGTAGGATTCACCCAAGTCAGGGGTCCTCAATCACGGTCCTGGAGAGCCGCAGTGGCTGCAGGTTTTTGCTCCAACCCAGTTGCTTAATAAAAAGCATTAATTGCTAAAGTAACACTTCTGCTTCACTTTAGTGATTTTGAGCCCTTATTGCTTAATTTTGTCTTAAACAGCTATTTTAATTGCTCCTTAACATGCAAATGACAAGACAGAGCAGCATTTCTCCATTTAGCTTCTTCACATTTACACCTGTGTGTATTTATCTGCACTATTGGGTTTAAATAAATACTTGGAAGAAAAATGGAGAAAAAAGTGAAGGACTGAGAATTACTCGTCCATTTTAGCCTTCAAATCATTTGGATGATAGAAAGGGAAAGAAAATCTAGGATACGAGAATGACCTGACATAGCAGAGTTAATTTAATTTTATAGCTTGTTAGTGCTTTATTGGCAAGAATTGCTTTCTAATTAAGCAACCAGGTCAGAGCAAAAACCTGCAGCCACTGCGGCGGCTCTCCAGGACTGGGATTGAGGACCCCTGGTCTAAGTGAATGTCTGCACATGAAGAGAGTATAAAGCCTTGGAACATTGCACAGCACACCTTTGAAGTCAATGGACGGATGGGTGATAATGTCATCCGATCCTGAAAATCCTTCCGACGAAAATGGCAGACTACACACCGGGGGCACACTGCATAACAAACCCAAGTTATTTCTCCTGTGTGATTGCTTACTGCCATAGCCCAACTCTATATAGATATAAAAAGGCGATATGCAACATGCCACAATTACAAAAGAACTCATTTCAACAAGGGAGCTAGCGCCCACTGCTGAATACAAAGCAGAGTTCATTTGACAACTGTCCATTAATGCCAAGGGAATGCAATTCTTCATGCTGGTTATCTGGGCACGTAAACTTGGGTTGCCTCTTGTCCTAGACCGACACAGCTAGGAACCTGCTCCCTAAAACTACGAGGCAGCGGTGCTAGTACACTGTGCTCCACTGAACTGCCTGGCTGGGTGCAATTTATTAGCCCACCTCTGCAGACACTAGGTAAAAATGGCTAGAAACTCCAATTTGTGCTCAAGAGTCGAAGCCCTCCCATGCGAGTTTAAATGGGGACAACTTTAATGTCGCACGTAACTTGATTAGTCGCCTTAATGACCGTACTCACCTGTTGAGTTTCGCACACATGGACAAGAGGGCCAGACAGTAAAGGAAACTGGCATCTGAGAGACATTGAAAGAAAGAACTGTTGCCGGTAACACAATCTGCTCTCCACTTTCCTGATATTGCACACATGCCTAGCAAAAAAAAAACAAAAAAAAACTCACTTTTCCAAACATGTACCCAAAAACAGAAGCAAAGCAATACTTCCCAAAAGCTGTTAATTCTTCTAATCTACACAGAAGAGGATGATGTGTGGCTTTGAGGTTGCCCCCAATAAACTGGCCATTGAGCATTCACTGCATGCATGTTCTGCAGTTGGCCAAGACAGGCTGCCCTTCATACAGTGGCTGGGCATTCGAAAGCATTAACTAATCTCCAGACTAGAATTCTCTCATCCAATTATAAAGTCAATTTTCTCTCCCCCCCCCCTTAACTTATTGCAGGGTTTTGATAATTAGCTGTTGCATGTGAAATGCAACACTGTATATTTAGATGTTGCAACACCCAACTGTATTAATGGAAGATATTAATGTATCTGTGTACATGCTGCAGTAACCCTTTTAGAAACAGTACTGTTACTTCTAACCACAAAATCCATGAAGCCACCATGACATTTCTTGGCAGAAAAAAGAAAAAAAACACGTTATTGAAATTCTAGAAGTGCCTAACCTTGAGTGGCCAAACTGCAGCATAGGTGCTCAATATGAGATTTTAACGTCTCCGTTAATGTTCTACAACAGCAAATTTGCTCCTATTGCCTTTTCGGGGGCATCAGCTATAGTATCATACCTTGTGCCCATACAGATATGTTCAGGCAGCACATAAGGCCAAAAGGCTTTTTATATAATAAAAAAAATATTCCACACATTTCCTCACACACACACACCTGAGTCCGGGCCATTGGGTGACTCTTGGAAATAGAGATGATCAGGCCTGCCGTTTCATTCATAATCAAGACATCAGGAGAGGAGCTGGAGGGCAAATACTGAAGTGTTCCGATTGTCAGGCCAGTAAATGTCCCAGGAAATGGGGGCACCACCATCAGTAGCCCATTGTCATTACAGCTAACCAAGTCTGTAAATGTGAAAAAAAAAAACACACACTAGATACAAAAGAGCATGTAGGAGGACAAAGGCTGTCAAAAGTGGGAATGTGTGCTGCTCTGAAGGGCAGCGTTTCAAATCAGGATGAAATCCACGCCAACCAATAAGGAAGAGTCACAAAAGGACATCGCTGTTCAACATTCAACAGGGTGCAGAGAAATGAGAAATCTTTCAGACATCATTTGAAAGTGGCGTGGACAGAATCCCCTCGTGACCAAAATAAGCTGCCCCTAACAGCAGAAAAACTCACCAGGAGCACAGAGCATCTTAACACGAACGTTGATCTGAGCAAAGCCAGTGTAACAGCTAAACAGCACATCTGAAAAGTAGAGGATAATGTTTCCAGAGAGATCCTAAAGGGGGGTGGAGGGGGGAAAAAAAAAAAAGCTGGCTTGATCCCCAGGAGTCTTCAAAAGAGCTAGAGGCTGCATGGCTTCACAATACCCACAACTCATTTAATAAGATGATCAACGCCACCTTCGCAGAGACATTCATTTCTTACTTGGAACACTTGAAGTCCGGTTGCCGTGAAGTAGGTTCTGATCACAAGGGAATTTGGACCACTCAAAAAGTCATAGCCGTTCAATTGTGCTTCACTCAGAGACATTTTGATCACTGAACTACCATTATTGATGCTGACATTCCACACAGGGGCGCTGGCGTTGGACTACAAAACAGTCAAAAGGTGGGTTAGAGATACGGCACGGAAGACATTTTAGTACCACAACTCATGATAAAAGTTCACCATCCAGTATCCCTGGTAACTGACATGCAGAGAGGTTCATGGCTGGTGAGGCACCGACTCCTTCAGAGTCAGATTTACAAATCTATGAACCCTAAAGAGTAGCAGATTCACTATTCAACTGGCACATAGTCAAATATGGCCCTTAACCTGTGTGTGTGTGTGGAATGCTGAGGAGATATGAAACATAACCAGTAGTCTAAGAAAGAAAGTTAAATTTAGAACACATGGAGGGTGAAGAGCAAATGCACTCTGTTATGTCACGGATATAAAATGTCATTGCAATTTCACAATTCATACTCAGAACGTTGTAAAGAGATTCAAAAACCTTGGTGCGATACACGCAGAGCAGGTTAGAGATTATGAAAGTACTAAAATTCTAAAGTCTCAAAAACTGATAGTAAAGATCACATTACTGAAAATAAATGCAAATTACTCTGAAATAACAGCAAAAAAGATCAAATACATGGACATATATGTAGAGATTGTTCGGCTTTAATCTTGGTCATATCTAAGTTGGAGACTTGTAGATAGTTTCACCAAATAAAATCTTAATTCTCAGATACGCCTCTTCATTGGGAAGAAAGCGAAACCCACAAACTACAGGCAAAAATCCAAAACCACAATAATCTGTTCACATGCACATCAAGCAATGCTCAAAAACGTACATTTACACGATTCAGGACCAAACCCTTGGAGAATGAGGTCCTGCATCAATTAAAGCTACTACAAGTTTAATTTTAAAGAAAACACAATTCGGTCAGGTGTAGATTTATGATCACAGAGAAGCAATGCACAAACTGTCTGATGTATTACAAATTCTATAGCCAATAACGGAAACAAATCCATACGTCCAAAAATATCACTTTACACAAAATTTATCTGAAAAACACCAAAGATTTCTTGGATTTCTTTATGAACCTAAAACATCACATTCACATATATAATAAACCAACATGGGACGAATTGTCAGCGATAGTTTTGAAAGACAGATATCAAAGGCAGTCAATATTTGCATTTATTCAAAAGCACAGCACAATTTGTCACAAATGGCAAATCTGGGAAATGACTAGCGTGTAGGGCCTGCATGGGGGTTGGCGAGCAAAGGTGGCAGGGGGCAGTGCCCCCTAGTTTATAAGCCATTTATGGTCTTACCTTTATTTGTAATTTAATCCATGCACCTATCCTTCTCCACAAAAATCTGTCACTTTCTTGTAAAAGTCCTCATTTTCCTTTAGTTTTAAAAATCTTATTCTATTTTAGCAGTCAGTTGGAACAAAAAATAAAAAAAACAGACCACTGCTGTTCTATGCAGAGGATATCAAAGTCAACGAGCACCTGTTGGGCTCACATGCACCCCCTTCAGGGCAGCACAGTACTGTCTGCCTCATCTTTTGCTGATCGAACAGCAAACCACAATGAAAAAGGCTCAACTAAATATGTCACACACATTCATTAAAAGATATTAGCCAGACTGCAAAGTCAGGGTGTATAATAAACGTGTCTGCATACATTATATTGGTGACACACAGAGACAGAGCAACAGGCATACAATTGTTGCAGGCATCAACCCCGTGTGTGAGGGAGAGTGCAGTCCAAGGTGAGGCGAGGCTAGTTTCAGAAGCACCTCATTTCTTCTCTGTATTTGAACAGGAAATGTAGTCAATCATTGAATTGGCACAATGATCATAATTATTGGAATCCTACAGAAAACTATAGCACAGACCAGTGGACACATTTGTCATTTCATCTGCCTCACCTGACACCACATCCCTGCCTGGTCATAATCCCAAATCTTACAGGGACCGTTTTTCAGCCTCTTAAGCTAGATAGGATATTAACATCCCCCAATATTTATCAGCTTTCGCCATACAAACTCATGCATCATTCTTCAAAAAAACAAAATGGGGCACCTCATCAAAGCTGGGAAGCTGATCCACAATTGAAACCTGCAAAGGAAAGTCCTTGGTTAATTCACAAGCACAGAGATAGTGGGCTCGACAGGAAGGTTTTGCAATTTGAGGCCGTAGTGCTCACCTCCATAAAGGTCTTGTTGCAGACTGTATTTCCAGCCTCTACACTGATGAGCAGCGGGACGACAATGGGGGGCACACAGAACATATTGTAAGTGGCCTTGATGGACTTGCCCATAGCTGTTGAGAAGTACTGCAGCACCACTTTTAGGGAGAAGCCATTATCCTATATTTAAAAAAAAACCACATCTTTAGCAGGAGAGTCGTGGGATTTATTTACAAAGAAGTGCTAATGGAGGCTCACAGGAGCCATCTATGCTTGCAGTTTCACCATGTGGTCGGTTCACAAGAGGCAGTCAGAGCACTGCGTTTTCCAACTTTCAGGGATACTATTGCCACCAGAGAACTGCCGGTGTCACTACATTAAGTCTTTTGTCCTGTGTACACAGCACAATGAAATTCCTATTTACAGGTGGGCTCTGACAATTGACAAAAATGGTCTACTTTACTTTCTAAATACACTGTATAGATTGAATGTTATCGGACACCTTCACTTGACATGTTTACAAAAGTTTGCAGCCTTTACAATAATTCTGCAGCAAAACATTTAAGTTACTGAGCAAGACTTAATACCCTGGAATGAAAGCAAAACAGGATTAGAAACACGAGATTTCAGTTTTCTATTTGTAACTCTCAAGGGTTCAAACCCTTTACTCAGTACTTTGTGGTTGCGATTCCAGTCTGGAATCTTCCCGGGACGGAGGCAACAAGCTTCATACCCACCTGGATTTTTGGGGTCTTTCAGCCGTCTACCAACAGTCTCCATCCTACCTAGATACAGGTCTCCAGAGATGTTCAATTTGGTACAAGTCTGGGCATTCTCATTACTCCCTCAGTTTCCCTAAGCCACTTCTGTGTTGCCTTTGCTTTGTGGTCATAGACTGGGCCAAAGGTTTACCTTCTAACAAGATGAACAACCTAGACCACCCTGGATCAGCTGCTCAACAAGGATGCCCACTTTGCTTTGTTTAACTTCCCTTCGACCCAGACTAGTCTCCAAGTCCCTGATGCTGCCGCTGCCACCACCACAAAGGCTTCACGATTGATGAGCAGTGCCTGGTTTCCTCAAGACATGACACTTGGTTGGTTTCATCAGACCAGAGGAGTCTTGATTCTCAGTCATTGGAATCTGTCTCCACTCCGATTCCTCAAGGTGGCTTTTTGCAAGCTTTTTTTGGATTTGGGCCTGGCCACTAATGGCACTGACCTGGCATTGATGGTTCTTCTGGAAGCACCTTCACACAGGATCTTAAGATTTTAGACAAAGTGACCATCAGATTTGTGACCACTTTACCAACGTCCTATCTCCCCAATTGCTCAGTTTGTCCAGAACAGCCAGCATGGACACACACGCATGCACCGAAGCGGCTTTTAATGGCCTCACCAACCTTTAGCATCCTAAGAAAATGGCAAATGAGTAATAAAGCAAATTTTAGCAACACTTTAAAAATTCATCTATGTCACAAAACTTTACACTTTGGAAAGAATCCGTAAAGTGCATTTCTTCATCTCTGCAACGGGGCACACAAACGTTTTACAAAGGCGGCTGCAACACCTTTATATACATGTAATATATAGGGAAATGTCTATGCGTGGAAGTGTGCATCTGTCCCAGGAGTTGTGTATCCTCTGCGGTGGAGCCTTTACCCCAAGTGAGGTGAGCACATCGGCAAAACAACCTCCTAGGAGAGACACCCAAGAGTAGTTCCTTTCAATTACCTGACATCTACGCATTTCAATAGTTTAAGACCCTCGGCTATTTACAGCATGGGCTTACACAGCTAGAGACCTGCGACTCCTTCATATTCATTAAAATTAGATTAGTCATTTCACCATCCTGTCAATATGCCACACAGCACTGAGATGAATAACCGATCTACTGAGGCTTTACAAGTGCTATGAAGACCAATAGAATCCTTTAAGGTCTTGTTACAGAAGACTAAATGAGCAAGACCCATTTTTCACAGTACCTAAAGTGCTACCCAGATTTCCTCTTGCGTTACTCCTATAATTGTGACAGTCCAGCACATCAGTGATCAGAGGAGAGGTTCACCAGGTGACAGTCAAGTGTCCTCGATTTAAAAACCCGCCATTCCTTTACTCATTTTCCTAGAGCAGGGGTCTCAAACTCTGGTCCTGGTGTGCTACTATGGCTGCAGGTTTACATCCTAACCCTTTACCTTCGTGACCAGTATTGGCTGCCAATGACATTTTCCCTTCACATGCGTTGTCTTGTTTAATAAAGTTCTCTAAATTGCATCATGAGATGTAAAATGAGCAATAGAGGACTAGCAAAGTCAGGGCCTCAGACTCCAAGCAATTTCACTCCATTTTCTTAATCCGTGAATTTAACAATCAACTTTTAATTCCAAGGTGGGATGCTCTCATTCTGTCAGGAAATGTTTCCAATACGGTTTACCTCTCCTCCCCCGAACAAAACAAAATGAAAGGACAACCCGAGACTAAACCCATCTTTCCTGCAGATGGTCACAAAGCACACAACACAGCCATAGCTTCCAAAATTTACAGGTGTCCAACACTTTGCAGTACATAGAGATCCAAAGCATCAATTTCAGTTGCATACAGGCTACAAGCTGGAAATTGATAATCGTTTTGTTTGGTAGGAATATACTTACCAGAGTTTGAACATCACAAGCACCATAACTGGCACTAAAAGAAAAGATGCTGCCAACATCAACCGAGTACAGACAGGTGGTCTCATAACGCTTATCAACCAGAACCATTTTGTTGTTGGAACCTGCAAGAGCAAGAAGCCAGGGATTAACTAAAATGCCCAGTCAAGAACCTCATTGTCTCAGAACCATAGCAAGCAAACAAAAGGATATTCACTGAAACAGACACCAAGACCTGCAGGATTAAAAAAAATATGTCAGACAGAGACTACATGCAATTTCCCCTCTCAAAGCAGAGAGAGAGAGAGAGAGAGAGAGAGAGAGAGAGAGAGAGAGAGAGAGAGAGAGAGAGAGAGAGAGACTAAACAGTTACTAACTTGAGCATCCACCTCGGAGTTTTAATTCCTCAGAGGTGCATGTCCACCTAAACCCTAAATTTTAATGTAGTAAAACAAAAGGCAGCCTCAGTTGTAAACTAACCAAATCAACTTTTGCCAAATATGTTAAAGGCAGTTAAGGTTTTACACTCTGAAATGAAACCTGTACCTTCTATTTAAGCGATGTTAACAAGCATTTTCATCAGCAGAAGCTCTGGGCAGGAATGCATTTTAAATGGGAGGACTGGGCTGTCCTCAAAAGGGCCCAAATCACCAGCATAGAAGCAGCAACTATTAAACCACAACTTACATGAGCACTGAGGGTAGAAGACAGGACCGTCCATCTCTCTGTAGAGCACCTGGTGTGTAATGGTAGGCCGCCCCATATGGCACTATGAAGATCTCAAATATTGGAAAAGTCCAACAGAACACCTGGGAGGCTCAAGCAGCCAACTGCAAGTTCTGGCAACACACCATCACAAGCAGTGCGGAGAGATTTGAATACTTGGGAGATCAAATGAGAGATGGGAGCTCTCCAGCCCAACTGGAGAGTTGGTGGTGGTTGCAGTTGATGTTCCATGCGAGGATCGGCCTCAGTCACCAATGCAACAGATAGGAGGGAAGAAACTGAATACTCTAAACCAAGTAAAACACCAATAGACTGATTCTTGGAAGGAGTCCTGCAATTTTAAGCCATCACCACATTACAGAACTTCCTAGTTGGGAGGGAATGTCAAACATGACAGCAGTTATTGATCTGGTCACCAGACCATGCTGGATGACATCGCTAGAATTGCAGGGTAGAGAGTTTTGCTTTTCCAAAATGATCCCAAGCTCACCCCCCATTTCACAGCCAACAACCTGTTGGCTGATGCTGTATGAATGCTCATTAGGTACAGGGCTCAGCTGCCATATTCGGCCCTCACCCCGGTCACGGTACATGAAACAGGAGACAGATAATCCTCTCTTCCATTTGAGATCCAATACTCCTTTCGCTTATTCCTCATCTCCACATTGATGTGTTGGACTTTTGGTGGAGCACTCGTGCACATGAATCACACCCCTGTGGCTGAGGAGTAGGACAGATGCACTGGGCATCTCACAATACACACATGCTGGTCACAAGAGTGACCCACGATTGATTCACTTGCCAAGAAGAGGGTTAGAATGAAAACCTGTAGCCACTGGGTCCCTCCAGGGACTGGAGTTGGGGACCCCAGATCTAGAGATTAAGGAGTAATGTTTGACAGATCAGAGCTACGTGTGTTTTTGAAGGTAGCTGCTCATTGCCAGAGATCAGGGCCACGTGCTTCTCCCCAAACAGGGGCCACTTTCCTGTCAGAGCTGAACACCATCAGATAGAGTGCCAACGTTTGACATTGGAGTGTACCTACCTTTTTTAATTTTCTCCTATATTTCTTAGATTTATATTCAATAGACTCCCTAGAATTTTTGCCTTTTACCTATTTCTGCAAAATGCAGAGAGGAGAAGGTTTTGTCAACATAACTCCTAGCCTTTTTCAGAGAGTCTGCTTCCTGTAGAACAGTATCCTCCATCTTGCACATAAGTGTCTAATTTTTTTTTTTTTAATATTACAAACACCAAATTGTATATATGTACCCAACCAAAACTATAAAAAGAATATAAAGCTCACCCACAAAGAGTCTATAAGTCTTCTTTGCCTCTGGAGGCAGCTCTAAAACCATGGTGTCATCGAGACAGGTGACATCCCCTTTAAAAATGAAAAGCAGAAGCCAAGTTAGTCCAAGATACCTTTACAAAAAAAACTGGATTGAGAACAAAAAAAAAAAAAAAAAAGTACTTTGTCTACTTAATGAGCAATATAAACTTCACTGCAAAATATTACGGTTACAAACACTTCAATTTAAAGCCAAATTCCCTTACTCATTAAGTGTTGGATCTACTTCTTTCAACAGAAATTGATAATCCAAAAAGCTAGTTGCAAACGAATGTATTTGTTTTCAGACTGTCTTTTCGGCTGCTCCTGTTATGGGTTGCCATAGCAGATCTTCCATATCCTTGTCCTCTGCATCTTGTTCAGTTACACCCATCACCTGCATGTCCTCTCTCACCACATCCATAAACCTTCTTAGGCCTTCCTCTTTTCCTCTCCCCTGTCAGCTCTATCCTTAGCATCCTTCTCCCAATATACCCCTCATCTCTCCTCTTCACATGTCCAAACCAATGCAATCTCGTCTCTCTGACTTTGTCTCCCAACTGTCCAACGAGCTGACCTTCTAATGTCGTCGTTTCTAAGCCTGTCCATCCTCATCACACCCAATGCAAATCTTAGCATCTTTAACTTTAACCTCCAGCTCCACCTCCTCTGCCCTCGTCACCAACCCATATAACATAGCTGGTCTCACTACTGCCCTGTAGACCTTCCCTGTAACTCTTGCTGGTGCCCGTCTGTCACAAATCACTCCTGACACTTCTCCACCCTACCTACACTTTCACTTATCTTCCACAATCCCCATTACTTTGTACTGTTGATTCCAAGTATTTAAACTCCTCCACCTTCACCTCTACTTCCCTCATCTTCACCATTCCACTGACCTCCCTCTCATTCACACACATGTATTCTGTCTTGGTGGTCCTATGGACATTCATTAATCTCCTCTCTACAGCAGATCTTCACCTCTCCAAGGTCTACTCATCCTGCTCCCAATGTCATCAGCAAACATCAGTCCACGGGGACTTATCTAATCTCGTCTGTCAACCTGTTCATCACCATTGCAAATAAGGGCTCAGAGCCAATCCCTGGTGCAATCCAACCTCCAAACTTTAATGCATCCGCCCCCTTCTACCGCAGACCTCACCCCTGTCACTTCCATCATACAGATCCTGTACAACTTATGTACTTCTCTGCCACTGCCGACTTCCTCGCACAATACCACAGCTCCTCTCGAGGCTCCCCGTCATATGGTTTCTCCAGGTCCACAAAGACGCAATGCAACTCCTTCTGGCCTTCTCTAAACTGCTCCATCAACATCCTCCGAGCAAACACTGCATCTGTGGTGCCCTTCCTTGGCATGAAACCATCCTGCCGCTCACCAATCACCTCACTTCTTAACCGAGCTTCCACTACTCTTTCCCACAACTTCATGGTGCAGCTCATCAGTTTTATCCCCCTGTAGTTACTGCAGTCCTGCACATCCCCCCTCATTCTTAAATATCAGCACCAGTACACTTCACTTCTCAGGCATCCTCACTTTCCAAGATTACATTAAACAATCTGGTTAAAAACTCCACGGTCATCTCTCCTAAACACCTCCATGCTTCCATAGGTATGTCATCTGGACCTTTCCATTTTTCATCCTCTTCATTGCTGTCCTTACTTCCTCATTCACTATCTCCACATCATACAACCTCTTACAAACTAAATGTGGGCATTTAGAGGCTAAACTGCCTGATGCCATGTATGGCTCGATTCGGCTTTTCCCAAACCCCTAAAACACACCAGGAGCAGTCTCCCCTCCACTTTCTGGTATACTCAGAAATGGCCAGTGCTGCACAAGTTCACACACACCTCACAAGAACGAGCTCAAAGTTCAGTTCACACAGCTTAAAATGAATTCACACTCATAGCTCACCATTTCAATTTTGAACTAGTTCATGTTTAGTTCATCTTGTATTTAAGGAGTGAGAATAAATGGCCCATGAGTTTTTCAATTTTGCATGCCTTATTAGGCTATTAGTGTTCTTTAATACAATTAAAATTTAAATCCCAAAAAAGATGCAAGAATACCCAAATTTACCGCTCCATTTACAACCGTAAGACAATTGGTGACAGGAACCAGAAGGTAGGTGAACACACACATTATGTTGCTGGTCGAAATTTGAGTCACATCTTGCATGTCCAATAGTGGCCTCGTGAAGCCCTTTCTTAAACACGACAGTGAGGCTTCACCACATGGTCAGGTCAGCGGGGGTCCAGCTTAAGCACAAGCAGGCAGACACAGACAGTGCCCATCTGATTTTAAGTTATTTTTACCGAATCCAAATAAATGGCAAAAAATTTGCAAGAAACTTGTAAAAATCAAACTATTTGTGCTTATCTGAATACCGTATTCAGCTCCACCCCTACATTAGAGAAGGCAAAATGTTTAATCTGGACTTAAAACAGATCCAGAATGTCACATAAAACTGAACTCGCTCACGGTCAAGTTCTTCACTTGCAAATATGTCACAGTAAGTTCACCATTCTTAGAAAAATGAACATGCTCTTTTCAATTAGTTCACACACATGTGGGGATGGATATTTGAGGAGTAAACCACAAGATGATTTGATTATGTACATTAAACCACCATCAACAAATAGTTTACAATTATAATAAACTTAAACTTGAATAACTGACCCTGCAGCAGTATGAATAAAAGGTAAAGTACCACCTCTGTTTAGCTCAAATGTTGATAGACATCTACATTTTGCACCCAATACTTGTATGCAAAATGTGGTTGACCTTAAAGTGAACACGTACTCAATCATGTTTACACACACACAATTTCAAAAATTCTTTTAAATGGATGACTAGGCCTAGATTAGTTAGCCATTACCCAATTACCCTTAAAATAAAATGGAGTTTTCCTTCATATAATTAACTTTAAACTTGCTAGCTAATAGTGTAGCTTTTTATACATGCCTGTACATTAACATCACTTACTTAGAATTTAATGGTTGTGTTGGCATTCTGCGATTTCTCTTTTCAATGAGGCCTCTGGGGCACTTGCCATCCCTCACCTATTTTATATTTCATAAGTTCATACTTAATGCATCGTATTCCCAATTTCCCTGTACACAGATTAATTATGCAGATTAAAGAAAGTTTATGTACACGACTATGCCATAGCTTCAGAAATTGATATTTTGCAAAAAAAAATTGACTTCACGTGCTCTACGGGGTTGTTGGCAAGTTAAACAAGACACACAATACCAAGGAGATTTTTTGTTCCCCACCCCCAGCAGGTCAAAAAGGTGTTGCCCACCGGTAAACTTCATCTATGTTACGAGAACATTTATTAAAAAGTGCAACCCAGAACAAAAGGGATTCACGTTTTTAAAGTTCGCGTTGATCGCATAAAATGCTATTTGAATTTTAAATTATACCCAATGTATAACTGGGTAGAATACCTGGCAAGCTTTAACTGTAGTAAATGTAAAGCTTGTTTAGGTTTTAATTTCAGCAGTGCAAAGTGTATTTGCACGCACGAACATTTAAATTTTAGGGAGTTTTGGACCTAGTTAACTCCTCAAATATGTCGACTAATTGTAACCTTGAAATGAATCCACACGAGGTGACCGTAAATTGCTAGTCGCCTCCACGAGTGCAATTTATTGAGATCAAGCTATCGTGGTAATCCATTAAGAACACCGTCGATTTTTCTTATTTTGGGCGATTCGTTTCCCCCCCGTAATGTTAACACTAATAAACAGAAAGCAACGAAAGTGGTCTTTTTCTGATGTAGAGTGGCCAACAGATTTGCCTTAAGTATCAAGAAAGTGTCAAACTACAGGAAGCCCACGATATAGGGGTGATCCGTTTACTAAAACTCTTCAATTTAAGGGCACAAAGAAGGGAGGAGGATTCCTCGGACCACATCAGAAGGGGGTGGGGCTTATTATCTTTGCGTGTTTCGTAATTGGCGACTTCCACTCTTGGCCGGAACGCTTGAAGTGCGGATCAGTACCGACACTTTCCACATGAGCGGCCAAAAACGGACTCCGAGTTGGAATATACCGCACGCTTACCCCTAATAAAGGAAATAAGCAGGTAAAAGTCCCAGCTCTTTTTAAGCCAACGAAAAGAGATAAAGAGCAAAGTGTGTGAATACCAGTAAGAAATAACATGAACGCCACTTTACCTGGATGCGCGTTCACATAAGCGGGTACCATCCATCCTAAGATGAAACTTGCGAAGTAAGGGAGATACAAAACAGCCCTGAGAAAATAGAATACATTTCATTTAAACAATACCTCGAGCCCAGCCTAAAACTCCTAAATAGCAGTCAGCACACACCTCATATTGTCCCCTGGACACACACACTGACGCGTCTTCTGATCGTTAGACAGAGCAGGTCATCGCAATCGAGATAAAGCAGGAACTGAATAGAAGGGGCGACTCTCTCAGGGACTTAAACCGTTGACTCAGCACGTGTAAATTGGCGGCAGCTGCCTTAACAAGCGCGTCGCCTTGCAACATGGCTTTAAAAAGCGGACTTTCATAGGCGGCCTTTAATAAAGCCTTCTTGGTTTTGGGTGCAAAGTATATATGTTGGCTTTTCTTAAACGCTTTGTTCTTTATTTTAAGAAACACTAATTGTATATGTACACACAATAAGGAAACGTACTTTTATGTCGTTTTGAAGTAAGCTATTTGGCAACCGAAAATATGGGGTAAGTTGTGTGTTTTTTTTTTCTTCTCTTCGTATACGATGTATAAGGAAAGTATTGCAGTTCTCCAAAATTATATTTTGAGATTTTGGCGACTCTAGACGTTATAGGTCGAAAATATTTTTGGAATTTTGTCGGTGTGTCTGTAAACCCAATTGCTTGAGCCTTCTTTCACTTGGCTCAACCAAACTTTGAATCCAAATATTAAGTACAAAACGTAGCTTTCTATCAGCTATTGAGCATTTCCGTTAACCGGAACTGCTTTGTATGCTCCCGTAGAGTCCGATTTATTTAACATGTTTAGTTTGATTGGTTTTTAAAATGTAAATCTAAAAATATAACCATTGTCTTGTGCTTTACTTTACAAATATCCACCCAGCACACCCCCCATATCAGAATATACGAGAAAGTCCAGGGGATGCCACTAACGGTGTGAAAAATATAAAAACACAAAATATCTAGCTATATGCAAAAAACATTGACTAAAAAATGGGTTTTACCCTTTTTATTTATTGATATTTATTCTTGATTTATTTTATTGAGTTAGAATTCTTATGTAAACATTTTTTATAAGTTATTCTAAATAAGCGTGTATTGTACACCTTTGTTAAATTTAATGACCTTGCACGTCCTCGCATCGGTTTCTCGGTCTATACAACCACGCATTCAGCTGTCATTGTTATCCATAATAAGTTATTTTACTACGAATGTGTAAGTGTAAAGGATATTCCGTAATAAATATAATTTCATTTTGTTTGTTACAGACCTAAGCAGCTTTTCACAAAACCTTTCCATTCATGTGGGAAACGTGGTGAGCAAGTTAGCGTCTTTTTAACAACCTACCTCGTTGGTTTGACTTAAAAAGCAAACGCATTTCTCCGATAGCTACGTATGTTCATAGTTTTTTTTTTTATCGCTTAAAACTACTATTTTACACAGAAAACGAAAATTACACTTTAGGACAAACCTCATATCATTATCAAACTATGATTTGTAAAAGATGTTTGACTAACCGTCACATTATTTGACCTTTTGTACTTGTGTCCTGCATAGGTAATGTATTTTCTGGTTAATTTTTAACACGGATTTATTTAGCGATGTAAAAAGTAAAGTTGTGATTTCCTACGTCCTATTTTATTTCATGACTAGCCAACCCGCGCCGCATAATTATCAACGTGGCTCACAGCTGCATGTGGACGGACTGTAGCACAGACCAAAGCGAGTGAGGATGTTTGGTGACGCGTTGGGGGCGGGCCCTTTAGCAAGCAGTGCGCAAGCCTCGACAGCGAGGGTGGACGTGGGAGGAGGGTGATAATTGGCGGGCGGAGCTCTGTCGTGCGTTCCCCATGACGCGGTCGGGACTCTATCGTGCGTACCCCATGCTTGGACGACTTGGTCAATTATATATACATATAGAGAAAAGCAGCCGGAACCGAAAAGAACAATGAAAAGTCAACGTGGCTCAGAGGTGCATGTGGACTGTAGCACAGACGAAAGCGACTGAAGCTGTGTTTGGTGAGTTGTTGCGTACAGGCACATGTGCAGGCAGTGCACATGCCTCGAGAGCGACGGTGGATGCCGCAGGAGGATTAGAGTTGGCGGGCAAGGCTCTGTCGAGCGTAGTCCATGGTCTTAGACTTGGTGGGCGTGGCCCTGTCGCGCATATCCCATGGTATCCTATAGCCTTACAGTTGGTGGGCGTGGCTCTCTCTTGCCTGCCCCTTGCGTGCCCTCTGAATTATACAGTACATCCAGATTTTTTTCGCTGTTGCATACTGAAAAGGAGTGGAAAAGGCGGCATTTATTTAATCGGATATGCTTACGTAAAAGCAGGAAGTACTTGAAGGGCGCCATCTGCTGTAGGATTCCACTCATTCCACTCCTTTTCCCGTGTACTTCATTCCTTGGACATTACTTGATTGATGTCTACTTTGGGTGCAAGTTTGTGTGTGTGTATATGAACTTTTCACTTGAATGTTGGAGCATATGCCGTGCCAGTTGTAATGAACTAGCGTCTCGTTTTTTGTTGCTTGTTTTAAAAAAACTTAAACTTCGCAAATATACTGTACTTGTATATTTTTGCTAAATATTTAGTTTCACCAAGAGAATTTTCAGTAAAAGTCACTAAGAAAAGGCAAGTCTTGCAGTAGAATTCGAAATACGGTTTGAGTAATATTTGGTCAATTCACTCCCAGTTCAATGCATTATTTGGATAATTAACCGAATAATTTTAATATAATGCATTCATATAAGGCAATTGCAAAATTCGTTCCAAAACTCTGGTCGTAAACTGATTTGGTTGTGAACCGAAGCAACTTCCCCCATAGGACTATGTAAATACAATTAATCTGTTCTAGACCATACGAACTGTATGTAAATATACATATTTTGTTTTTAAGCACAAATATAGTTAATTGAACCATAGAATGCACCGCATAATAAACTAAATGTAAAAACATTGAACAGAGAAAACTACACTGCAGTAGTTTGCGCTATAGCGCTACCAACTGCCGGCTAAAAGCACTTTTTAAATGAGTTTTAAGCACAGTGGGGGAAAAAAAAATGAACATTTGAGAAAATCTGTAATTTAATAAACCACCAAGAAAAACATTGCAACAATGCACGCTATGAACAGATCGCTGGAAACAGAAGTGAAAACAAAATCAAGCCCAGTGCATTCTTTAACTGCCTTCCTACCTTAATGTGTCTGCGCGTCTCTCGCGCACTGCCTGTGTGTCTGCGCGTCTCTCGCGCACTGCCTGTGTGTCTGCGCGTCTCTTGCGCACTGCCTGTGTGTCTGCGCGTCTCTTGCGCACTGCCTGTGTGTCTGCGCGTCTCTTGCGCACTGCCTGTGTGTCTGCGCGTCTCTTGCGCACTGCCTGTGTGTCTGCGCGTCTCTTGCGCACTGCCTGTGTGTCTGCGCGTCTCTTGCGCACTGCCTGTGTGTCTGCGCGTCTCTCGCGCTCTCTCGCTGCACAGGAAATGCACAGGGAGAGACTGAACATGTACAATTACACAATTGAGAAGGCAGCAAAAGCATATGAAGCGAGTGACACATACAAGCATATTCATGAGTGCAGCTACTTTGGAAACAATTTAAACTTTAGGTTTACACCGTGCTTTAAGTTCATAGACAGGCTGCCTCTGGCGTTTGTCATGCCCACGATGAATATGATATTCGCGAGATACAAGTTTAACGAGAAGACGCAGGGTTTAAATGGGACATTTGATCACTTTGTAACGGAGTTAAAATTGCTGTAATGGAGTTTAAATTCCTGGTATGCGAGGTCTGAGCTAACATTAAATAAAGCTGTGGACATCACGAGATAGCACAAGCACAGCTGAGAAGCTTCAATGCATGTACTCCAAGTGGCTCATGTGAACTGACTTTGCAGGACTGGGAAAGGTTAAATTAAGTTCATAGACGCGCTACCGCTAAATATTCACAGGCAAATCCACTACTTAATACCGGGACTGACTGTTATACGTCTTAGATTCACGAGTAGCGATTTGGGTAGTGAACACTTTGATGATTGAAACCTGTTATCTTTACAACGGTTGACAAACATGGAATGTAACTTGAACACAACACATCCTCCAAATACGAACCTGATTGAAAGAAATAATAATCAAATCCTTGACTGCAACACTCATAAGTCACAAAACTATTACATTGATATAGAGGTGTGTGTGTGTGTGTGTATATATACATATAGATATGTGTGTATGTGTGTATGTATTTGTATATATGTGTATTTATATGTATGTATATAAAAAATGTGTATATGACAGCAACACTCATAACAGTGACAAAACAATTACATTGTCAATCATGTTACGTTATTGTTAAAATGTTTCATTTTCTTTTTCATTACTTCAACACACTACTACTCTGCTGTGAAGCCTGGGTATTTTGGTAGTCTTTTTAGAATTATCAAATTTGAATTTCAGCTGCCTTAAACAAGTTCAAATTTGCATTGACATTTCAAATGTTGGAGGATATTTACATTTGAAAATATAACTCGGTTGTGACTATCTGGGTATGATCAAACAAATGAAGTTTTAGCATTTGTTATACAATCATTACTGTCCAGCACAGTCTGTTGCATTATTCATTTTTTTGTGTACTTCAAATGGAAAATTGGAGTACAGTTTTGCCACTACTTACTCAAACTTATCTAGGAGTTTGATTAAATGTAAGTTAATAAAGTTTACTCAGTGCAGTATAATCTACTCTATTGCTTGTGATTTGTTGCCTTATTTTTATTTAGTACTTTTAACAATTTTTTACAGTGGTTTTTTGTCTTATTTGTTAGAAGTGGCTTTTTTTTGGTAATTTTTATTTATTTTTTGACTACAGTTGGTCTACTATTGGCAGTTGTGTGGCAACTTGCTGTGTTATATGGATGAACGCGATCATTTTTGCAGATGCAGCACCAGGTATTTTTTCCTTTTTGTTTGTGTGACTCTTGTGAAATGATTGGTATCTTACGATGTATTTATTCACTCACTCACTCACGGGGGGCTGTTCTGATTTTATATAGGATCTCTCTTTACCTGAAGGGTTTTATTTTTAGTTCTAGTAATTTAATATTCCTCCTCTCTAATGGAGGTGCTTTTGTTCATCTGTTATTCCTTCCCATGAGGAAGATTGTGTTTCTCCAGATACACTGGGGTGTGTTTGTGTTTTATAGATGCAGAACTGGTTTGATTTGCTTGTAAAGAGTGATGGTGTTTCACATGTAATGCTTGAATTGTTTTACTCATTTTTGTGACTTTTCTGTCATCTGATCCTGAAATTGCTTAGTCAGTGTTTCCCATCCTTGGTCCTGGGGGCCCCCCCACTGTCACTGCAGGTTTTTGTTCAATCCAGCTTCTGTTTTTAATTGGACTCCTGGGTTAACGAAGAATTTTTCCCAATTTCAGTTCCCAAAAACCAATCTGGGAAATAAGTTTGGTAAGATGTACCAAGCAGTTACATGGGCCTGTTTTTATTAATAATCTTGATTTTCATACTTTTTTCAGATGTTCGAATTGTTTAATCCATTTACTAATTAGTGGGTCTGTGGCTAAAGTAGTTGCAGCCTTCAATTATTCCGTATGTCTGCCTGAGTGTCAGCTCTCCTTGTTTTTATTAGGGTACAATGAGGGGCAGAAAGTGAGATTAAAAATGACAAGAGTGAAATGTTTAAGTCTCTAAAAAAACCAGAAATTTCTAAATGTCTCTTATAAAGGTAAAAAATCATGCAGCTGTGCCTTTTCTGAATGTAGAATTAAATGCCAGTTAATTAAAATTAGATGAATGTTATCAGTTGTCACTGATTAGGAATCTGGTTGGAGCAACAACCTGCAGCCACAGGGGGTTTGGGAAGCACTGGATTAGTCATTCACTTATTCTGCATTCAGAAAAGCACCGCATTATGAATGTCTTGAATGTATTAGACATTTAGAAGTATTTTCTCTGTGAGATCTCAAATTGCTTACTCTTGACTCCCCCATTTTATGTAGTGAAGGGCAAGGTGTTTGAAGCCTCATGAAGCTTTGAGGCTTTTTTCGATTTGTGTTGAAAAAGTTTTGAAGCCTCAGCCCCAGTATGAACAGCGACATCTGGTGGTTATCTGAGGTCATGGCAAATTCAAGAGTACAAGTGAAGCAGCACTCACTGTTTCAGTCTCATGTCACCATTAAAAGGTCAGAAACGTCCCTTCATTTTAAGGTCCTTGTCCATTTATACTATTTAACGCCATTTTTTGCTGTTAGTCGCCATCTGTCACCAAAGCTCTCCAAATCTTTCCTCACAACCCAACATTGTTGAATGAGAATGCTGCATCTTATTTGGACTAGTTGTTCGTTTAGCGCCAAAGCAGTCAAACTGACTAAATGCTGTCAAACTAGTGAAGCACTGATGAGGTTCGAAGCTTCAAATGTCATGGTCATGTGACAGTGGTATTTTTACACAAGCTCCAACAGTGTTTCAATTCACTATGCATCCAATAAAAGGAGGGGTGGGGGGGGGGATGATACCAAAGCTTGTCAGTCTGTGTAGTTTTCAGATTTAATGGTCATTGGGGCATAATGAGAGGCTGCAACAACTTCATTATTTACTAATTAGTGGGTCTGCAGATGGAGTACATGGCCAGACCAAATGTTAAAGCTGCATTATATAAGCTTAACTGTTTAGGACAGGGGTGCCCAACTCCAGTCCTGGAGGGCCAGGTTGCTGCAGGTTTTTATTCTGACCCTTAATTAGTGACCTGTTTTTGCTCCTAATTAACTCTTTTGAATTCTTTTTATTTGACTGGCTCTTGAAGACTCGGACACCTCAAATGTTTCTTTTTCCTTAATTAGCAGCCAAACAATGAGATACAAAATGAGCCAAAACAGGACCAGCAAACTGACCATCATATAATATCTGAAAATAAAGGAAGGTGAATGTCTCAGGATCTGCTCTTGGAAAATCCACAATTTTGGAAATGTCTGCTATTGCACAATGAGAGCAGCAACAAGCCATGGAATTAAACGGGTTTAATTAACGACAAGAATCAGCGCCTCATTAAGCAACTGGTTGGAGTTTGCGGCCCTGACTTAGTTGTTCTTCTGTTGACTCACTCACTTCACATTTCACTTCTGTTTGGGTGCCATTTAAGGAAAGAAACAAAGCAATTTGGAGGAACGATGATGAAATTCAGGGAAACATTTCTTAAAAACCAAGTCAATTAAAATGAATTCAAAAGTTAACAGTAAAAAGAGATCACTAAGAAAAGGGTTAGAATGAAAACCTACAGCCACTGTGGCCCTCCAGGACTGGAGTTGGGCACCCCTAGTTTAGTACATTTTAACACGTTATAAACCAGGGGTGTTTGAACTCTGGGCCTGGAGGGCTGCAGTGGCTGCAGGTTTTCATTCTAACCCTTTTCCTAATTGGTGACCTGTTTGCACTGCTAATTCACTCCTTTTTTCCCTTCATTTTAATCGCCCTGTTTTTAAGGATTCAGTCCTCTAAATTTATTCCTGTCTTCATTAAATGACAGCCAAATAGATGAGATATGAAACTAGCCAACAGATGACCAGCTAAACTGGGATTTCAAACTCCAACCAATCTAATGAGAAGCAGATTCTTGCTGTTAAAGCCGTTCTTTAATTCCATGGCTTGTTGCTGCTCTTTCTGCCACAGCAGACATTTCCAAAATTGAAGTTTTTTTTTTCTCCCCCTTCTAAGAACAAATGTTTTGGTGAGCCGAGAGATCAACCTTACTGAGACCCTCACCTTTATTTTCTGACTGGGGGTGCCCATCCCCCTGATGCCTTTGGTGCCCAATCCCCAGTTGTGGTCAGAATATTAGCCAAAACTGTAAATGTACAAAAAATTATTGGAGTCGATCAAAAAATTCTATAAATATGTTGAGTAAAAATGAGAAAATATATTTACTCTTACTGATTGGGGTATTCCCATTAAACTGAGGTCCACTATGCTCAATGCATGACTTTTTCTTGATTTAGTTTAAGTTTTAAAAGAATAATCCAACCTCATATTAAAGTTCAATAAATTCTTAAAATTATACCAGACATAGATGTAGGCATTGAAATAAGCCAGATTTAGTGTGACAAGTCACATAAAATGTTGCACTTTTGGGCTTTGGAAGAAAGACAGACGCGCGCACACACACAGGTGAGCTGGTCATGTGGTAGTTTGTGTTGTCATTGATTGGCTGCTAATTAAGGAAAACGAAGGGGCTTGAGTCAAGACTAAAGCAAAAAGTTTAATTGGCAGAAAATGGGGTCACTAATGAAGATGGTTGACACCTGTGGTAGACTTCATTTTGTTGTGTACCCTGAACTGGGGAGTAACCCTCTAGGTTTCCAAATAAAGACAGAAGGGGCGGGGGGGGCGCCCAAGTTTGACAAGTTCAAATGACTGTTCCTTTCAAGCTGATTTTCATGTGTGCCTTGTTCCTGGCATGAAGGGATAATTAAATGTAAGCCTTTTTATGCTCCCATTTTTGTATTGCACTTATTTGCATATTCAAAATATTCCTCGATTTATAGTAAAGCAGCACAAATATTTTGGCCCAAGTAAGGCGGACACCTTGTGGTGGTGCAGTGCTTATTCCTGTTGATTTGGGGCTAATTGAGGCGCCGCCTGCTGTAATGCCACGTGAAGTTTAGATCTCGGAAAGCCCCCCTCTGACTTTTGTCTGTTGCTCCAGAGTGACTGACTTGTTGTTCCTTTACTGGGAATTGAGGTCCTAACCTTGGACAGTACAGCACTTACTCCCATCCCTTAACTTTCAGTATATCCTGTGAACTGTTGCCTTTAAGTCAGTGTAGTTAATGGCTGTCAACCCTTCCTGCTCAATAGCAATGTGGTGTGAAAGACAAGGTATGGAATGGGGGAATCTCGTGGCATACATTTTACTTTTTCTGTATTGTCAAAATAAACTGAAGTTCTTCTTTCTTTCCATATTACAGGCACAGTGACATGTACCAATGTCTATTTGTCTGTACAGCTTCCCCGTGTAGCCCTGGCTTCAAATCGGCTGTATGTGCTGGGTGAGTCTGTGATCCATTATTTCTCCTGATTGGTTATTGAAGCCCGTCCCAACACCATCCAGTCTGAGCTCATTGGTAGAGCATTTCATCTGGTCCTGAAGTGTTCCTGGGGTGCATTAGTTAAGGCCCCCCTAACCAGCTTTAAGCAGTGGTTTGATTTCCACAAAATATAAGGGAAAAAAAAAACCTGACTCTTCATAATCCTTTGACCCCAATTTGAAATGAAAGTGGGGTGCTGACCTCTTCTAAAATAGGAACAAGAGTCCTGGTAATGCAAAGATTCTGCTTGCAACTTGGTCTGTTTGAGGCAACATTTGCCAGAAGTGTAGATTCTGTAGCTGCTGGTAGGTAAGGCAGGATCAAGCATGTGCCAGTCACACTCCAGTCGAAAAAGGTTAATTTTTAAGAGGGTTTAATGGGGGAATCAAAAGCAAACAGTCCACACAAGAACGGAGAAGTTGCTATACATGTAGAATAAAAGGAAACATTTTAAAACTTCAATATAGTATTTAAGGATGAGTGATTTCTCTACTTCACAGAGTACATTCTGAACGTACAGCTCTGCACATACAACTGAGCACGTTAAGGCACCACTTAAAATAGCGTGCCGTACACACAGGAAGGCGGGTCACTGAGCCCAGTCTATAGTCCGAGGGACAAAAAAGTCAGTTTAATTGGGGGGGGGTTTATAAGAACCACCTATAGACTATGCAGTAATTTATAGGCAAACAGTTAATAAATAACTAACAAATGGCTTACACATTTTCCTTTTGGCTACCTTTCAGTTACTATTAAAATTGTCATTTTAAGATACTGGGGGGTTGTGGGGGGAGAGAAATGTCACTTTAAATATTTTGGTTAAAAGTAATTTAAAAAATAGTGGTCGGTCTTTCACTCTTGCTCAGCTAACAAATTGTTTCTAATTGCATACATATTATAGCTTATGTTTGGCAGGCTGCTTAACATGCAATGTTTGCTCATAACCAGCTTTAATACAACCATAACCAATTAATGTGGTGGGTTGCCCCCGTCTCAAACTCTTAAATGCACCACAGAGACCTTATGGGGGTATTCGACACAGTGAGTAACTTGTCTAAATCTACAAGCTCTGCTTATCTGCACCCTTCAAGTCCACCAAAGCTTAGTGAGGTGTCCATTAACTAAAGCAACTCAAAGTCCCCTTAGCCTGAAAGATGCAGCTTAGTATTGTGGATTTATGGATTTATAGACTTCATGAATTCTTTCAATTGATCAACAATCCTGGTGTAATATTTTTTGTGGGCCTTTTTGACATATCATCTAATTTTATTTTTTAGTTACATCATTGCTTAAGCCTGTGCGGTTGAATGTAGTAAAGTGGTGTACATTAATTTTTCTCCTTGGTCACACTTTTCTGGTTTTGCCAGATACAATTTGGATATTATAAATTGGAGTTCTGACTAATCAAAGGCATTCAATGTTGCAAGTGCTTGCAGTAAACCAGTGTGGAATGTTATTTTTATGCATTTTATTTTTTTATATATATAGATTTTTTTTAAACCTTTCATAACATTTCTAACCACCAAAAGGTCCGCTATGTTGTAAGTTTTTGTTCAATACTGAGCTTTTAAGATACTTCCTTCCAAAAGTCAATGTCCGTTTAATTGGACGCACAGCCTTGAAACGGTTAACAAAATTACTTTCTAGGGCTTTTCTGCAAGGCTGAGAGGTTTGGCATCAAGTCAGCAGCTCCTTTTCATTTCTGTCCATGCAGATCCAACAACCTCTTTGCCGATACTTCTGGATCCCGAGTACGAGTTGAAATGCTTTTACTCCGTGGAGTCTGTGGGCTCATTTGTGTTGACAGCTCAGTATTCTTCGTGTCAAGTGAAGAGAGTTGTAAGTAAAATGCCAGGTTGCTACTGATCAGAGATTGGGGGCGCATGCGCTGATAGCTTGTTGCTGCACCCACCAAATGCAAAACCACCTGAATCGGGACCCGAGTGCAGTGGGTGACACCAGCACCTTTTTTTAATTGGCTGGAATGCCAAACCTGACGGCAACCTCCAAGTTTTACCTATAAGTTGCAGGGCTGGATGCCTGTCCGAACTGTGGTGTATACACTCGCCTAAAGGATTATTAGGAACACCTGTTCAATTTCTCATTAATGCAATTATCTAATCAACCAATCACATGGCAGTTGCTTCAATGCATTTAGGGGTGTGGTCCTGGTCAAGACAATCTCCTGAACTCCAAACTGAATGTCAGAATGGGAGAGAAAGGTGATTTAAGCAATTTTGAGTGTGGCATGGTTGTTGGTGCCAGATGGGCCGGTCTGAGTATTTCACAATCTGCTCAGTTACTGGGATTTTCACGCACAACCATTTCTAGGGTTTACAAAGAATGGTGTGAAAAGGGAAAAACATCCAGTATGCGTCAGTCCTGTGGGCGAAAATGCCTTGTTGATGCTCGAGGTCAGAGGAGAATGGGCCGACTGATTCAAGCTGATAGAAGAGCAACTTTGACTGAAATAACCACTCGTTACAACCGAGGTATGCAGCAAAGCATTTGTGAAGCCACAACACGCACAACCTTGAGGCGGATGGGCTACAACAGCAGAAGACCCCACCGGGTACCACTCATCTCCACTACAAATAGGAAAAAGAGGCTACAATTTGCACGAGCTCACCAAAATTGGACAGTTGAAGACTGGAAAAATGTTGCCTGGTCTGATGAGTCTCGATTTCTGTTGAGACGTTCAAATGGTAGTCAGAATTTGGCGTAAACAGAATGAGAACATTGATCCATCATGCCTTGTTACCACTGTGCAGGCTGGTGGTGTAATGGTGTGGGGGATGTTTTCTTGGCACACTTTAGGCCCCTTAGTGCCAATTGGGCATCATTTAAATGTCACGGGCTACCTGAGCATTGTTTCTGACCATGTCCATCCCTTCATGACCACCATGTACCCATCCTCTGATGGCTACTTCCAGCAGGATAATGCACCATGTCACAAAGCTCGAATCATTTCAAATTGGTTTCTTGAACATGACAATGAGTTCACTGTACTAAAATGGCCCCCACAGTCACCAGATCTCAACCCAATAGAGCATCTTTGGGATTGGCTGGAACAGGAGCTTCGTGCCCTGGATGTGCATCCCACAAATCTCCAACTGCAAGATGCTATCCTATCAATATGGGCCAACATTTCTAAAGAATGCTTTCAGCACCTTGTTGAATCAATGCCACGTAGAATTAAGGCAGTTCTGAAGGCGAAAGGGGGTCAAACACCATATTAGTATGGTGGTCCTAATAATCCTTTAGGTGGGTGTATACAATGTTGTCTTTTGTAGTAATGGTGATGGATGAGAATGAGGCTGCAAATGTTAGATCTAAAAAGTCGGCTGATCTAAGACCACCCATCCACTGCAGTCTTGGATGTCTCGGTTGTACACTAATTGGGTATTAAGTGGAATGTCCGGTCTATACAGCTTGCTCTTCCATGACAATTGCATAGCCTCCAAGTGTGTGTGCTTCCCAAAATTCTGAACCCTGCTTTGAGTGTGGGAGTGTGATTGTGTGGTTTTTATACAGGTGCATCTCAATAAATTCAATTTTTGAATTGAATTACTGATAGATTATCAAAGTGAATTTATCACTCTGTGTGCAATGAATCTAAATTTCAAGCATTTTTCCCCTGATTATGGCTTATAGCTAAAACTCAAAATTCAGTATCTCAGAAAATTAGAACATTGTGAAAGTTCAATATTGTAGACCCCTGGTGTCCCACTCCACTCGGCTAATTAACCTAAAACACCTGCAAAGGGGTCCTGAGCCTTGAAATGGTCTCAGTCTGGTTCAGAAGGCCATACCATCATGGGGAAGACTGTGGACTTGACAGTTGCCAAGCAGATGTCCTTGACACCCTCCCTCCACAAGGAGGGGAAGCCACAGAAGGCCACTGCTAAAGTTGGCTGTATCTGAGCATATTAATAGAAAGTTGACTGGAAAGAAAAATGTGACTGAGGTGCACAAGCAACTGCAGCCTTGATAAGTTTGTGAAGCAATGCCCATTCAAGAATTTTTGGGGGGGGGACTTCGGCTGGAGTTGGTACTTCAAGAGCCACCACACAGATGTGTGTGTATACAGGACATGGGCTATAACTACCACAGCATTCCTTGTCTCAAGCTACTCGTGAGCCAGAGACAATGTCAGAAGCATCTTACTTGGACTGGACTGATGCTCAGTGGTCCAAAGTCCTTCAGTCATTTTTTGCATTTCATTTGGAAGTCAAGGTCCCAGAGTCTGGAGGAAGAATGGAGAGACACAGAATCCAAGTTGCTTGAGGTCCACTGAAGTTTCCAGTTAGTGATGATTTGGGGAGCTATGTCATCTGCTGGTGTTGGTCCACTTTGTTTTATCAAGTTCAAAGTCAATGCAGCCATCCTCCAGGACATTTTTAGAGCACTTCATGCTTCCCTCTGCTGACCAGATTTATGGAGATGCAAGTTTTCCAGCAGGACTTGGTACTTTTGGCAGTGTGGGCTCTGTGCCATTACCAGGTTTGACTGTGATATCACTGTGCTTGATTGGCCAGCAAACTCTCCTGACTTGAGCCCCTTGGAATCTACCAAGAGGAAGATGAGACACCAGAGCCAACAATGCAGACAAGCTGAAAACTGCGATCAAAGCTTCCTTGGCTTCCATAACACCTCGGCAGTGCCACAGGCTGATCGCATCCATGAGGTGCTGCTTTGATGCAGCAAGTCTTGCAAAAGGAGCCCCGACCAAGTAGTGAGTGATTACATGGACATACTTTTGAGGAGGCCAACATTTCTGTATGGGTTTTTTATTGGTCTTGTGCAATTTTCTGAGATACAGAATTTGGGGTTTTCCTGGGCTATAAGCCATAATCGGCAGAATGAAGACGCTTAAAACGGCACTCTGTATAATTTATATAATGAGTTTCACTTTTGAATTGAATTGCTGAACTTTTTGATATTCTAATTTCAGATGTACCTGTATATGTAGTAGGAGGGATGTTAATGTTTCTGTGCTTTTTAACTGTTTTTGAAATTCTTAAATTGCATCACTTATTTTCTATGTAGTCCCCTTCCTTAGCAATGCAGTTGTCCCAGCATTCATTCCTCTGTCGTGGCTGTAGCTGGATGTCCTGTGCACTCTGCATCTGCAATTAACTGCAAGGGCAGCCAGCTTGCCAGACAGAACTGCTGTAGTCCCATTAGAACACTCTGGACGAGAATAGGCCCTTCAGCCCAACAAGTCCTATCCACTTAGTTCTTCCAAAAAACATGCCGAGTTTTGAAAGTCCCTAAAGTCTTACTGTCTACCACATTACTTGGTCGCTTATCCCAAGTGTATTCTTTGTGTAAAGAAACTTCCTAATGTTTGGGCGAAATTTATCCTTTAGTTTCCACGTGTTCTCGATTAACTTGTGTTTTAAAATAAGTCTCGATCAATGGACTAATTCCCTTCATAATTTTAAACACTTCAATCATGTCACCTTTTAATCTTTCCTCATAACTCATCCCCTGTAGCGGCCTCCTCGCTCTTCTCTGGACCTTTTCTAGTGTGGTTTTCTCCTTTTTTGTAGCCAGGAGACCAAAACTGCACACAGTACTCCAGATGAGGGCTCACCAGTGTGTTTAGAAGAGTTGACCTTAACCTCCTTGGACTCCACACACCGTGCTATATAACCTATGACACTCTCTGACATTTCCAACAAAAATGATAAAAATGCAGAAAGAATAGTAATTGGTTAACATCCCTCTTAATATAATGTTGGCCCCATGGCAGGAAAGCAGCTTTAACAGGATGCCACTTAGCATACCGGTCTACTCTTTAATATAAAACAATTTCACATTGGATAGACGAAGGTTGGTAAAGTGGATGGAATTTGAGCTTTGGGCTGAATTTTTATCTAATGTGCTAATGGTGGTGTTTAGCTGATTCCTGCAAATGTATGACATGTATTGTTTGGCAAGTCTTCCCAATGACCCTGCTTGCCCATCATGTGTTCAGTGTTATGAAGACCATTCTTGTGATGTGCCTGCAATTACCCTTGTGGGTCAAAGCCAAGTGTCTGCTGGGTAAGTTGGGAGTAATGGCTTATTACTTGAACTAAAGTTACTGTGTCTTATGGACTTTGTAGAGTGCTCTTTTCACTTGACTACTACAGACCTAACTTGTAATGTGTCTCTGCAGGGAAATCTCTACAGTCTTGGAGTGCTCATCAGTTACTACTTGTCTGCTGAGAATCGATGGGTCAATGCAACCTACAGAGTGTCCTGCAACCGGCCACTGGCTGACTTTATTTCACTTCCAGAACAACTGGGAAAGACCAACTGTACCGCAAACTACATGGAGGCGAGTCCCCCACACAAACCTACTGGCTAATTAGCATGTGTTTAGGGGTTTTTAAATTTCGCAATGCTGTCTGAGCTGCTGTTGGTGTGATTTTTATATTAACTATGACTCATTAAATTACTGATTTACTGGGGTGAGTTGTTGGTTAAATGTGTCAGGATTGTTACTTGAATTCAAACTAAAGCCACATTTGACCAAAGGGGATATTCTTCCTTCTACCTTTTGATCCTTAGGCAAGCACATCTGAGGTGAAAAATTCATAAAACAAATGTTGAAGGTTTTTTTAGGGGTGGATTACCATTTTTGGTGTTCTTATCCAATTCAGTCATGTTGGACCAAAGCCTGTCTTGGCAGCATTGGTACAAGATTGGGGGTATAGAGAGAACCTGAACAAGGAAACACTTGTGACTGTAGATTAAACAGACATTGCCCATACCCCCTGCCTGGGTGGGATTTGTTGAAGAAACTAATCCCCCTCACCCCCCCCCCCATCCCGCTATGGTATAAAAACCAGGGATCTCAAAACCCAGTCCTGGAGGGCCACAGTGGCTGCAGGCTTTCATTCTAACCCTTTAATTAGTGACCTGTTTTTGCTGCTAATTTAACTTACTTTTTCATTGACTTTCTTTTGAAGACTTGGACACTGTTATATACACATACACCTGTCTACATGTGGAAGTGTCTGTCTGGCCCAGAAGTGCAAGGCCACAGCATGAAGCTCCAAGTGACTATCTCTAAAGTGAAACCACTGAGAAACTCTTAGCCGCTAATACACATGTGAGGTGAGCACCTAAGCAAAACGAAACCTCCGAAGAGAAGCTTGGCTGCAGGTAGACGACAGCAAGCACATCTGCAAAATGAGAACCTCACTTAGCCACTAATGCACAACCTATGTGAGTGATTGATATGCCAGAATTCATTGTCTTTCTAGGAGTACAGTCTTTTTACAGCATGGCCTTATACAGCTAGTCTGAAAGTAAAGGGTGGAGGTCTCAGGAACGCTGATCTGCTCAGATCCCCTAAACCTTTAACCGCTCTTAAAGAAAATCCACACTTTTGGACATGTATGCTATTGCACAATGAGAGTAGCAACAAGCCATGTTAATAAAACCCGTTCTTTAATTCCAAGACTTGGCGACTAATGAAGCAACTGGTTGGAGTTTCAGGTCCCAAGTTAGATGTGAAGTGAGTGAGCCAGATGACCATTGGTTTGAAGGATAAATGAAGCACGACAGAGGAATTAGATTTGTTTCCCAGAATTTCTTCAAAGTCCAAATTCAAAAGTTAATTCGCCACAAACAGGTCCCTAAGAAAAGGGTTAGAATGGAAAAACTGCAGCCCTCCAGATCAAGAGTTTGAGATCCCTGGTTTAAACCCAAGCTTCTGATATAGCAGCCCTGTTGCTCCCCTTTCTGGGTTTAATGTTAATTTTTGCATCCAATGCCTTTACTTGTTTGTTTGTTGGTACTCTTGAAATGAACAAATTCAGAGAGCAAGTCAGAAGCTAAAGTTAAATTAGTGAAACCTGGAATAGCAGAATTTTTCAGGGGTACAAGGGAGAGGTTAGGGTGACTTGGATGAACCAGGCCATGTGCAAAAGTGAATTTTTGTAGATTTGGTACTTCTAAAGAGAATGCCATTCAGAGCCTGTGACTAGTTTCCCTCAAAAGTCATACTGTTCTTTTTTTATCCAGCTAGCAGAGGCTGAAAGTGATTACCTAAAAGATTAAATTTCCAGTCCTGGAGAGAACTGAAGTTGAAAGCGCATTTGGTGGAGTTTGTTGTGATTGGTATAGGTGGTGATGAGTAGGAAAGGTTAGGCCCACATCCACCTTCAGCTGGAGACCTGCTTTGTAGATTTAGTTTCAGGCCACACTCATTGAGGGTTTTTTACCTTTTCTCTTCATCCACCTTTACCTCTAGCAGTCTTCTGGATGAAGTATTAAAGGTGATGAAATGAAAAGTGAGGCTGATCCTCTAGGCTGCAGTTTGCCTAAATGTTTCCTCTGTGGTTCTTAATCTTGTTTGAAAATGGCTTGGACTGTTCCCAAGGACCCTTCGGATAGAACAGTCCACATAATTACTGCCATCCATAAGGCTGGTTGTGAAACTGAGCTAGGACTTTGAAAGTGCTTAGTGTAAAGTAGCATCCAAAACCAGAATTTTCATACAAGATTAAGTTTGTTGAATTGATTTTGGCAGCAATAACTTCTAAGTGCTTGCAGTAGCTATAGATTAGACATCAGGGGGAATGTTAGAGCTGCTTCATCTCCACCATATTCTTAGAATGTCAGAACAACCTTTTTGGGGGGTTATTCGACAGCAATTATTGGGTTAATGTCTGGTCTGTGAATGGGTCACTCCAAAAGGCTGGTTTCCATTACACACTGGAAATGCCTAAAATTAGTCCTGGTTTACTAGAACACCTTGAAATTCAAGGATCCCAGAGAACTCTAATCGCACACCTTGGTGTGCTCAGCCTGAGACTGCAGGTTATCCTCACAGAAAAATCTGCCTTTGCAGGGGCCAGAAGCCATTGGGCTGCCAAGAGATTCTCTTCCTGGGATTCACTGATTCAACTTTGGAGTGCTTATGTCCAAATACCTACAAGTTCAAGAGTGGCACTCCAAGATGTGACACACAGTATTTGTGCAGCCATTTCTAGGGTAGTTAACAGAAGCCAAGAGCTTTCTTGAGAGCCTACCACTGCAGATCTAATTGTTGCCCATGAAAATTTAAACCGTTATATCTGGGTATTAAAATAACCTGAACTGAAATTCCTTACAGATGTCTGTAAACCAGACCCCTTCAATTAGCTAATACCCAACTTTATTTCAATCCACTTCCCCAAATCCCCCTATTCCACCCCCCAAACACATAAAGGGCACAGACAGTAGTAGATCTTAAACCTACAACCTCAGTTGTTCAAACTGGGTTCTTGTATAGCAAGCAGTGTTGGGTGGCAGCTGCTTTAGTTGTAGTTCAGCCAGGTGTGATGGTAGCAAGTGCAGGAAAGAGATGGCAGCTTAAAGTGGGGTCTCCCATGTAGTTGTGTTGTGGGTTTATTTTTTTCAATCCTTTCTATTTTTGTGCCTCTAGTGGTTTTTAGTAGGAAATGTCAAAGTTGGACAACTGACCTGTCTTCCCTTTTGTCTGAGCTTACCTTTTTTTGTGGAATATGAATGACCTATAAAGCATAGGCATTTGGGAACAGTAGTCACTATCTCCTGTTTTCACACATGCCTATGTGCTCTGGTTTCTTTGAGCATAAACACACACAATCTTTTATAGAGTAAAGAATTTTGGGATGAGACATGGAAATGCATACAGAATCTTTTTGGAAAACCAGATTCCCTTGGGGGCACCTGCCTGCTAGGTCTTAGTCACAGTTCCTCTACTTTAACACATTTTTGTAATTTTATGATTTGCTTTTAACATTTGTACAACTGGTAATCCTTGAGCTATCATGTAGTCATGTGTGGTGACATGGTGCTCTGTTAAACTTGTATCCTCTAGAGCAGGGGTTCTCAAAACTCAATCCTGGGGACCCCCCTGTGGCTGCAGGTTTGTGTTCCCATCAACTTCTGTTTTTCATTGGATTCTTGAAAACGGGGAAATGTACTCGCTTAGGCTGTGTTGGAGTCAATGTAGAAATTACAAACTAAATTTGGTAGATTTTTATTAATGTAATAAGCAGTTATATGGGGAATGTGTAGTTAAGTCGTTAGCCATATTTTCAACCTAACTTTCAGCTTTTCTAGGTGTTCTGGTTATTTGATTTACTAATTAGTCTGAAGTCATTGCTGCTTTCATTTTCCCCAGAGTGTCTGCTGTGCTGGTTAATTGTGACTATTCGAGTTAAATGAAGGGAGCAAACTAAACAAAGGGGGGAAAAACAAGAATTAAGCATTTTATAGCTTTAGAAAAAAATAGAAATTTCTCAATGTTTTGTATGCAAAAACCATATACTGCAGAATAAGAGTTGCAAACCAGCTAATGTGATCAGTTATCACAGATTGTGAATCTGGTTGAAACAAACCTGTAGCCACACCGGGAGAGTTTGGGAACCACCAAGTTGGTCCTGGGGTGCCCACTGTGGCTACAGGGTTTTTGTTCCAACCAGATTCATAATCTGATGTCTGATCACTGATCTCAATTACTTAGCTGGTATTCTTTTCCTCTTCATTAAAGCAAGGCCTGTTTTTTTACATTTATAAGACATTTATAAATTTCTGCTTTGCTACAGATTTAAATGCTTAATTCTTTTGTTCATTTTGCCCTTTCTCTGTGGTTCCCCCTCTGTCTTAATGACCGTTAAAAACGAGCATTCAGCCAGGCAGACACTGAATAATCAAAGGCTGCAACTAGTTTAGTGTCAGACCCACTAATTAGAAAATGTATTAAACAATTAGAACACCTGGAAAAATAGAATGAACTTCTAAGATGAGAGAATTAAAGGAAACTGTTATTCTCAACTGCTCTGTACTTTAGAATTTTTTTTTTTTTTAATCTATTGTTCCCAAAACACAATCTGGGAAATCAGTTTACTTAATTAGCCCAGGAGTCCAATTAAAAACAAGCTGGTTGGAACAAAAACCTGCAGCCACAGGGCATCCCCAGGACCAACACTGAGCACCCCTGCTCTAGAGGTGCAGAAGGGAAAAGACCAGAAGTGTGTGAGGGTTGTCCATGATCTGTATAAGGGAGTGAGGACTTCAGTTACCCCAACACTGCTTTCAACCCCAGACCCTGCTGCAGACCTTTAGTGAGATCATGCCTGCCTCCTTGCCTCTGACTTGGTTATAGATGTGTCGAGTCCCAGGATAAAAGCCCAAACCAGACACCTGGTGCAGGCAGTTTGCTGCTGACATTGTGTTGTGTAGCACCGGAAAAGAGGAGTGGAAGATGGAAGACAGAATAGAAGCTTTAATGATCAGGATTTAGATGGCCTGTAGGGAGAGCTGTTAAAGTCTCGCTGTGTGGAGCAGAGATGTGGGTGGAAAAGAGCATGGGCGAAGTTGGATGTGGTGGAAATGTGAATGTTGAGATGGATGTATGGAGTTGCAGAAAAGGACTGAATAAGAAATGAGACCATTGGAGGCACAAGTGGGAGAGACATAAGAACAAAGTAGATTGTAGTGATAAGGATGTAATGAGAGAACATAATCAGGGGCAAAAGTGTAGGTTGACATGTGAGTCACTGTCTTACACCACAAAATCCAGGTGACTGAGGCGCAATCTTCAGAAATGATGAGCTTTAACACACAAACGGCAAGCATTTTATGTTGTAGTGAGGGTTACCATTTAACGATCAAGCAAGCAACCAACCAGTGACTATTAGTCATTCTGCCCCAGCTCCCTTCAGTCAAGGATCTCCTCATCCTCCTCGGGTTGATCCTGTGGCTGCCAATTTGGGATCGGGTTGTCCTTCAGGTGTGGGGACAAAGTGGGCCAAGTCATTGCCAGACTTAAAATACCCCCATATTGGCATTTTGTCCCTGGCCAGCGTACGCTCATGAGCTTTGTCGTGGTGATGAGTTTTCTATGGCCGATGGAGGCTCTGTGTGACAGGACCCCATAGGTGCTTTTGAAGCAGGACACATAGCACAGTGGGGCTGCACACACTTCACAAGGTTAAGAGATCTTCAAGAAAAGCTGTAAAGAGAAGTTTGACCAAACACATTGACCACACAAGTGGAAGAAAAGATGGAAAGGAAGAAGCTGTACATCTGAGTGACTAGGCCACTTCAGTTTAGGTCTGGATGTTGACTAGAAAGCTAAAGATTTAAATTCCATAGAGATGGTATGGCAGTACCTTAAATCAATTTATGGTCCATAGTCCTGCAAGCTATGAATTGCAGAAGGCAAATGGCTGTCACACGTTTGCAGTCCTTCCAGTTGAAGGCATTGATGCATTTACTTTGCCTCCGTACCAGCTGAGATTGAATGTCTGGCCATGAGTGGCAGAAGTGTTTGCTCGGTCTGGTGCCCTTCATCTAAGAAGTTATTTGGATTGAAGACCAACATTCAATAAATCTTTTACAATAGCAGGATCAGGAAGGGGCAAATACTTTTTTCAATATCGTGTAGGTGGCTTCATTTGTTAACCTGTCCATCTTTGACTGCTGAATTTTAATGGTGCCTCTCCACTTATTCTTGTAGATGCCAATTGGAAGTATCTTTCTTAGTACACAGGCCATGGTAAGCTTGGTTTTTCTTTTAACCATTTGTCTCCTTCTGTCCTGAAGCCCATAAACCAAACTAAGTGGCTAAAATACTCCTCCTTCTCCCTCCCTTCAAAAAAATTGTACAAGGGATTCAAAGTAAATGTTTTGTCGTAGAGACTAAGCTCTTTTCTGACCACTTTTGATGTAAGACTAAGGACAAACAAGGTGTAGGTGACTGTCTAAATTTTAGGGGCCACCCTTCAAATGTTTTGATGCCATGCTTCATTTCTGTGCCAGGGTCTTCAGTCTAAAGGCTTTTCTTCTCTAGGGTATGCCATCTTCTCCCATATGGACTGTTAAAATCAATACTGGTCGATCCATATTGACCATGTCTCTTAACCAAGCACGAGCCAATGGATATGAGTTTTTAAATCTGGTCAGTGGGCTACTGGTTCGAGCACACTTCAATTCCACTGGAGTTCAGAAGTTTGGGGTACGTACATTTTTTTTGGAGTGAGCCATCTGCCCTTTCATTGTAAATGGCTTGTGCATTTGAGATTGTCTTGTGTGTCATTCCCAGAGATTTGCTCCAGATAAGATGCTGTATTTCTCGGATATAACACTCAGTTCTACTATAAGAACACAAAGAATTTTTATCCATCTCTTAATGGTCTGTATCCCAGGTGAGTAGTTGTGGGATTTCTTTTTTATATGAACAGTTTTAGATTTTAACCATCCAGACGACTTCATTAGACTCTTGTGTAAAAGCAGGCAATGTGGGCATAGCAGGGCTTACTATAACACATCTATGACCAGCCTGGTGACAACCAAAGGGGGCGAGGGGGAAGGACATTGAAATAACTTGGTGAGTGGACTTGAACAAGAGCAGGAGACAAACCCCAACCCCAAGTGGGAGGAATTTGAATTTCTCCAGTGTGAAGGGAAGGTGTCCCATTTGCAGTGGCTTGTGGAGATTGTGCAACTTCGGAACACTGAATGCCCATCCATTCTCCAGTGATTGTTGGCTTCTAAGTGCCCTCTTTAGGAATTGGGAACCTTGGTAGGGGCGGAGTGGTGGCTCTGAGGCTAAGGATCTGCACTGGTATCCTGAAGGTTGCCGGTTCGAATCCCTGTCGCTACCAAAAGAGATCCTACTCTGCTGGGCCCTTGAGCAAGACCCTTAACCTGTAATTGCTCCAGGGATGCTGTACAATTGCTGACCCTGTGCTGTGACCCCAAGGGGTATGTGAAAACTAACAAATTCCTAATACAAGAAATTGTATAATGCAAAAAAATTAATAACCTGGTGACTACATGGTCTTAAACCTGTCTGGAGGCCTAACATGGCAGAACTAACCATCACTATGGTGCCATTATAATAAGTTGCTGTTATCCCCAGTTTAGCTTCTTGTGTGAAGAAATTCCCTTTCCATGCTTTCACTAAAATGGGAAACTTTTTTTTTTTTTATGGTAACAAAATGCAGGTTTCCTTGGCTTGCTAGGATATAAAACATGCATATCATTCAGAAGCTGCCTGATCCTCCTGTACATATGAAAGGGTTTGGGAATCTGGAAGTCCAGTAATTGGGGATGCTTTTAAAATGCATGTTAGGGTCTCCTTTGCCGATCTGAGTAAATCTCATTAAGGTAAAGAGGCTTCAGTTGGGACCTCAAGTAACATACGAAGGGAGATGTAAAGTAGGGGCGTCCAACTCTGATCCTGGAGAGCTACAGTAGTGGCTGGTTTTCCTTCCTACCAATTCACCGGGAGGAAATTTTTTTTTAAAGGCAATTTAAAATGTAGGGAAGAGTCCATAATCTGAATTTTGACCTCCCCTTACATGGCAGGCCCACTTCACGTTTTTGTTTTGTCTGTCTGTCTCTGTTACAGCAGACCTTTCCAAAACATTTTGTGGCCCTCTGCATATCGGCATTCACCTTTTTCCAATATTTTGGTGGATACGGGTTAGCTAGTCATGTGCTGGCTCATTTTTGTCCCCTGTTTGACTGCTAGGTAAGGGTTTAACATCATTAAATAGCAGGTCCATTACAAATAAGGTGCAAAATTTAATTAGCTGCAGAAACAAGTAAGAAAATGGTTAAAATGAAAGGCCGTGACCCTCCAGGATCTAACTTGGACACCCCAGACCTAAAGGAATGAAAATACTGTAGCAGTTCAGCTGCTGTGAGCAGGGCCAGTGTGTGTGGTGAGATGACAAGATGGCTGTAGAGCAGACATGTTAAGTGACTTGCTCAGGGTCACCCAATTTGTATTGGGATTGTTCTTTAAAGTCCAGTGATGGAGTCTGCTTTAGCATGAAATTGAAAGGCATTTTAAGCCTCTTAAATGTTTTGGTGGACCAGTTTATCAAGGGAGCTTCTAAATGTTCTTGAGCTTGACTTCTGTACAGGCTGCATTGCTACTGGAATCTAAGGGCAGGCTGCAAGCTTCTACAATCATTTCATGGGTGGAAAACTGACTTGGTGTTCATTTTAATGGTGGCAGGCAGCATGTTGCTGGGACCAATCAAGTTTTCAGTCCCTGAAATACCTCGACCATGGCAGAGACCAGGCTTGCTCTGTTGCTCACTCCAAGGGTGGAGCAGTTCTTAACCGGGACAGACCACTCTGAATGGGGTTTGCACTAAATCACCACCTTTTATACAAAGGCCAGGGGTCTACTCCTGCCAGGATTATAGACCACCATCTGCTCCCAGGTTCACTACCTCCAAATGGATTTAACCTGAATGATGAGCACAGCTTGTTACTGAACCTCGACCCTTATCCAGGTTCTGGATGGAGGACAAGTATCTTCATCCTGGAACTTTAATCTTCTGGTGACATACTAGTGTCCATAAACAAGGTGGCTTCAGTATGCTAAATCTTTTTTCAATCCAAACTTGCATTTATTTTTTGGAAAAACTCAAATGTTAAATGAAAAACCCATGCGTTGAATGAAAGTGCAAAACTATCACTAGCTTGGTTCCTGCATGGGATTTACAAAAATGGTTCATCTTAAGTTACCCATATAACAATGCTCTAATGCCATTTGCATTTTCCTTTTTAAGTTTTTTTTGTGGAACCTTCCTTCAGATTCCCAGCTCAGCTTTTGAGCCTCTTGGTACCTTCATTTCCAAAAACTGACCCCTTGATCTTTCCTGTGTGTTTTGTAGATCCAGTAACTTGTAACCCAAAAAACCTGACCATTGAAATCCCCGTCTTCTATGGAACTCTCGCCAGTTTGGCTATTGGGACCCGTCAGTATCCTCTGTCTATGAAGAATAACTTCACGGTGGTCAAAACCTCCTATTCCCTGGCAGTCACGGTGCCAAAGCAGTACTTTTTGGAACCGGGGACAGTAAGTGGAGTTTAAGGTTTACTTTCTCGTATGCAAAGTATAGGGAAAGTGTTGGAAACATCCAAAAATTCAATGTTGCTTTTTGATGAATTGGTTTTAGACCTCCCTGACTTTCTTGTGTAGGGCAAGTATTGGAATCCTCAATTTCAATTTTGAGATTTTGACCTTTGAGTCAAAATACCACTTTTTGGAAGTGTGTGTGTGAACACGATAACTTGAGTACACTTGGGTCAAGCAAATTCTTGCAAACAAGTACAAAGTACAAAACGTAGATTTCTATCAACTTTTGGGCTATTTCCATTAACCAGAAGTGGTACTTTTATTCATGCAGAGTCCTGATTTTTATTCAGCTTTTATAATTCAATGTTGAAGGTTCTGTGTGTGTGTTTATTTAAACCACAAGATGAGATTTATTTTTATTTCATCTTGTGGTTTACTCCTTAACCTCCCCATATTTGAGTAGAAGAATCTAGGGCGAGATAATCCAGATTTTATTTTTCATAACCCCTTTCTCCAGGTCTTGTGTATAGTGTATGTATATATCTGTATGTGTGTCAATGTGTATCTCAGCACCAATACCTAAAGAGAGGTATTATGGAAGGAGAGGAGGAGGTTAGCAGCATGCACTGATACATTGTATTGCCGCAGCCATGCAATGGGTGATGCCTCTGCACCACACTAGTTCAGATGGAGTGGAACAGTGTGAGGTTTTTATGGTGGCTGGAGTGCCAATTCTGCCTCCAACCCCCAAGCTTTTCCCTGCAGGTTGGTGGACCTACATGCAGGGACGGATGCAGATTAGCGTCGTACCCAGCACGGAGCAATTGCAGGTTATTATGGAAGATGGCAGAATATTTGGTTTTGCTGTTAAGTTTACCTCATTTGAGTTTTTCTCTGGAACATTAAACACTCGGATTGTCTCAACCCTGTGATCCAGAAATAAAAGGTGTGGGGTGTCCCTGTGGTGTCCATGGATGTGTTCTTTGCCGAAGTCACTTGTAGTTTTAATTTGGAGTTGTCTGCTCAATTTCCAGTTCCTCAAATAAGACTTGTGACCAAGGGGGCTCCAGCTTCTGGTTTTCATTCTAGTGTCTGCAGAGTGTGCCCTTCTACATCGTACCAGGTAGAGACAGACCCCTAATATCTGAGCAGCCCACTCTCTTGGTACTCCAGCACTGATCACATAAATGTAGTTTTAATTGATCCTTTCCTGTATGCTAGTTGGAACCATCAAGGATCTGAAGCTTTATTTGGTGTTTTTGGTTAGCACTGCTGCCTCATGGCCCTCTAGTCCTGGGTTCAAATCCCAGACTTGTTCCTTTCATTATGGCACTTGAACACTCTGGTCATGTAGTGATAGATAATTAATCCCAAGGGGAAATTCACATAATCCAGCAGCAGTATACCGATACAAAAAAACAATATTAGTAATAAAAATGACAAAAAAAAAAAGCAGACAACTTTGAGTAATGTTAGGATTTACTCCCCCGGGTGGAATTAGTCACATAGTATGGGGTCTCCTCAGTCCGTCAGTGGAGCAGGACGGTGACAGCAGTCTGTCACTGAAGCTACTCCTCTGCCTGGAGATGACACTGTTCAGTGGATGCAGTGGATTCTCCATGATTGACAGGAGTTTGCTTAATGCCATAGATGTGAAACTGTCCAGTTTTATTCCTACAATAGAGCCAGTCTTAAGTTTGTCCAGGCGTGAGGTTGATTCAGGGTTGATCTGCTGCCTTGCAGACGGCTGATAAAAGGTATCTGGTTTGGTCACCTGTAAACTTTTTTTTTCTTTTCCCCTCTTCCTGACAGGAGTGTCCCGCTAGTGGCTTGTTGAGTATACCAGCTACCAAACTGACCTTCCAAATGAGAGGCTTCCTGATCTTCATGACATTTCTGCCTTTGTGTGCTTGCACTCCTTTGACCCACAGAAATGGTAAGAATGTTTAATAATGTGGGGATTGTGACCTGTTGTGGTGATCGCTCAAGGAAAGGTCCCACCTAAAAGATGGCATAAGGTGGAAAGGACTGTTCATTTTGTGTAACTTGCACCTTGCATTGGCATAAGCTATTGCCTTGAGTGTCCAGTCACCTGGCCTGCATTTGTGGTGGACTACATGTTGCTCTTCTGCTTAATGGCTTAGGATTTTTGGGGAAGGAATAAGGGGTTTGTGGTTTTTCTCCCCCTTTTGTTTCCCCCCACCAGAAACTGCGTGTAATGATGGCTACTTCACCTTTCAAGTGAATGCTAATGTCACCCAGCCAGCTCTCAATTTGAGCACCATTCATCTGAGAGACCCTTCATGCCACCCTCTTGTAGTGACTCCAGCCTGGCTCCTATACAAGTTTCCACTAACCAGCTGTGGCACAACATTTAAGGTTTGTAGCACTGTGGCAGGGATGGGGTGGAAGATGGCCATGGCAGTTTGCTTAGGAATTTCCCTTACCAAGCTGAAAATGGAAATGAGTGTTCAGTCGTTGCCTATAAAGAATTCCAATTGTGAAAAGTCTGTCAAACTGGCTATGTAAAGTAGATACTATGGGGGTTACCTTGGTTTTTACTTTCTCGTATAGGGAAAGTATTGGAATCGTCCAAAAATTCAATTTCTATTTTGATGGATCAACATTTTGGACACGAGTCCAAAAAAATCTAATTTTTTGAAAGTGTATGTAAACAACTTAAGTACAATTTCACTTGGGCTAAGAGAATTTTGCATACAGGTATTAGGTACAAAATGTAGATTTCTATTAACTTTAGCTATTTCTGCTAACCAGAATTGGTACTTGTGTAGCTGCAGAGTCGGATTTATTCAACTGTTCAATATTTGACTTGTTGATGGTTTAATGTACAAAATATAAAAAATACTTGCGGTTTACTCAAATATCCATTCCCCCATATCTGACTAAATGAGTCTAGGAGACATTATATAAATTTGCACAACCTGCAGAAAGGGGTCATGAAAGATGCCAGCCTATTTGGTTTTGATGTTCACGATTTACTTCATTTGAATCTTTCCCTGGAGCATAGAAAACACCCAGATTGTCCCTGAACACCATGATCCAGAAATTTTAAAAGGGGTGCAGTGTCCCTGTGCTGTACATCCATGTTTCCATCAGTGTCCAGGGATGCGTTCTTTGCAGAAGATGCTTGTTTAATTTGAGTTGTCTGCTTACTTTCCAGCTCCTCAAATAAGACTTGAGAGCCAAGGGGCACAAATGTCTGGTTTTCATTCTAGTGTGTGTCCTACTACCTCAGGCCAGGTATAGACAGAGACCCCTAATATCTGAGCAGCCCTCTCTCCTGGTACTCCAGCCCTGATCACAACTATTCTGTTGGATTCTTTCCTGTACTCCAGTGGCAGACATCAAGGATCTGAAGCTTGACTTGGTGTTTGGTTAGCACTGCTGCTTCATGGCCCTCTAGTCCTGGGTTAACCCACTTCTGTAGGCTTTTTTTATTTAAAAGCTTCTTGGGGTGATGCAGGGTCTTCCTCCATTCTATTTTGCCCCTGATTATGGTCAAGTTAGATTGGCTTTTCCTAAAATCTTGTATATGGCTGCCAGCCTTCAGGTTATCATTTATTGATCTGTCAGAATGCTAAGGGGTTTAACTTGACCTCAGTGAATGGTCTGTGGCTCTAGTCCTGTAGATTTGAGCCACTGCTGTCCTTTGACTTAATGCCCCTTAGTGGTTAGAGGAACATAGAGTAGCTGACTAGAGATGTCCCCATCTCTTGCCATCAAGGTAAGGAGCTGTTGGCACCATAGTGCACAGAGGATATTTTGTAGGATTCTTTGTTCTCTGAAGGGTTGGACTGTGGGGATCATAACTAATTGGTCACTAATTTGGTGGCAGAGCTTTAGTTTTGATCTTTCATAGGTACATGGTGACCAGCTGGTTTATGAGAATGAGGTGAGCTCAATGATTGCTGACCGACCACTTGGAGTCATCACAAGGGACAGTGAGTTCAAGTAAGTGATGCCCCTTGACTGCATGTGAAGCTGGGAATTTAAATCCACAGCTAATGGATCTCCATGTGAAAGCTGGTGCTTGGAGCGTTTGACTAAATGGAAGAATATTTTATTCAATTAAAACCAGGCTGACTGTGGAATGCTACCAAAATAACGCAGCAGAGACTGTTCTACTAGACACCAGGACCCTGGCGCCACCATCTCCTGCTTCAAATAAAGGGAATCTGCAACTGGTGCTTCGTGCTTACCCAGGTAATTGCAGTTAAAAACCTTGAGAATAAAAGGCTAGTCCTCCAAAGATGCTAAAATCCTAACTGGGAGCCCTGCACTCAAAGCCTAGTTTGGGAATTGAAATTTTTTTTTTAAAATTCCTTGCTTTTAAATAAGCCACTTGTTGAGACATTCCTAACCGAGCCCCCTGAATGTTTAGAGGTGGGTGGAAATGTTGGGATTATTAAACCCACGTCCCTTTACTCTGTGTTGTGTGATATTGCCCAGCCCCAGGAGTTGGCCAGAGTCCTTATACTAGTGCCATGTTTAAAATGGTCCTATGTGCTGCAGGCTGGACACCAATAGAGGGCTGCTGAACACTAAGTTTCTAGGGGGTGGCATGGTATTTGGCACCTGCAAGCTAATACATCAATTGTGGAAGTTCACCTATGCCACCACCTCCTTACTGTGTGTAAACGAACTGCTATAGGGTTAAAACCCACCTGTGTGGTGGCAGCTGCCTTGTGTACTGTTGGTGTTCAAATTTCTCTTCATGAAAGATGCTTTGTGGTATCCGATCCTTTTTATAAAAAAAAGTGGTGTTTTTTTGTTTCTCTATGGCTAGATGCACTGTATAGCTCCCCCTTCACAGTGCAGGACTATCCTGTTGTGAAGCACCTGAGGGCCCCCATTTACCTGGAGGTGCAAGTTCTGAACAGACAAGACCCCAACATTGAACTCGTACTGGAGAACTGCTGGGCCACTGCCCACCCTGATCCAAACTCCCGGCCTCGTTGGTCTGTCATCACTGCTGGGTAAGGGAAGGGCCTACTGGTTGGCCTTTTAAGCGTGGGACTTCTTCATTTGGGCTGGAGACTGCTGCTTAATGATCTGTCTTTCTATAGCTGTGCTTATGCAGAAGATGACTACCCAACAGTGATGCATCCTATGTCTGGCTTCACTGGAATCCAGTTTCCAAGCCACTACAAGAGGTTTGACGTAAAAGCCTTTGCTTTTGTCTCCAAAGATGCTCCCTTGAGTAATTCGGTAAGAATAGAATTTTTTTTTTTTTTTAAATGGGTGCATGCCTCCAATACTAGTTACAAATGGGTTGCCATTTTTTATCAAGCTGTTGAGCTCCCTGCACTCTCACCCAAATCTGACTTTCAGTTGGCAATGATGTACAGAGCCCAGAGTGCCACACATTTCAAACCTCTGGCCTTTAAAAATGGGGTTGCAGAAGAAACTGGACAAAGTTCTGGTGTCCTATTAAGGCTCAATGATTTAGTTTTTTGTATATGTGGGGTATTGAACTGCTACAGTGAAACATTAGTGATGGGCGATTTATTGCCAGTTTCTTTTTTTGATCAGATATTGAGACCCGGTTCCCAATACTGATGCAGCTGGAGTGTTGTCTTACAAGAATAGTTAACCTCAATCACATTTTTAAAGACTTTGCATTAGTAGACTGTTGCATATAGTGCCAAAGATCGGACTTTGCAAGAACTGAACACATTTTTTGTTAAATCTGGAACAAGCATTAGCGTTTTTCTCAAACATGTAAAAAGCGTTGCATTTTTAACTCCAGACTTTTAACCGTAAAGTATGATACAAATACTGAGCGAGCATCACTATCAGATTCATCGGTCTCTATTTGGTTTCACCATCCATTTCGGTTTCACTGCCTGAAGTCCTTTTGTCCTCCACATCGCCGCTTGATTCGCTGTCACGAGAGTGTAATAGTTGGGCTGCTAAATGTTAACGAGATGCGATTACTACCCACGCCTACAAGAGAGAAGATGCGGCAGTACCGTTGCACGGGTAACGCTCAACACTGCTGCTTTTAGCATTTTTACTGCCCGAGTGGCACTTGGGCCTAATGCTAGGAAACGGGATTTAGAGTCCATTCTATTTATTTTACAAAACGGATTAAAATATAAACTTTGAAAATGGGTTGTAAGTAATGTCCATTCATCAAGCTAGAAATGTAATATTCCTCCCTAAAAACAGGTAGAGGGAAATATCCTTAAAAGGTAATCGTGTTTTATCGTGGTAAGTGTACTCATCAAGTTAGTTACTGGGTTGGTCTACTGACTTCACTTTAAGATGAACACTCAGATATACAGACACACAGACCCTAACCACAAATTGTGTATGAAAGAAGCATACACAGCACATTATTCCCTAGCACTTTAACCCACACGTACCACATGAATAACACATGCAGTCTGCTTTTCCTTAGTACCTCAAGAGACTTCAAGGCTATGATAAGCAACGTGCAATGTCTTGGATCTCGGACCTAAATATTACCTCTTGGTCTCCAAGAATATATTCAAACCTACAAAGACTCGACATCCCTGGCTTAGAGGCCATTTCACAACCACTGAATGTTTTACTGTAACACACTGTTCATTACTGGGCAGAGCTCTTCGTCCACAGCTTAATAAACCTTGCAGCTTGGATCATATGGCACTTCTGCACTGCTCCAGGTGCTCAAAGAGATGTACATTACTATCTTCATATTTAAAGTACAGAAAGTTTAAAAGCAGTGTGGCATTTTATTGCATGAATACCAGCGGAGAAGCATAAAATGTGGATCGTAAAGTCCTGGAGAGTCTACTCTTCTGATCGCCTCCATTGTTAACTTATCATGTTCTGCAAAGTGACAAACTTTCATGTGTTTTCCTAGGTTTGCGGTGTTGCCACAATAACATCCGGTCTTCTGACGCGTATCGCATTTTGTTTTAATGTCCACTCATTGAAGTAAACTCTCTAAATGGCGCTTTGCTTTTTCTGCCCTTGCCCTCCCATACACCACTCCACTGCTTTGGCTGGCAGACCACAGCACTGAGTGAATGCAGAGAGACGAGAGGAAGGAAAAGCAGCTGCTGTCTGTCACAATGTGACATGTGTTAATCCTGTTCTCACCATCCAATGCTTTTTAAAAATTTCTAAACTTATTACTGAAAAGGTAAAATTTTTAAAATGTGAACATTTGTTTTAAATAAAAGGTCAGGATGGGAGACATCGGTACTTTAGTATCAATCTGCCCATTCCTAGTGTTCATTGCAGACTTTTTTGGTTTCTCCTTTCAAGGTGTACTTCCATTGCACTGCTCTGATTTGTGATCAACAGCATCCAGATTCGGCCTACTGCACAGAGGGGTGCCAGACCAGAGCTGCCCCCCTTGGTGCGAAGGAAGGTAAGAATTTTTAATAAATGGCAGAACTCCTTTCTCCTCACTAGCACCATCCTGGCAAGATTCTCTAAAGACCACACCAGTGGAGGAATATCTCTGACAAGTCATTTTATTTTCTTGTTTCACAAGTCACTTCAGTGCCACCCCACAACCTGAAATCAACTCCCAGTGTGTCCGAGCTGATTGGGGAAGGGAGAGGACTCTAGCAAGTTCTGCTTGGATTTGTTGATTTAGTGGATGTAAACCTTCTGGCCATTGAGTGTCGCATTGTTACTGGGCACTTTGGATTCAGACAAACTACAAATTTTGAAGTTGCAACTTCACACAGTCATTCTTGGCAACTTGCCTCCATATCTGATATGCACAGTCACAGCTTTGAGCACACATAGGAGACGAAATTCCCCAAGTCGAGCAAAGCACATGTCCACTCTTAGGGGTGCATTAATAAGCAAATGGTACTTTGTTAGAGGCCACCCCTCACATTTGAGTGAAATTTCATGGCTTATTTCATGCTGTGTGGGGTGACTTAAACAATTGTGACCAGTTGCTGCAGAACTAACTGGAATACCTGGAAAGCATTGCTGCTTAATGCCCCTCTGACTGGAGCCACTCCATTGACATGTTCTGGGAATTCTCTCACTTTCTCCTTAGCTACAGATGGAAGCTCCCTTTCTCTGCCTCTTCTGTCGGCTCCTTCAAAGCTTGCTTCAGCTTGGGCCTCCGACACTCCCATAGGTTTCTAGAAATGCTGGGTGGCTGACCCCATGTCTTGTCACTCTACTTTGACAGCCCTTGCCACTGTACTTCTATGTATTCTGCCTTCAGACCCGTTTCTCTGGTATGGAGACTGCCCGTGATATGTTCAGTGCAATCAGACTTTGTGCTGTGCTCCACAGAACCAATATCTCTAGCTGGGGGGAAATTTGTGGTAATGACCTGAAGATTCCTGTCCAGGTCTACTTGTGTAGGACTGGTGCTCGGAGGCACAACCTCACCCAAACTAATGCGCGTTTTATCCAGCACACCATTCCCTTCATTTTGCCCTCCTGTCGGCATGCTGCCAAGATCTCCACTTGCAATACTGCATCCTGCTGTCTAGGGTAGCTTATGCCAGTCTACCCTTTGCAGCACATTCTAAATCTAGCTCTGTGTGAGAGGTTTGGGGCCTTGCAGAGGGTGGTCTTCAGAACTTTTCTAAAGGCACTGGTGGTTGGGACTAACCCTCATGTTGATCTTCAGTAAAGAGTATGGCTTGTGGTATCCTCCATGTTCTTCCAGCTCCCTTCCCTATTGACTGCTCCCTTATGGACTTTTTTTTTTATGGCTTTCGCTTTGTAGAGCTATTTCATCCTTGTCAGATTTAATTGAATACTTTAGGCCAAATTTTTCTCCAGAGTGTCTCCTATGGAGCACAACTCCTCCTCATTAGCTAGTCCGGGATGATTCAAATCCTGAAGTTTAAATTTTGGCAAAGCCCTCCAATATACCAATTGCCATTGACTCCTTTCCTTGACTTTTTCCCTTAAGCTCGCTTTTGATCTGTATGTTTTAAAATCTCTACATCCTTGGGTTTTTTGCAGGCTTCCACAGAGTGCAGGCGTCCTATCCTGATGTCGGAGCGGCTCATGCCAGTCTGCCTGGCCCATTTATGGTACAAAAGCAGTTTTTCAGGAGAGGCAAGTATTACCGGCAGGTTAACTGAGCAGAGGGGTGCTTTGCACGTTAAGTTTTTAATATTTGAATTGGTCCAGAGTACTTATTCAAGTAATGTCTGCTTCCTGCAAGACTAATTCAAGTCTCATTAACCTGGTTCATGACCAGTAATTGGGATAAATATTTAACTAGGCTACTATAGCTTGGTATTGAACCTTTAAGGGGATTTCTGAACCGTTTTCCACATGAGCAAATGTTTAGCCTGCCATACTAACACTGGCTGGGGGCCTCCTTTCTGCTCTCGACTGGCTCAACTTTGTGGCACAAATTTGGCAACATGATCTTCCTTGAGACTCTGGCCCTGGCCACCCACTTTCACATTTTGCAAGTGTATCACCACGGACCAAAATCCTGAACTCCATTGGTTCTTGTAAATTCCTGTGGTGGGAAGTCTCTGTAGAGACCTCCCTTTCCAAAGGTGGTCAGTCTGGTTACTTTGGTCAACACCAGAAGTTTTAAATGGTGTCTGCTATCACGGATATTAAGGCATTTGCACCCTTCATCTGATTTAAAACTCCGTGAAGCGGGCAAAGCACCAGGCTGAGGCACCAACTGGTTTTGATCCAAGTGGCTTCACTTTTTTCTTTTCTCTCTCCTCTCAAACTTGTTTTTAGGTGGCAATCACTAAATCCAAGGCTACTGCAGACAAATGGAGAAATTCTGATGTATCTCATGTGAGCGTATGGGACTTGTGTATGTACAATAAATTTTGTATGGCCTTAAAGTGCTTGTTTGGGATTTTTGCACCTTGGTGCCATTTCCTTTACTACTCTGAAATCGGAGCAGCCACAATGGCTTTAAAGCAAAAAGCCCTCTGATCTTGGAAGGCTGCAGGCCTTCATTCCATTTTTCTTGGTAGGTTTCTGCTGTTTAACTGTTTGACCGAGAATTAAAGAAACGAGGACTGTGTCTTAAATAGCAAGTCCATTACAAATAAAGGCAAACCATGAGACCACACAAGCCAGCACTTGAACTAACCTGTGTCCATCATACAGTCTTGTATATAAATGTCTACACATGGAAGTGTCTGGCCCAGAAATGAGAGGTGGATGTTGGGGTGAGGGCTGCACCTCCGAAAATGCAAGCAAGGCCAGCACGTCGGCAAAAAAATCTGTCACTCCCTTAGCTGCTAATACAGAAGTGAGGTGAGCACATCGGCTAAACGAAACCTCCGAAGAAGACACTAGCTTAGCCGCGAATACATAACCAATGTGAGCACGTCTGCAAACCGAAGCCTCCTAGGAGAGACGCCCAGAGTAGTTCCTTTCAATTACCTGACGTCTCCGTTTTTTTTTCCTGACAATTTCAATAGTTTCTAGGACCCTGGGCTTTTTAGAGCACAGACTTGCACAGCTAGTATCTTTGTAATAAAGGTGAGGGTCTCGTGTTCTGCTCAGATCCACAGAACATTTTGTTGGTTCTCTTAGAACCTTTTGGAACAGTCGCCTTTGGCAGAATGTCAACTGTATTTATATAGCACGTTTAAAACAGGAATGCTGTGGCCAAAGTGCTTTACAATAAAAGAAACATACAATTAACATGAGTAACATAAATAGAAATAAATGAAGATAAATAAAATGATAGAAATGTTACATAATCACAATGAGGAAACCATCAGTGTTATAGAAGGTCATGGAATGCAAGTGACTAGAAATGAGTCTTTAATCTCGATTTGAATTGTCGACGACTCCTTTATGTGACGAGGTAAAGAGTTCCAGAGGCGAGGAGCAGCACCTGCCAAAGTCCTGTCTGTCCCCCTTGGTTTGACAATTAGTACGAGTGACAACTGACTAGAAGATCTAAGCACTCTGGATGGCTGGTGTAAAACACAATTCAGATAGACAGGAGCGAGTCCATGTAAAGATTTAAAAACTAGCGGCAAGATTTTAAAATCAGTTTGATTCTGTTTCTCCAATATTAGCTTCTTTACACGGGCTGCCTGTCAGTTTTCAGATTTTCTTACCCCAACCAGGAAGCGAGCGGCAGCATTCTGGACCAACTGTAACCTGCGTATCAGGGATTTGCTAATCCCAGAATACATCGAGTTGCAGTAATCAAGGCGAGAGACGATAAAAGCAGGAGTAGCTTTCTCAAGATCCCTAGCAGATTAAAGGCTCGATCTTACATAATAGATGAAGCTGGAAAAAGCAACTCTTGACTACAGAATCAATCTGTTTCTCAAGAGTGGTTGCTGTCAAAGATAACACCAAGATTGCAGACTTGAGGTTTGCAAAAGACAGAGCCAAGAAGGGCTTTAGCTGATGGACCCACTATAAGCACCTCCATTTTATTTTAATTCAGATCAAGGAAATTAACCATCCAGGATCTTAGTTCAGAAAGACAGTTGATTGCAGAGTTGCAGATGGGAATATAAACCTGAGTATCAGCATAGCAGTGAAAAGAAATGTTAAATTTCCTAAAAATCGCTCCAATAGGGTGAAGGTATATAGAGAATAAGAGAGGACCCAAAATGGCTCCCTGAGGAACACCACATTTAAGAGGAGCAGTAGATGAAAAAGAGGAATTAAGTCACTGAAAAGTGTCTACCAGTTAGATATGAGCTGAACCAGTTAAGAGCAGGCCCTTTAAGCCCAACAAGATGTTCAAGGCACAACAGCCATCTCTCATGGTCAATAGTGTCAAAGGCAGCGGACAAGTCAAGGAGGACAAGGACTGCAGCGGCACCGGAGTCAGTAATAATAGAGATGTCATTGAATACTTTGAGGGCCGTCTCCACACCATGATCACACCTAAAGCCAGACTGGTAGATCTCAAATTATGGGAGTTAAGGTGATCAACCAATTAAGTCTTTAATATTTTAGCCAGAAATGGCAATTGGGAAATCAGGCAAAAATTAGCTAAAACTCCAGGATGAGAGCACCAGCAAGCCATGTGAGTGAACATTCTCTGGGGAATACATGCATGTACAATTAGGCAACTACTAAACTATTAAAAACGAACATTTTTCCCATCTCGCTGGTTTTCATCTGTTAAAGTGAGTGACATTCATGGAGTCTCGGTTCACCTGTTGACAAGCACCTTTTTGTGCAGCAGCAACCACAGCGTCTGTTCAGAGAGGTGTGCCTTTTTTTTCCCTTCCCTCTAAATCTCCCATTTAAGGGCCCACAAGTTCTCAATCCACTGAAAAAGGGGGCCATGTCATTGCATCTTTAGACTAGCCACACAGTGGAGTATTGTCCTGCATAAACATGGTGGTCTTGAAAGGTGCAGCCACAGGTCCAGCAAGAGTCCCTCATCTCATCAGTCCATAAAACCTTTTGGGCCAAGAAATCTCTGAAGACAGACATTTCAGACTTGACACTTCATCTTCTGTCTCTTAAGTGGTGGTCTGGTTTCAGCCTTCCTTACAATACAGTTTATTTTTGTGTAGCCCAAAATCACACAGGAAGTGCGGCAATGGGCTTTGACAGCCCCCCAGCCTTGACTCTCTGAGAAGACGAGGAAAAACTCCCAAGAAAAACCTTGTAGGGAAAAATGGGAGAAACCTCGGGAAAGGCAGTTCAAAGAGAGACCCCTTTCCAGGTAGGTTGGGTGTGCAGTGGGTGTCAAAAGTAGGGGGTCAATACAATCCACAGAACAATTCCTTAATACAGCATAATAAAAATTTTACAAGTCCGGTTTAACAGTAGATGATATGACAATTAGGTTTGGATATTTTTAGAGTCCTGGAGACCTCATCCATCTAGCTGCCTCCCCATTTGGCCATGCCACGGCTGGAACGTTGCTCTGATGAAAGGACCCCTCTTTCCCAGGATTCCTGCGATCCTCCATCAGGGGTGACTTTACCATAGGCAGGCAAACAACTTGGCAGGTGGGCTGTGGCACCAATTGCCACATTTAGGTACCGAGAAAAGAAACAGAATAGGTGAGGGTTAGTATTCAAATATAATTATCATGTTACTTACGTTTTAGTGCTAATGACTAACAGAGATGCAGTCTGTACAGTAAATCAGCATCTCTAGTCAGGGTGTGCTAAACTTACCTTGGCCATGTCTCTGAGCACTGAACACCCTGTACTTCTGGGCATGCCAGGTAGGTTGCAGTTCT